>NC_073260.2:7293500-7593700 GCF_029289425.2 Pan paniscus | reverse complement strand
CCCATTCTACTATTGATGAGCATTTGGGTTGCTTCCAGGTTTGGGTCATTACTAATACAGCAACCATAAACATCCCTGTGCCTGTCTTTTTTAAGTGTGTGTGTGTGTATGTGTGTGTGTGTGTGTGTGTATGTCCAGATTTCCGTGTGCACACCCGGGCATGGAGCTGCTGGGTCTCAGGGCACATGTATATTTCACTTCAGCAGCCAAACATTTCCTGAGTCGTTGTACCAATTTACACTCCTGTGTGTTTCCTTGGCTTTAAAAACTTGCAATGATGATGTTGGTAGCTGCAAAACACACACCAGGAAAGAGTCCCAACATTTCCCTAAATCCCCACTCAGTGTGGCATTGAATTTGTAGTTGACAGGGTACACAGTTTGCACTGGAATCCTGCCTTGCTGTTTTCCTTCTCACCTATTTATGTTGCCTTCACATGATCCTGACACAGGAGCACACACACGCACTGACACACACGCACACACGCTTGCACACTTGGGCCAAGGCATCTACGTGGGGATTCCACGTTGCGCCTTGACCCAGCCACTGGGAGGGCAGCACTGGTTTCGCCCTGGCCCCGGCGCCTGGCTAGGCCTGTAGGCTGTCCCGGCAGTGGCTGCCATCTGTTCCAGGCGGGGCGGGGTCATCCGGTGGACGACGTGGGGTGTCCGCAGCGCCGGGGTGAGGAGGGGCTAGGATGGAACAGTGGCGGCCAAGGGCGCGCGGCCCTCTGGCGGGCCTGGCTGCCGGCGGAGTCCTGCCGTGCGGCCACCAGAGGGCGGCACAGTCCCACAGAAGACAGCCCGGCCCGGCGCCTCCCAGGAGCCACCCGGGAGGACCTGAGAGGCAGCGGCGGACCTCGCTGCGAACTGGGTCGTGGGGAGCCCACGTTCCCCTCGCCTCACACCCTACTGTGGTGGGCTGAGCCCGGGGAAGGAAATCCAGAGACCACTTGGCTTCTGTCACTCACAAGCTCTGGGACGTTGGGAAAATGATTCGGCCTCTCTGTGCCTCAGTTTCTGCACCTGTAAAATGGCAACACCGTAATGATAATGGCCCACCCCCCTGGGGTCCTATCCCGAGGCTCAGTACCGATAACAGTGTTAGAACTATGGTGACGGCCATTGCTGAGAACATTGCAGAGCTAAAAACTAAAATAAAAATAAAAAATAAAATAATAATGATGGCCGGGCATCCTGGTCCACGTCTGTAATCCCGGAACTTTGGGAGACCGAGGTAGGAGGATCACTTGAAGCCAGGCGTTTCAGACCAGCCTGGGCAACATGACCAGACCCCATCTCCTCAAAAAATACAAAAACCAGCCAGATGGGGTGGCTCGGGCCTGTAATCCCAGCTACTCAACAGGCAGAAGTTGGAGGATCCCTTGAGCCTGGGAGGTCGAGGCTGCGGTGAGCCATGATCACGCCACTGCACTCCAGCCTGGGCGACAGAGCAAGACCCTGTCTCGAAATAATAAAATAATAATAATGATGATGATAATAATAATAATAACTATGGTCTATTGAGTGCTTACTTCATGCCAGACGCGGGGCTGGTGCTTCCAAAGCCTTCACTCATTTAATTCTCACAGCCACCCTCTGAAGATGTGAAGGCAGGTGGGATGGGAGAGCTTCAGCGTCGGTGCCATCTCCACCCTGAGCATGTCCCCAGCTGTCCTGCCCTCCCTGGGTGTGTCTTTCTCTTCTGTCTTCAGATCACAGCCCACCCCAGAGGGTACTGTGATTATCCCCACCAGACAGATGGGCAGACAGAGGGCAGAGGGGCAAGCCAGCCTGCCCCAGCTGTAGGAGCCAGGCTGGGGCTCCCCGACTCCACCCCACACTGTCTGGCCAGAGCACCTGGTCAGAGTTGCTGGACAACAGTCAGTGGGCATTGGTAAGGCCCGAGGCACCATGCAGATATGTGGCTGTCATCTCCCCGGGAGAAGTGAGCATGGAGTTGGCCGGCCTGGGGCTCCATTCCACCCCCTCAGCCACTGCTGCTTCCTCTGTAGTGTGAGGGGTAGAAATCAGTGCTTTGCCACCAGGCGCGGTGGCTCATACCTGTAATGCCAGCACTTTGGGTGGCCGAGCTGGGCGGATCACCTGAGGTCAGGAGTTTGAGACCAGCCTGACCAATATGATGAAACCCCATCTCTACTAAAAATACAAAAATTAGCCAGGTGTGGTGGTACACATCTGTAATCCCAGCTACTCAGGAGGCTGAGACGGGAGAATCGCTTCAACCTGGTAGGCAGAGGTTGCGGTGAGCCGAGATCGCGCCATTGCACTCCGGCCTGGGCAACAAAAGTGAAACTCCGTCTCAAAAAAAAAAAATTTCTTTTGCATTTTTAGTTGAGACGGGGTTTCACTATGTTGGCCAGGCTGGTCTCGAACTCCTGACCTCAAGTAATCTGCCTGCCTCGGCTTCCCAAAGTGTTGGGATCACAGGCATGAGCCACTGTGCCCAGTCTGCAATTTTCTTTTGAAGAAAATAGTCCTGATGGTAACCTTTTATTTTTATTTTTAATTAATTAATTATTTTTTTGAGACAGGGACTCACTCTGTTGCCTGGGCTGGAGTGCAGTGGTGCAATCACACCTCACTATAGCTTCGACCTCCCGGGCCTAAGCATTCCTCCCACCTCAGCTTCCCAGGTAGCTGGGACCACAGGCCTCAGCCACCATGCCTGGCTCTGATGCTAAAATTAACCAAAAATAATGTTTAACGCCACCAGACTAGATAATTCCTGAGGCCCTTCCTAGTTCTAAATATTTTATGAAAACTTTCTTGAACCTATTTGTATTTTTGGCTGGTAAGTTCAATTTACCTTTACCCTACTGGGTCCAGACTTCCTCCTCCTCCTCCTCCTCCTCCTCGTCCTCCTCCTCCTTGTCCTCCTCCTCCTTTTTTCCTCCTTCTCCTCCTCCTCCTTGTCCTCCTCCTCCTTTTTTCCTCCTTCTCCTCCTACCCTTTCCTCCTCTCTCCTCCTCCTCCTTCTCTTCTTCTATCTGAGAGATTATCTTTCTCAAGTTTTAGGCACTCACCATTCCAATCCCAGTTTTGGCATTCCCAGGTTTTTTGTTAAGTCTCCGTCCTACCCTGCTTAGCTCTGTTTCTGTGGCCCCACTTGTGCCTGTCCTTCCCACTCAGTTTCCTTTCTGGATCAGCATTCTAGCTTTTCCCTCTGGAGTTTTCCATGAGACTACCCTTTACCATTATCTATCTGGTCCTTCCCTAGACAAAATCTGCGGCCTTTCTCAAAGAAGACGGCAACTAGGAGACCACGTGGCATTCTGGGAATGGGTCACCCGGGTCTGGGAGGAATGAATTTGTTATTAACAAGTGAGAGAGAAAAGAGCTGTTCCCGTGACGAAAAGGAAAAAGAGCATCAAGTATAAATGCACGCTTTTTCATCACCATCTCCTGGTCTCTGCTTCCAGCCTTTTCTTTTGAATGTAGAGATAAATCCACTCTATTTTAATAAACTCCACATTTTATGCAGTTTTCAAGGTGTATTGGAAATAGGGTAAATTTTGATGCTAGCATATCTGAAAGCATTTTAAATAGCATCTATTCTGCTGGGGAATCAAGTAGTACGGTAAGAAACACTACTTTGCCTGTAAATAAACTACCTTCCATCCTAATCTGTAGCCCTGCTCTGGAGCCTAACACTTTCTACACAACACGGGTGGAGATGTCCACATCTTCCAGAGGACTCAGTGTCCTTCAGGATGACGTATCCCCTTCTGCTGCATAAGAACAAGATGATCAATCAGCATCAGCTAATCAATCAATCAATCAATCAGTCAATCCAGGAATGTTCCTTCTCTGCCTAACATGGACCTCGTAATGTTACAAACATCGGGGAGGGGCAGGGGATAAGAAAACCAAGCCTCCCCCCGTAACTCCTGCTCCCAGGGCACAGAAACACATTGTGTCTTGAGAGCAACATCAGCTTCAGCTTTGGGTGCTGCCATGAAATGCAGCACGAACAATGATAGAAGAGAGTTTAGAATAAAATCTGTATCCTTGCCCTGGCCCCCAAGGCTGTGCCTAGCCCCCCTTCCTCCTGGGTATCTGCACCTATGCTCCCCATGCTCTTGCCACATAGCCCTCCTTCAGCTCCTGCTGGGCCGACCTCCTGCTCCCAGCCCTGCACACGTGGAGTCCCCACCTTTCAGCTCCTCTTCAACCCCTGTCTCTGCTTGGCGGGATCCCTCAGAGATTCCCAAAGGAAACCAGGTCCCAGCATTAATTCCCTTTTTCAGCACCCTTGATCCAAGTGGGTGATTACATCTTTTTTTTTTTTTTGAGACAGAGTCTCGCTCTATCACCCAGGCTGGAGTGCAGTGGTTTGATTTCAGCTCACTGCAACCCCCACCTCTTGGGTTCAAGTGATTCTGCCTCAGCCTCCTGAGTAGCTGGGGCTATAGATGCATGCCACCATGCCCAGCTAATTTTTGTATTTTTAGTAGAGACAGGGTTCACCATGTTGGCCAGGCTGGTCTCGAACTCCTGACCTCAGGTGATCCACCCACCTCGGCCTCCCAAAGTGCTAGGATTACAGGCGAGAGCCACCGTGACCGGCTGTGATTACATCGTGTTCATTTAATTTTGGCCTTCCTGGCTGGACTGTGAGTTCTGTGTCTGTCTGTGTCATGGTATCCTCAACGTCCAGCAACGTGTCTGCACCAGTGTCTTGTGAGTGCTGAATAAATGAGAGTGTGCGCTAAGGTTTGATGAGCAGCCACAGGGGCAGAGCGTGGGTGCAGTGATCAGTTCTCCCGGGCAGGAACTGCCAGGCAATTATCCCAAGGGATAAATCCTGTGTCCAGCACAGCAATTGGCCCTGCAGGGATGTGGGGGAGAGGGAACAATGGTGGGCAGGGTGAGAATAAGACAAACCATGGCGGGGGTGGTGAAGGCCTGAGAAGGAGATGGAGCCATCACAGGTGTGCCAACTGCAGCTGTGTGCCAGGGAGAAAGAGATCAGTCCAGCTCCAGGCTTAGGGCAGATCCTCTCTACAGCAGGGGCATCAGATAATTAATCCAGTTGATGTTATTGAGTGCCTACTATGTGCCAGGCACAAGCTCCGGATGCGTGGATACAGCTGTAGGCAAAGTCCCTGCTTTCATGGAGTATTCATTCCAGGCAGGAAAGATTACATGCAAGTAAATATCCATTTATCTCTGTTGATGAATATTTGGGGATTTTTCCCCCAGCTTTTGGCTATGCCCAATTAAAAAACCTGTGGTTTATCCATTTCCTAGCAGAGCGCTTAGCAAAAAAAAAAAACAAAAACAAAAACAAAAACAAAAAGGACTGAACTACAGGTACACACAACATAGAGGAATCTCAGAATAATGATGTTATGTTCAGTGAAAGAAGCCAGACCAAAAAAAAAAAAAAGAGTAGACAGGGCGCAGTGGCTCATGTCTGTAATCCCAGCACTTTGGAATGACGACAGATCACCAGAGGTTAGGAGGTCGAGACCACCCTGGCCAACCATGGCCAACACAGTGAAACCCTGTCTCTACTGAAAGTACAAAATTAGCTGGGTGTGGTGGCGGGCACCTGTAATCCCAGCTACTCGGGAGGCTGAGGCAGGAGCGTTGCTTGAACCAGGAAGCAGAGGATGCAGTGAGCTGAGAAAAGAAAAAAAAATAGTACATATTGAAGAATTTTTTTTTCGAGATAGAGTCTCACTCTATTGCTCAGGCTGGAGTGCAGTGGTGCGATCTCAGCCCACTTCAACTTCCACCTCCCAGGTTCAAGCGATTCTCCTGCCTCAGCCTCCCGAGTAGCTGGGACTACAGGCGCATGCCACCATGTCTGCTATTTTTTTTTTTTTTTTTTGTATTTTTAGTAGAGATGGGGTTTCACCATGTTAGCCAGGATGGTCTCGATCTCCTGACCTCATGATCCACCCACCTCGGCCTTCCAAAATGCTGGGATTACAGGTGTGAGCCACCATGCCTGGCCTGGAGAATTTCGTTACATAAAATTCTAGTAAATGCAAACTAAACTACAGTGATAAGAAGTGGCTCTGTGGTTGCCTGGGGACACTGGGGGCTAGAGGTTAGTACCTCCAGGGTACCACAGGGCGTGAGGAAATTTGGGGGGAAAATGGGTATTGTATTAGTTTGCTAGGTCTGCCATAACAAAGGACCACAGACTAGGGGGCTCAAATAACACAAATTCATCTTCTCACGGTTCTGGAGGCCAGAAGTCCGAGACGTCGACAGCATGGGTTCCCTTCGAGGGTGGTGAGGGAAGGCTCTGTCCAGGCCTCTCCCGGCTGGTAGACAGCTGTCCTCCCCTCGTCTTCCCTCTGTGTGTCTGCATCCACATCTTCTCTTATTTTTTATTTTTATTTATTTATTTATTTTGAGACGGATTTTCTCTCTCGTTGCCCAGGCTAGAGTGCAATGGTGTGATCTCAGCTCACTGCAACCTCTGCCTCCTGGGTTCAAGTGATTCTCCTGCCTCATCCTCCCAAGTAGCTGGGATTACACGCACCTGCCACCACGTGTGATCTCGGCTCACCGCAACCTCTGCCTCCTGGGTTCAAGTGATTCTCCTGCCTCATCCTCCCAAGTAGCTGGGATTACAGGCACCTGCCCCCATGCCCAGCTAATTGTTTTGTATTTTTAATAGAGGCGGGGTTTCACCATGTTGGCCAGGATGGTCTCGAACTCCTGACCTCAGGTGATCCACCCGCCTCGGCCTCCCAGAGTGCTGGAATTACAGGGGTGAGCCACCGCACCCAGCCAGATCTTCTCTTCTTATGAGGATAGCAGTTCTCATTGGACTAGGCCCACCCAATTACCTCATTTTAAATGAATTAGCTCTGTAAAGAACCTGTCTCTAAATACACTCATATTCCGAGGTACTGGGGGTCAGGGCCTCAACAAATAAATGTTCAGAAGATCTCATTTCACTGCCTAACAGGTATATTCACTATCTCGACCCTAGTGATGGTTTGACGGGTGTCTACATATGTCCCGAAGTATCAAATAGTGCACTTTAAACATGTGATGTTAATTACGCCTCAAAAAAGCTGTTAGGAATACAAGTCAATGAACATATCACCCATGCGGCAATGCTCCCTATGAAGGGAGAGGGCTTCCAGCACTGGAGAGGGCTGGTGGGAGGCTCCATCTTTCTCAGATGGGGAAGAGGCAGAGCATTGCCTGAAAGGGAACGGCAGGAGGGAAGGCCTCAAGGTGGGAGCCACGGGGCTCATTCAAGAATGGAAGGAAACCCAGAGAAGTCACATGGACAGGAGCAGTGGGGTCTTCTGGGGAGGTCAGAACTGGAGATAGACATTGGAGATTCATTTTCTATTCATAGTTTCTTTTCGTTTTTTTTTTTTTGAGACAGAGTCTCACTCTGTCACCTGGGTTGGAGTGCAGTGGCATGATCACAGCTCACTGCAACCTCTGCCTCCCGGGTTCAAGTGATTCTCGTGCTTCAGCCTCCCGAGTTGCTGGGACTACAGGGGCATGCTACCACATCTGGCTAATTTTTGTATTTTTTTTTTTTTTTAGTAGCGACAGGGTTTCATCATGTTGGCCAGACTGGTCTCGAACTCCTAACCTCAAGTGAGCTGCCTGCCTCAGCCTCCCAAACTGCTGGGATTAAAGGCAGCCCAGCCTGTTTCATATTTTGAATGATGAGAAGCACTTCCTAGGGAAGAGGGAGCAGCCTGAGGGCATCCTGGGCAGGGGTGGAGGTTTCCCAAAATGCCAGGGTAATTAGGTAATTCGTTCAGATACCACAAATGCCTTAAGGGTTCTTACTCTTACTCCCATTTTGGCTAGAAGAACAAGAATAAGAAGAACTTTTCAAAACACCCATTTCCATAAATATATTTAAAGGCACACATAGACAAACCCAAAGAGAAGAAATATAGAGCTTATTAGAGGTGATGGTGACTTTAAAGAAAAACTCACCACTGCTTGTAGCAGGACTGGCAAAACGTTTCATCTTGCATTCGAACTCTGGCTCATTCACTTCTTCAACAAGTGTTTACGAAACACCTACTGTGGACCCAGCCACCATTCTAGGCTATGAATGAAATGGACAAAGTCGCTGACTGTGTGAGCTTCTTGGCTAGCTGGTCTGGAAGACAGGTTGAGACTGGCTGCCAGGAGGGCCCCCTTTAGCCAGGACTATCTTTATGGCTGTCGTCACAGTGTGATCACTAACAGCACCCTTTTCCTTGTTGAGACTCTGGCTTCAAGGTTGGTGGCAAGGCGGTTTTCCCATCCCTTTTAGCCCAGAAGAATGCTATAAAATGCAGTGCCCTCTTCAGAGCCTGGAAAGTCTAAAAATCTTATTACCTTAAATCCCTGTGATCAGTCACCAGATTTAGATTGTTCTATATTTAAGTGTTAATTTTGTTGATTGTATCCTTTAGACCCAAACTTGAAGAGGTCTGTCTCAGGGGAAAAAAATCCAATCAATTATAAATTGAAAACATTATTTTGAGGATAATGTCACGGGGAAGGAATTATGAACTGCATGTGGGAGATTGACCAAAACAGTCAGGGAGAAGATGTAAGGCATGTTTTTGATTTGTAGTATCTTTTTAAAAATTAACATTTGTTGCTTTTAAAAAATGGATCACCTGCTCTGTGCCAGACCCTGTGCTAGGTACTGGAGCATCACATTTAATTCTCTTAAAAGTCATCTGTGTTATGTATTTTTTATCAAAGGGGAGCCCATCAGGCTTGGAGGAAGAAGTGAGTGAGTGAGAATTTGAATCTGGTTTGCCAGGCTCAAAAGCGTGATCTTTTCCATGCACAACACAACCTCTTGAGCCTCGTGGGAAAGACTACATTTCCCAGGGAATAGCTCACCTGCCCCCAAAACTCCAAGCCAGCAAGTCATCAATGATCGCCCCCTCTCAGGCACTGAGGACTTCTAGCCTCATTATTTCATCACCTACTAGCCCCTACTTGATAATAATAACCCCTAATGCCTGAGATGGAGCCTCCTTGCTGGCCAAGGTAACTCCTTTATGATGTGGAACTTCATTCATTCAGGCATTGGATGCCAGACGTATAGGGGTGCACAAGACAGATGTGGGCCCCAACCCCAGGGAGCCTATATCCCAGTGGGAGGGACAGATAGTTAAATGGAGAATCCTCTGTGAGGGCTGCTGGGATGCAGAAAGCACAGGTGCTGCAGGGCACGCAGCAAGAGCGGGAGTGCTTCCTGGAGGAGGTGACATTAAGACTGAGACCTAGAAGCTGGGGAAGACTTAGCTGGGGAAAGAGGAGCTGGGGGAGTATTCCACAGCATGTGCGCAAGCCTGGAGGAGTGAGAGAGCATGGAAGCTTCCAGAAGCAGACGGAAATTCAGGGAGGCTAGAATGTAGAGTGCAAGTGAGAGGGTAACAGGAAACAAGGCTGGAGGTGTTACTTTAAGAGTAATCGCTTGCCGGGCATGGCTCACGCCTGTAATCCCAGCACTTTGCGGGGCCAAGGCGGGAGGATCACTTGAGGTTAGGAGTTTGAGACCAGCCTGGACAACATGGTGAAACCCCGTCTCTACCAAAAAATACAAAAATCAGCCGGACGTGGTGGTGCGTGTCTGTAGTCCCAGCTACTCGGGAGGCTGAGATAGGAGAATCGCTTGAACCTGGGAGACGGAGGTTATGGTGAGCCGAGATTGCAACAACTGCACTCCAGCTTAGAAGACAGAGTGAGACCCTATCTCAAAAAAAAAAAATAAAAGGACTCACGGATGATGGATCAGTGGGCCCTTCCAGTGAGTCAAGTACACTCATCATCTCATTGCTTCTTCCTGTCTGCCTATGAGGGAATACTTTTATTATCCCCACTTTAGGGATATGATAACTGAGACCATGAGGTGGAGTAGCCTGCCTGAGGATTTAACCCAGGTGCGCTTGGCTCCAGAGCTTGCAGTCTCCACTTGGCCCTGTGGCAGGCCCTGGCTTCATCCTGAGGCACTGTACAGCAGATGTGCAGCCATGAGGCCGGCATGCCCAGCCTGCAGACCCCTGGCCCATGCCTGTTCTGTTCCTCCCACTTGGCTTGTGCTGAAGCTCCCGTGGCATCCCTGAGCTCCGCCCAAGCTACAGCTCAACTCTGCAATGGCTTCTGGCCCTCTGTGGGGTCCAGCTCTTCTTTTCTGGACAGCAGAATCACAGCTGCACAAAGGTACTTGGAGGCCCTCTCCACCTCTGCCTGGAAGCAGGGCTGCTGCTGCACTGGAAGAATAACTCCCATCGATTGGGGTCTCCCCAGGGTCCTGCCTTTCTTCCCTGCCTTTCTCTGTGGCCAGGAGATCCTGTGGTATGGCCGACGGGATGTGAAGGTGACCCCAGGCTGCCTGCAAGAGGACTCTTCCAGACAAAAGCCTGACCAACAAACAGCCATGCCAGCAGGGAATACAATCAATATTCCGAAGTCACAAAAACCGGCTTCGAAGCCAGCAGTGGCTGGGAAGCCAGAGTGAGGGGTTGTGGAAGGTTCTGCTCACTCCTGCTCTGTTGCCAGGGCCCAGTGGCGCCAGGGAGGGGAGTGGCAAAGGCGGATGGTAAAATGGTTAGGCTGGTGGAGCTGACATGGGGCTCTGGAATCAGAAACCCATTCCCTGTACACTGAGTACAAATTAACTCTGCAGCCTTGGGCACGTCTCCATCTCTCTGGGCTTCAAAAGAGGAGAAAAATGAAGAGGTTGAATAAAATGCTCTTTCTGGGGTCTGAAGAGATTACGTATTTCCCCTGAGGTCCCCCAGCTGTGAAGCAGAGACTGTTCTCAAACTCAAGTCTGACTCCTGGGCCCACGCCAGCAGTCCACGGTCAGGCTAGATGGAGCCATGTCAGGAGCCGCCGCCGACATGCGGGCTGTGCTCAGAGCCCCGCCCAGCACTGGCTGGACCAGGTCTGTCTGATGAGGAAGACAAGGCATGGCTGGAGGCTCTCTGCAGGTGGAGAGTTGGAGGACAGCCTGGTCGGGGGGACAGAGTGGGTGCTGGGGCTGACTCACCACCATGCCAGCACCCTTCCTTGGGGGACTGCCCTTCCTTAGCTGGGCAAGTGGGAGCCTCTGAGGGGTCAGTCGCTGCCCAGGAGTTTGGCCGAGACATTCACCCTCTGTATGAATCCTGCCTTTTATGTTCTGCATTTCCATTGCTTTGACATCTTGGGGCCTTGCTGACTCTGGAGGGACTGCCCCCACCCAGGGCCAAGTCCCAGGGGTAATAAAGGGCTCACTTAGGAGCATGCCTTTCATATGAAAACCATGCAGTCTGGTGTTCACACCCCAATAGTCTCCTCTTCCTCACTCTGACACTCTGGGCCCCTGCCTACCTGCCCCAATCGCCCCAGGGCCAGGTATCAGACAACTAGGGACAGCCCCTATGCCCCAGAGAACCTGAAATTGTTCAAGTGGGCTGACCCCAATCCTGCTCATTCCCATGGGAACCACAATAAAGGCTCTTGGCCACCCATTCCCCTGGCTCCCTCTGCCTCTTGACTGACCTCGGTGTTTCCCTGTGTGGCCCTGTGTTTCCTGTGTGGCCCTGTGTGATGTGGTGAGTCCCCTCCTCTTGGGGTCTGTGGGTATAACAAACCTTTTTTTTTTAGACGGAGTCTTGCTCTGTCGCCCAGGCTGGAGTGCAGTGGCGCGATCTCGGCTCACTGCAAGCTCCGCCTCCCGGGTTCACGCCATTCTCCTGCCTCAGCCTCCCAAGTAGCTGGGACTACAGGTGCCCGCCACCACGCCCGGCTATTTTTTTTTTTTTTTGTATTTTTAGTAGAGATGGGGTTTCACCTTGTTAGCCAGGATGGTCTCGATCTCCTGACCTCGTGATCGGCCTGCCTTGGCCTCCCAAAGTGCTGGGATTGCAGGCTTGAGCCACTGCGCCCGGCCAACAAACCTTCTTTCTAATGGCAGTCCCTTGATGTGTTAGCCTCACCATACCTGAATAATAATAAAACCTACATTTTAGAACGCCTTCATATATGAATGCCCGCGTCGGTCCCTCCTTGGATAGCCTGGGAGAAGAGCCTGCTCCTGGGGCGTTGATGTAGTGGAGGGAGACCTGGATGAAGTCTAGGTGTCTGAGGATTTGAGTCCCACCCTTGGCTGTTTGGTGCCCCCTCGGCAGCCTCACTGTGAGGCAGGGCAGCTGGGCAGCCGGGCAGCCGGGCAGCCGGGCAGGGACTATGAGTTCCTTTGCTATATCAGAAACTGGAGTGACCTGTCCAAGGTGCTGAACTGGGCTAGTCCACTCACCCTCTCGCACTCAGTTCTTCCTGACTCCCAGACCAGGGCTACAGGCCCTTATTGGGACACCTGTGGGAGTGACTTCCTACTCAGGACGAATGGTGTTGGGAATGCCCCTCCCCTCACTCGGAGGGTGGGGGTTCTCAGCTAAGAGTTCAGAATGTGCCCATAGCTGATTGGACGAGGTGAGCACATGACCAAGGAGGACCAATCCATTCACTCTCCCAGGTACTTGCAGGTGGGGCCAGGAAGGGTCTGTGGGTCCAACTGGGGTTGGTGAGTGGCCATTCTTCTCCCCTTGCTTTGGAGAATACAGGGGAATGAGTCAACGCCTCCAAGGGGGGGTTCAGCAAAAGAAGAAGCCAGGAACCTAGGGGTTTGATGTTTAGGCCTCAGATTCTGCTCTGTCCAGAGGCCTGGCTGCCTCTTGTTCCTGGGTAATGGAGGTCACTCTGGTAACTTTCAAAGTCCCCCTGCTCAAGGGCTCTGGCTCTTTGCCTGCACAGCCTCCTCTGCGGCACCCCAGGGCCCCACTCCCTCCCCTGCGGCTTCATGAAAGCCCCATTTTACAGATGGCTTGAGACACAGAGAGGTTAAGCTGCCTTCCCCAGGGTTTGGGGGCCCCAGGGCAGCTGGGGTGGCAGTTGTGGAAGGGACACTGGAAAAGGAGTCGGGCTGTGGCTGGGAGCTGGCAGCTGCACCCTGTCCAACAGCTCAGGGCTCACCAGCCTCGCTGAGCCAGCACTCCGGCCGAGCCTGAGGGAAGCTGGGGCAGTTTGTGAGGTCTCAGGAGACTCCCAGTGGCAGAGAGCTGGCTGCCCCCAAGCTCCTTGCCTGGGGCCCAGGCTGTTTGCTGTGTCACTGCAACCACCCTGGCTTCTCCTGGGGAGAGAGGACAGACAGAACGGCAGCCAGGAGAAGGCAGGCTGGCCGGCCAGACCCTGGGGTGGGCTGGGAGGTCTCAGCTCTGTTTGAATGTGGCTACCTTTTAGGAGGCAAACCCCACCCGAGGCAGGGCCAGGTCACTGGCACCGCGGACTTAGGGAGCCAGGCCTCTTGCCCATGCATGTCACGTCTCAGCCCATCTGTGATTCCCCCTTCTCGGCTTCTGTTTCCTCCAACCCTCTCCTCTGTGTTGAACTAAATACTTTTCAAAGGGAATCAATGCAGAGAGAGGGTTTTTTTGTTTGTTTGTTTTTTGTTTTTTTTTTTTTCAGAAGCAACACCAGGCTCTTTAATTTAAACTCTCCATGAGCTCTTCCATCCAGCGAGCTTTCCTGCCTCATCTGAAAGTTGGGCCCTATCCCTGACCTTGAGGGAGGGATGACCTCTGACCTGGGGGGAAGAATGACCTATACTTTTGGGGCTGTGGGGGCCTCCCTGCCACTTCCTCCTTCTGTTACGGTGGCATCACCTGTCCTTGCCACCTTCCCACCTGCCCCAGATTGCACACCTGCCCCCAGTGCAGCTCTGCCCCAGTGAGGAACTCTGCGCACTTGGCTGGTCCGTTCTGACAGAGGACTTTCTGTTTGCTGGGCAACCAGAGGCAGAGTGACCCTGGCCTTCTGGAGGGCCACAGCCTAGGGCTAGAAGGAGGAGTGACAGGAGGGCAACAGCTCATGTAGGTCGCAGAGTGTGAGCTTGAAAGGGACTTGAGAGACCATTAGGTCCACTGCCCCTTCCCTGCTTCTCAGAAGGGGTTTCCCCAAGACCAGCCTTGAAACCAGTAGACTAACTGATCAGTTGAATAATTTTAACACCCACCACTTACATGTTGGATGCTTACTGCATGGTATGCACTTCACTGGGTCCTATTATCTGTTAGCACCACAATGAGCCCATGAAGTGGGTGTCCTTTGTGCAGTTGAGAAAGTGGAGGCTACAGGAGGCTATGCCACTTTCCCAAGACCTAACCTCTGGTAAGCAAGAGAGAGAGTGGAACTTGAACCCAGGGATGGTAGATTCCCAAGTGCAAGTCTGAAGGCTGCCCCACCCAGCCCACCTCCTGAGAGATGAGAACACCCAGCCATGGGGGCCTCATAAGAATTCAGCAAAGGAGCCATTCCTGGTGTCCCAAGCCAGCCCCAGCTCCCTCCCCTCCCTGAACAAGGACAGAATGCCTGCAGTTCCCCACGGGTGGCAGGATGGCACATCCCTGTGGGGAGCCTGCAGCCTTGGGCCTCAGCCACTGGGTCTGTGCCAGCCCTACCACGGGCATCATTTGAGAATGTCAGCGAGGCCCTCACTCCCTGCAGCAGGCTTGCTGGCTCTTTATGCCAATATTTTTGTGGGACATCCACTCTGCCCAGATCTGTACTTGGTGCTGACCCCCTGTCCTTCAAGTGTCGTCTGTCCAGTCCAGAAAAGAGCCCAAGACCCATGACAATCGTTTTGGGATATAAAGGATCTAAGAAGGCAGCCAGCAGGAGCCCTGGAGACCATCTGATCTGTCCTGCCCATCTTTCAGACGGGGAGCCTGGGGCTCGGAAATAGGGTAGGACTTGCCCAGGGCCGCACAATCCACCATTGGGCAGGCCGGGATGTGAACCTCAGGCCTCAAGCGGTGCAGGACCCTGGACAGCTCCCAGGCTCTCAGGGACTCCAGGCCTGGGTTCATGGTGAAGCTTGGGCCTGGAGTCCCCACCCCAGCGGGGAGGGACTGTACACGCTTCCCACCTGGCCTTCTGGTGACCAGTCATAGGATGTGCAGTAGCGGAACAGCAGAGGTGACACTCCGAGAGCCAAGTCCCTTCCCCCGGGAGAAGTGGTACCAATGGTCAGACTGTGAGGAAAGAGATGCGACAGCAAACCAGAGAGGTCAGGCGCAGTGGCTCATGCCTATAATCACAGTACTTTGGGAGGCCGAGGCGGGTGAGTCAACTGAAGTCAGGGGTTCGAGACCAGCCTGTCCAACATGGTGAAACCCCTTCTCTACTAAAAATACAAAAATTAGCCAGGCATGGTGATGTGCACCTGTAATCCCAGCTGCTTGGGAGGCTGAGGCAGGGAAATTGCTTGAACCTGGGAGGCGGTAGTTGCAGTGAGCTGAGATTGTGCCACTGCACTCTAGCCTGGGAGACAGAGAGAGACTACATCTCAAAAAAAAAAAAAAAAAAAAAAAGAAAGAAGAAGAAAAAAGAAAACAACAACAACAACACACACACACACAAAAACAGAGAGAGCCCAAAACAGTAGAAGCACCTCACAGCCCAGAACAGGAATGCATCAGGTCAAAGGCTGCACCATGAAACTGATAACTGAGAACATAAGCGGTGCATTTCAGAGAGACTTGATTTTCTCCCTCTTCTTCCTCTTCCAGCCACTTATATTTCATTCCTTCAAGGAGGTACCTTCAGTTATCTAGAAAATGCACCATACGCCAGGGCACAGTGGCTCACACCTGTAGTCTCAGCATTTTGGGAGGCCAAGGCAGGAGAATTGCTTGAGCCCAGAAGTTTGAGACCAGCCTGGGCAACAAGGTGAAACCTCATCTCTACAAAAAATACAAAAATTAGTGGAGTGTGATGGTGTCAGCTACTTGTGGAGGCTGAAGCCAGAGGATCCCTTGCACCCCGGAGGTTGAGGCTGCTGTGAGCTGTGTTCGTGCCACTGCACTCCAGCTTGGGTAAAAAACAAGACCATGTCTCAAGAAAAGGAAAGAAAATGCACCATATGAGGCCTCTCTTTTCTCAAAGATGCCATGTTCTCCGAACACTTTTCACATCTGCAATTAAATGATTATGTGCTTAACACCTAACTCTTGCCAAACCACCAGTCCTACAAGGGCATGGGCCCCATCTGCCTCTTTTCCAGCTGCATCTGAGTGCCTGGCACAGGGCCTGCCCCAGAGTAGTTGCCTGATCAACTTATCTTGGGTGAAGGAGTGAATGGAGGAAACAGTGCAGTGCCCTTCTGATAGGCTCAGCAGCTTGAGGGGCAGCTGGGTGCCCGCTGCCCCTGGAGTTCTTGCAGCTCTCCAGGGCCATGAAGCCAGACATAGATGCAGTGTGTCAGCTCCCTAGACCTCATGCAGGGATGCCTGTTCAAACAGGGAATGCTGGGTTCTAGATCCCAGCACTCCTTCCCAGGGAGTGACCTTATTAGGCTGGTAGGGGATAAAAGTTGACAAAGGGGCCAGGCAAAGTGGTACGTGCCTGTAATCCCAGCACTTTGGTAGGCTGAGGCAGGTAGCTCACTTGAGGTCAGGGGGTCAAGACCAGCCTAGCTAACACAGAGAAACCCCATCTCTGCTAAAAATAAAAAAATTAGCCTGGCGTGGTAGTGCATGCCTGTAATCCCAGCTACTTGGGAGGCTGAGGCAGGAGGATCGCTTGAACCTGGGAGGCAGAGGTTTCAATGAGGTCAGATTATACCACTGCACTCCAGCCTGGGTGACACAGTAAGATTCCTTCTCAGAAAAAAAAAAAAAGGGGCCTCACCCTGACACTGGCATGAGGTCAGCCTGATTGGGTGTCAGTGCCTCTGCCCCAGCTTTCCCTGAGCTGCTCCTAGGGAGCGAAAAGGGGATTTGCTTCCTTCATGGGCTTCTCATAGCCTCTCAGTGAAGTCTGAGCTTTCTTATAGAACCTTCTGTCATTGGTTTTTTCCCCACCCCTCTCCACTCACTGGTGACAAGCGTAGTCTTTGCAGGGAAGACAGCTGTGGGAGACAAAACTATGCTCCCCACCAAGATGTTCCTGTCCTAATCCCTGGAATCTTCGAATGTGTTCCCTGACGTGGCAAAAGAGACTTTGCAGATGTGATTAAATCAAGGGTTTTGAGGGGGGAGATGAACCTGGATTATCTGAGTGAGCCCGATGGAATCACAAAGGTCAGAGCCAGAGAAGGAGGTGTGACAATGGAAGCAGAGGTCAGAAAGAGAGAGACAGGAAGAGGCTATGCTGCTGGCTTCAGAGATGGAGGAAGGGGCCAGGAGCCAAGGAATGCAGGCGGCCTGTAGAAGTGGTAGAAGGCAAGGAACAGATTCCTCCCTAGAGGCTCCAGAAGGAATGCAGTCTTGCCGACACCTCGATTTGAGGACTTTTGACCTCCAGAACTGTAACACATTCGTGTTGTTTTAAGCTACTGAGTTTGTGGGAATTTGTTAGGGCAGCAATGGGAAACAAATAGAACAACTATGCAACTTTGGATTTGCCTCTCGCTCTTTATTTTATTTTATTTTTTGAGACAGGGTCTCACTCTGTTGCCCAGGCAGGAGTGCAGTGGCACGATCATGACTTACTGCAGCCACACTCTCCTGGGCTCAAGCAATCCTCCCACCTCAACCTCCTGAGGAGCTGGGACCACAGGCATGCACCACCATGCCTGGCTAATTTTTAAATTTTCTGTAGAGATGAGGTCTTGCTACATTGTCCAGGCTAGTCCCGAACTCCTAGGTTCAAGTGATCCTCTCATCTTGGCCTCTCACAGCGTTGGTATTACAGGCATGAGCCATTGTGCCTGGCCTTTGTTTCCATTTTATAGTGAGGCGAAACACTGTCGGTTCCTGGTATGGGACCCCGTGGCTTCACAGGTGCCCTCAGTCTGGCTCTGCTGCTTTTGCAGATGTGTGACCCTGAGAAACTGCTTGACCCCTCTGAGTCTCTATTTCCTCACTGATAAAAGGGGAAGAGCAATCCTCACCCCGTTGCACTCTTGTGAAAGTCTGATGAGACAGAGTGTGCAGAGGGCTGAGAATAAACCAGATGTGTTGTGAGGACCCATACCTGGTTACTGTTCTTTTTTTTTTTTCTGAGATGGAGTCTCACTCTGTCGCCCAGGCTGGAGTGCAATGGCACGATCTCGGCTCACTGCAACCTCCCCATCCCAGGTTCAAGCGATTATCCTGCCTCAGCCTCCCAAGTAGCTGGGATTACAGGTGTTTTCCACCATGCCCGGCTAATTTTTGTATTTTTGGTGGAGATGGGTTTTGACATGTTGGCCAGGCTGGCCTCAAACTCCTGACCTCAAGTGATCAGCCCCTTCTTGGCCTCCCAAAGTGCTGGGATTACAGGTGTGTGCCACTGCGCCCAGCCCAGGTTGATGTTCTTATGATGCGTCCCAGATCCAAACTCCTGTTGCTTGATCTGGAAAAAGTACTAAACTGTTTAAAGCCCGCAGAGCTGGGCAGCTGATCACAGACATCGGCAAACTTCTCCAGGCCTCAGTTTCCTCATCAGCAAAGATGAGAGGTTGCATACTGTGGTTCTCAGGTTGCAGTCAGCCTGCAGACAGGTATTGTTTGGCCTGTGCCATGGTTTTAGAAACTAAGAATTAGTTAACAGTGTTTGAAAATTGGGAAATATCAGCTGAGCGTGGTGGCTCATGGCTGTGACCCCAGCGCCCGGGCAGCCTGGGCAACATGGTGAAGCCCTGTCTCTATGAGAAATGCAAAAATTAGCTGAGCATGGTGGTGCGCACCTGTAGTCCCAGCTACTTGGGAGGCTGAGGTGAGAGGATCACTTGAGTGCCTGGGAGGTCAAGGCTGCAGTGAGCCGTGATAGTGCCACTCCAACCTGGGCGACAAGAGCAAAACTCTGCCGCGCTCCCGCCCAAGAAAAAAAAAGAAAAGAAAAAGAAAATATGGCACATATACACCACGGAATATGACGCAGCCATTAAAAAAGAACATGTCTTTTGCGGGAACATGGGTGGAGCTGGAGACTATTATACTTAGCAAACTAAGGATAACCAAATACCACATGTTCTCACTTATAAGTGGGAGTTAAATGATGAGAACTCATGAACACAAAGAAGGGAACAACAGACACTGAGGTCTACTTGAGGGTAGAGGGTGGGCGGAGGGAGAGGAGCAGAAAAGATAACTGTTGGGTGCTGGGCTTCATACCTGGTTGATTTAGTAATTTGTACAACAAACCCCTGTGACACGAGTTTACCTAAGAAAACAAACCTTCACATGTACCCCCGAACCTAAAATAAAAGTTAAAAAAAAAAAAGAAGAAATGCAACTAACTAAAACACATCAGGCAAATCAATAGAAAAAAAAAAACACCAACTCTTGGAAGGAGGGCTTTCAAGGTTTCAAAACTCTTGCATGAAAGTTCATGAACTTGATCCACAGGAGAGCTCCCTATGAGTCATTGAGTCTCATTTGAGACTCATTTCTAAGAAGCATGGGTTTTCTTTTTTGCTCCCCTGGAAGGAGTGAAGAGGGACTTCGTGGAGAGGAGACTTTGTAAACAGCACAACTGGACCACAGCCAGCGAGACCAGAAGCAGGATAGAGGGTGTATAAGAAGCGGCTGTGAGAACTGTAGCAGTAGAACCAGCTTGGGCCATCTAGTGTGGGGCACACACCCTCATGGGACTTGTGTTTTGACAAAGGAGTTAGACATTAAGCAAATCTAACTTGCTTAAATTTAAAGCCGTTATGAAAAGTGCTTCAGAGAAATGGCATCATTGAGAAATGAGAGACCACAGATTCATTGCTGGTTTATAGCTGATGATCACAGTGCACATAACTGAAATTTTTGAAAGCATATAACCCAGGGGTCACAAGCATGAATGCCTTTATGGGGGTGGACAGGTCATGTAAAGGAGAGAAACAAGAGGGTGTGGTAATAGGGAGTGTTGCAATCTCGGCTCACTGCAGCCTCCGCCTCCCGGGTTCAAACAATTCTCCTGCCTCAGCCTCCCAAGGAGCTGGGATTACAGGCACCTGCTAACCATGCCTGGCGACGTTTTTTTTTTTTTTTTTTTTTTTTTTAAGTAGAGACAGGGTTTCACCATGTTGGTCAGGCTAGTCTCGAACTCCTGGCCTCAAGTGATCTGCCCGCCTCAGCCTCCTAAAGTGCTGGGATTACAGGTGTGAGCCACCATGCCCGACCAGGTACCACATTTTCTTGATCCAGTTTGTCATTGATAAGCATTCGAGTTGGTTCCATGTCTTTGCTATTGTGAAGAGTGCTGAAATGAACGTTTGCACGCACATGTCTTTATGGTAGAATGACTTATATTCCTTTGGGTATATATCCAGTAGTAGGATGGCTGGGTTGAATGGTAGTTCTGTTTTTAGCTCTTTGAGGAATTGCCACACTGTTTTCCACAAGGGTTGAACTAATTAACACCAACAGTGTATAAAGATTCCCTTTTCTCCACAACCTCACCAGCATCTGTTATTTTTTGACTTTTTAATCACAGCCATTCTGATTGGTGTGAGATGGTATCTCACAGTGGTTTTGACTTGCATTTTTCTAATGATCAGTGATACTGAGTCTTTTTTTCATATGCTCGTTGGCTGCATGTATGTCTTCTTTTGGAAAGTGTCTGTTCATGTCCTTTGCCTACTTTTTTTTCTTTTGCCTCAAAAAATGATATTTATTCAAAGAAAAAAAATGACAAGACGTCCATCCCTTGGCTCCTTTCCTTCCCCTCTCCTGCTGCTCCTCAGCCCTCCAAGATTGAACCCTGGCTGGGGCTAGGGAGCAGGACAGCCCCTCAGATGAGGTCAGGAACATTGAGGGGAATTTCCTCAATGGAAGTGTTGTAGAAGTTCTCGATGTTTTGAAAAGTCCCCTTGTCTTCTTCTGTCACCATGTTAATAGCCACACCCTTACGGCCAAACCATCCACCTCGACTGATTCTGTGGATATAGTTTTCCCTGTTGGTGGGAAGGTCATAGTTGACTAAAGAAACCTGCTGCACATCAATGCCTCTGGCCTATGTCAAGAAAGACAACTCTTCAGCATGTGCGTGAGATGTATCACAAAGGGAAGAGACGTAGGTATCCGTGTAGGCAGACAAGGAAGGCAGAGGAAATAAGCATCCCTGTTCCCCAAAGACCTTACTTTGCCCACTTTTTAATGGGGTTGCTTTTCCCTTGTAAATTTGTTTAAGTTCCTTATAGATGTTGGATATCAGACCTTTGTCAGATACATAGTTTGCAAATAGTTTTTCCCATTCTGTGGGTTGCCTGTTTACTCTGTTGATAGTTTCTTTTTTTGTGCAGAAGCTCTTAAGCTTAATTAGATCCTACTTGCCAATTTTTGCTTTTGTGGCGATTGCTTTTTGTGTCTTTGCCATGAAATATTTGCCCATTCCTATGTCCAGGATGGTATTGCCTGGATTGTCTTCCAGGGTTTGTATAGTTTTGGGTTTTACATTTAAGTGGTTATTCCATCTTGATTTGATTTTTGTATATGGTGTAAGGAAGGGGTCCAGTTTCAATCTTCTGCATATGGCTACCCAGTTATCCAAGCACCATTTATTGAACAGGGAGTCTTTTCCCCATTGCTTGTTTTTGTCAGCTTTGTCAAAGATCAGATGGTCCTAAGTGTACAGCCTTATTTCTGGGCTCTCTATTCTGCTCCATTG
Source organism: Pan paniscus (assembly GCF_029289425.2). Classification (NCBI taxonomy): domain Eukaryota; kingdom Metazoa; phylum Chordata; class Mammalia; order Primates; family Hominidae; genus Pan; species Pan paniscus. The sequence continues at coordinate 7,572,101 of NC_073260.2, read as the reverse complement.
GTCTATGTGCCTGATTTTGTACTGGTACCATGCTGTTTTGGTTAGTGTAGCCCTGTAGTATACTTTGAAGTTGGGTAATATGATGTCTCCAGCTTTGCTCTTTTTGCTTAGGATTTCCTTGGCTGTTCAGGCTCTTTTTTCCTTCCATATGAATTTTAAAGTAGTTTTTTTTCTAGTTCTGTGAATACTGTCATTGGTAGTTTGATAGGAATAGCATTGAATCTGTAAATTGCTTTGGGCAGTATGACCATTTTAATGATATTTATTTCCTATCCAGGAACATAGGATGTTTTCCCATTTGTTTGTGTCTTCTCTGATTTCTTGGAGCAGTGTTTTGTAATTCTCATTGTAGAGATCTTTTACCTCCCAGGTTAGCTGTATTCCTAAGTATTTTATTCTTTTTGTGGCGATTGTGAATGGGATTGCCTTCCTGATTTGGCTCTTGGCTTGGCTATCGCTGGTATAGAGGAACGCTAGTGATTTTTGTAGGCTATCACTGGTATAGAGGAATGCTAGTGATTTTTGTACATTGACTTTGTATCCTGAAAGTGTGCTGAAGTTGTGTATCAGCTGAAGGAACTTTTGGGCCGTTAGTTTTTTGTTGTTGTTGTTTGTTTGTTTGTTTGTTTTTGAGACAGGATCTCACTCTGTTGCCCAGGTTGGGGTGCAGTGATGCAATCATAGCTCACCGAAGCTTTCATCTCCTGGGTTCAAATGCTTCTCCTACCTCAGTCTCCCGAGTATCTGGAAGCACAGCTGTGTGCCACCAAGGCTGGCTAATTTTCGGATTTTTTTTGTAGAGATGGGGGGGTCTCCCTGTGTTGTCCAGGCTGGTCTTGGACTCCTGGGCTCAAGTTATGCTCCTGCCTTGGTTTCCCAAAGTGCTAGGATTACAGGCATGAGCTGCTGTGCCCGGCCTCAAGGATTTTTAGAAAAATAGACTTTATTTTTTAGAGCAGTTTTAGGTTCACAGAAAAACTGAGTGAAAGGTACAGAGATTTCTCATATACCCCTGCACCTGCACTGCCTCCCCTCTATTAACATCCCCCATCAGAGTGGGACATCAGTTACAATGGATGAACCTCTGTTGACACATCGTTGCCACCCGGTGTCTGCAGTTTACATAGAGTTCTCTCCTGATGTTGGGCACCCTGTGCATCTGGACAAATGTCTAACAACGACACAGATCCACCACTGTAGCATCATACAGAGTTTCACTGGCCTAAAAACCCTTCAGATGACTGAGGCAGGGGTCAGAGCTCTCTGGTTTCAGCACATGACTCCTACCTTGCCCCCAGGTTATGCCATAAAATAGCTGGCCTTGGAAAGAGCATAAAGAGGGAAACTGAGGCACATCCAAGGGAAAGCTGGTGAGAGGCACAAAATACCACCCCACTCCCCCGGCCCTGACCTCCCATTGCTGTTTCCAGGTCTCCCTCCCTGTTCTGGTTAGGACTGGGTCCCTCCAGCTACCGATAATGACAGGGCAGGCAGAGGGCCTGCAGTTTGCAGGCGCTCCAGTGGCCCGGCAGCCCTGGGGAAGGGAAATGACAGTCTATCCCTTTAAACACAGATTAGCAGCTCTCTCTCGTGCTTGCCTTCCTTAAAAAGAGAACTTGTCAAGGTTTACATCAATAATAGATAATGGTGCATCACTGTGGCAGGTTCCAGCCGGAGGCTGTTTTGATATTTTCTAGAGAATTTGTCAGCAATCTGAAGTCAAGAACAGTGGGGGATGGGGAGGCAGGGGTTGAGACAGCGCCTTCATTAATTTTTCCTCATTTGCATTCTTGCTGTTAAATAATGTATTGATCGCTCTCTAAGTCTTTAGCCCTCCCTCCTCGCCGAGCCGCCTCTCCTGGTCCTGGAGCCCTCCCCTCCATGAGGGATGAGCTTGTCACAGGCCTTTGACAGGGGGCAGAGGGGGCAGGGCTGGGATGTCTCGTCTCCATGAGGCTCCCAGATCCCCACTGGGCCTGTCCCCTGGATCCTCATGGAGAGCATCTCCCTGCTGTCTGGAGTATCATTTTCTACCATTTAAGTCTTTATCATCAGCTTGTCCTAAACTAAGTGGTTTACAAATAAGCCCCCCTGACATTTTTGTGACATGAGGTTGGTGATTAAACCTATTTTACAGATGAGGAAACTGAGGCTCAGCGAGGTCAAGTGCCTTCCCCAGGTCGCATAGCCAGGAAATGGTGAAGCCGGACTTTGAACCTAGGAATGTCTGGCTCTAAAGCCAAAGCTCATTCTTTCTAAATCTGCAAATCTCATAGCCCGCTGTGGCCCTGGGAGGCTTGCCCGTGCCAGTGGGGAAGGCACCTCTCTCTCCAACCAAGAGATCAAAAAGATGGGTGTGCGGGCTGGGTGCAGGGGCTCATGCCTGTAATACCAGCACTTTGGGAGGCCATAGTGGGAGGATCACTTGAGCCCAGGAGTTCAAGACCAGCCTGGGCAACATGGTGAAACCCTGTCTCTTTACAACAACAATAAAAATACAAAAAATTAGCCAGGTGGGGTGGCATGTGCACCTGTAGTCCAAGCTACTTGGGAGACTAAGGTGGGAGAATTGCCTGAGCCCAGGAAGCCGAGGCTGAAATGAGCTGTGATTGTGTCACTGCACTCCAGCCTGCGTGACAGAGTGAGACTCTGTCTCAAAAAAAAAAAAAAATAAGATGGGTGTGAGGTTTGGTTTTGGGGTGGAGACCAGGAGACCGAGGCTGAGGGATAGAGAGTGTGTGTCACCCTAAGTGCAGAATTGAATTGACACCAGTGTGAGGAAGGCCTTGGGAGGCAGATTCAGGCTCGACCTCAGGAAGGATTTCCTAACCCTGGAGCTGCCTGCAGTTGGAATGTGACTCTCCTGTGAACAGCAAGCCCCTGTCACCAGGGATGGTTCAGAGAAGTTGGATGTCTGCCTGTCCGGTCACTTGTTTCCAGTGAAAAAAAACACCAATCATTAGCTCTCTACCCCAACTGGAGATTGATTGATTCTGTCAGAATCCATCCATACAATGGATTCTTACATAGCCAGTAAAAATGATGTTGGAGGTACATTTTAAAAAATGTATTTATTTAGAGACAAGGTCTGTCACCCAGGCTGGAGTGCAATGGCACAATCTTGGCTCACTGCAGCCTCAACCTCCTGGCCCAGGTGTTCCTCCCACCTCAGCCTCCTGAATAGCTGGGACTACAGGCACACATCACCATGCCTAGCTAATTTTTTGTGGAGATGGGGTTTCATCATGTTGCTCAGGCTGGTCTCAAACTCCTGGGCTCAAGTCCACCCACCTTGGCCTTCCAAAGTGCTGGGATTACAGGTGTGAGCCACTGTGCCCGGCTGCAGGTGCATTTTTATTGATGAAAAACAAAAAACAAAACATCCACAACACATAGTCACATTGTCATGTGAACAACACTGGGCCAAAACCCAATGCGGAGAGTGATCTCGTGCAGGTAAAACTGTACCCACAAGGCCATTCATGAACAGGTGCCTGGAAGGACGGCAGGAAGGCGTGCTCTGGAATATCACCAGCAGGTGCCTTGGGATGGTGGGATTCAGGTGATTTTTCTTCCTTCTTTGTATTTTCCTACAGTTTCTCATTTCTGATGCCAGCATTTCCGGTGTCATTCTTAGGTAAGGAGACCTGCACGTATGGGGGCTTTGGAGGGTCAAAAGGGAGTGAAAACAAGGCCCCCACAGGGACCTTGCCCCAAACGTCTGGCTAAAATCTGACATTACATCTCTGTGCTCCTCTTATGACCAAAGTCACCCTAAGCAACTCTTCTGTGCCTCAGTTTCCCCACCCTCCTTGTCAGTGAAGAGGATGGTCTGGCTGGGACTGTCTTTCACTCTTTACCAAGTCTGTAGCAAGCCTCCTGCTTGTGCCAGACCTTGGGGAGGGACCCGGGATCGGGCAGACACGGAGACAGCATCCTCGCGGTGTTGGGTGGGAGGGAGGCCTTGTACTTACCATTTCCTGAGGAGGAAATGAACCTCAGAGATGTTTAGTGCCTTACTCGAGGTCACACAGCCAGGAAAGGGTGGAGCCTGGGAGACAACTGTGGGTCCTGGGTTTGTGGGCTGGCGATGCCACCTCTCTGCCCCTCCTCAGTGCCAGGTGACATGATCTGTGTTCCCGGGGCCAGGCCGTGGACTGAGGGCCCTGCTAAAGTAACGGCCTTGGCGTTGTAGTCCTCGTTGGGAAAGAGAGGTGACCCTCACCACATTCAGGGTGCGTTCTCCCCCTCGGCCCAGAATGGTTTCACACTCTGCATTTGGCCATTTTCTTTTCAAAGCCCTGATTTCTGCTCTTTCCTGCTGTTGGGGGGCTTCCTTCTCTAATCTGCTTTCCGAAGCTAATGTCTGCCCCTCCCTGCAGCTCATCCCTGGTATTTGGGATCCCGCTAGGAGCCTCATTTTCAAATTAGCCTAGGGCTGTATGGTCTGAGCTGAAAATACTCTTTGCAGCTGAGAAGTACCCTGGAGGCTGCCCGGGCGCAGGGGGTGGGGTGGGGATGGATGAACTAACTCTGTGCTGGGGGACCCACTTAACTTGTGAAACCTCTGGGGCCATGCAGGGTCTGTCTGATGGGTCCATTCTTCTGAAGCACCAGGCTCAGTGCTTTACACACAAAACCTCCCCTGGCCCCACTGACTCCTCAACAAAGCAGGCATGAGTATGACCCATTTCACAGATAAAGAAACTGAGGTCTGGAGAGGGTAAGTGACTTGCTCAAGGTCACAAAGCAGCGTCAGAAATCGAACACAACTGTCTCATTTCTGAGCCTGAACTCTACATAACGCCTGAGTCGGAGGGGGACACACACACCTGAGTCGGAGGGGGGAGGGGAGAAGAAACATGAGAAAGAGGAAGGGGCAAGCCTGGCGGGAAGCCTGGTGGAGACTGCTGACCTGTCACTTCACGGGAGCCCCGAGGACCTGTGGGCTGACCAGTGCTTACACCTTCCACGAGCACCTCCGGGAGCTCAGCACAGCTGACAGCGAGTGACGGGCATGTTAGACATTGCGTTTATGAATCTCTGTAGATTTAATAGAGACAGGCATAAATAGGAGGTCGAAATGGAGTTTATAGATACAAACAGGTATCTGGGCTGCAGCTACAGCTGTAAATATAAAGACGTGGCAATCATTTCCTCATTTGTCCATTCAGTAAACATCTCAGCCTCAGGAGGGAGGCTGGGCTCAGGGACATGCAGATGAAAAGGCACAGCAGCCACCTATAGCCACAAAGGGTGTCCTGCTGGGGATGCTGAGCAGCTGGACAGGTGGGTTCGAGCCAGCAGGTGCAGGAAGAGATGCTCACTGGGGGAGCGTGAAGGAGGAGCCCCCGACTCAGCTTGGGGTGGGTGTGGGAAGGACTCTCTGGAGGAGTGAGGCCAGGGTTGGGGGGGTCTTTTCATACCATACACACATGTGCATACATACAGATACACACATGTACAATGGAGGTATGATTCAGGCACAGTAAAATGCCCGGGTCACAGGTGTTCTTTTCAGCAAGTTGTATATACCCCTGTAACTGCCTCCCAGAACAAGACATAGACCATTTCCGTCACTGTCTAGTCAATACCCTCCTCTGCTGTTCTGATTTTTAATACCATAGATCACTTTTGTCTGCCCTAGGAATTTCTTTCTTTTCTTTCTCTTTCTTTCTTTTTTTTCTTTCCTTCTTTCTTTCTTCTTTCTTTCTTACTTTCCTTTCTTTCCTCTTTCTTTTTTTCTTTCTTTCTTTTCTTTCTTCCTTTTTCTCTCTCTCTCCCCTTCCTTCCCTCCCTCCCTTCTTTCTGTCTCTTTCTTTCTTTTTCTCTCTCTCTCTCCCCTTCCTTCCTTCCCTCCCTCCCTTCTTTCTCTTTCTTTCTTTTTCTCTCTCTCTCTCCCCTTCCTTCCTTCCTTCCCTCCCTCCCTCCCTCCCTCTCTCTCTCTCTCTCCTTCCTTCCTTCCTTCCTTCCTTTTTTTTTGACAGGGTCTTGCTCTGCCACCCAGGCTGGAGTGTAGTGGTATGTAACCTTGGCTCACTGAAACCTCGAACTCCCAAGCTCAAGCTATCCTCTCACTTCAGCCTCTTGAGTAGCTGGGACTACAGGCACACACTACCACACTTAGCTATTTAAAAAAAAATTTTGGAGGTGGAGATGGGGCCCCACTACATTGCCCAGGCTGGTCTTGAACTCCTGGCCTCAAGTGATCCTCAATTGGCCTCAGAAAGTGCTGGGGTTACAGGTGGGAGCCACTGTACCCGGCCTGGGATTTCATTTGAATGAACCATGCATACTCACTGAGCACATCTCAAGAGTCATCCATGTTGTGGTGTGAACCAGGAGCTTGTCCCTTTCTATATCCCATAATAAGGATGCACCACACTTGGCTTAACCATTTGTCTGTAGATGGACATTTGGAGTTATTCCTAGTTTCTAGTCAATATAAACAAAGCTGCTATGATCATTCCTAAGTAAGTCTTTTTGTGAGCATGTGTGTGCATTTCCCTTGACTAAATACCTAGGAGTGGAGTTGCTGGGCTATAGGGTAGGTGGATGCTTAACCATGTAAGAAACTGCCCAGCAGTTCTCCACTGAAGGTGTGTAATCTTACGCTCCTGCAGGATGCATGCAAGTTCCGGTTGCTCCACATCCTCACCAACGTTTGGTGATGTTGGTCTTTGGGATTGTAGCTATTCCACTGGTGCTGAATGGAGTCCTGGAGCATGAATTGGAGTTATCCACGAAACAGAGAGGGGCCAGAGAGAGGGCACTCCAGGCCTGGGGGTGAGAAAACCACAGGCAGGTGGGGGAAAAAAATAAAGAGGCTTTGGGGAAGGTGGGAGTGCTGGGCAGTCTGGAGGTGGGGTCAGTTGTGCCCAGCCAGGTCAGGGACTCTGGCCTGTGGGGGTTTCCTCTGGAGCACCCCAGATGCCTTCTCTGGGTCCGGGCTCTGTGGGGGACCCCAATGTGGCCTGGGGTTTTGGCTCCTTTGGCAGTCAGTATTTCCCTTGGTTCCTACTGGGAGAGTCAGGGAGGCCCATGACCGGTGACCGCATTTAGACAGGAGGGACTGATGTGGAGCTCTATGGCTGAACTGTGTAAGAAACGGCCCAACAGTTTCTCTGGTGCCTCCTGCTGCATGATGCTACCTTCCTGCTCTGGGACCCCACAACACTGCACCGTCCTGGGCTCCCCAAGGAGGCAAGAGAGTTAGGATCAGCGTCAAGTCTCAGCCAGACTCAGGCTGAGACCACACTCAAGAATACCAAAGTGCCATGGCTTGAGCGGTGGCTCCCCAAAGAAAAGTTCAAGTCCTAACCCCAAGTGAAGTCCTCACCCTTGTGGCTATGACCTTATTTGGAAGTACAGTCTTTGCTGGTGTCATTGGTTAAATTAAAATGAAGCTCTACTTGATTAGAGCGGTCCCTGAATCCAACGGCTGGTGTCCTGATGACAAAAAAGAAGAAACAGAGACACTAAGGGAAGACAGCAGCGGGGAGACAGAACCAGAGATGGGAGGGGTGCAATCATGAGTTGAGACACACCCCAGCCACCGGAGAGCAGAGGCTGGAACGGATCCTCCCTCAGTGCCTCCAGGAGGAACCTGCTTGCCAACGCCTTGATTTTAGACTTGCGGCTTTTTTTTTTTTTTTTTTTTTGAGAGAGAATCTCACTCTGTCACCCAGGCTGGAGTGCACTGACATGATCTTGGCTCACTGCAACCTCCGGGGCTCAAGCAATCCTCCCGCGTTAGCCTCCCAAGTAGCTGGGATTACAGGCATGTGCCACCATGCCCGGCTGATTTTTGTATTTTTAGTAGAGACAGGTTTTCGCCATGTTGGCAAGGCTGGTCTTGAACTCCTGGCCTCAAGTGATCCGCCTGCCTTGGCCTAGGACTTCTGGCCTTCTGAACAGTGAAGAAATGGAGGTTGAGTTAAGCCACACAGTTTGAGGTAACGTGTTACAGTGGGCCTAGCGCCTGAATACACGAAGCCAGGAGGGCCGCTGTGCCCTCTGCCCCATGCTTCCCTCTGGATCCATCCACTGGCATTCTTCTCTCCCTGGAGAATCACCTTCCAGCATCCTCTCCAATTTACTCCCTGACCCCTCCAAATCCCAGCCCCTGTGCCAGCTCCTTCACAGAGCTCCCCAACTGAAGTGAGACCCACGCAAGGCCTGTGTCCCCCTTGTCCGTGTGCAGAACCTGACACCCTGGGCCTCTCAACCAGCATTTGCTGGATGAATGAATGAATGAAAGAATGAATGAATGGATACTTGCACTCTGCAGCAGTTTGCAGCCCCTCATGAGGTTCTGCTGCAGAACCATGTTTCTGCAAAGCAAACCTGACCCAGAAGGCACAAGTATGTGAGCTGGATTTGGGGCGACAGCTCCCCTCTCTACAATGGAGCACGGAGATCATTTTACTTCAGCCAGCCCCGGCTGGGCTCTCCCCTGCGCAGGTGATTAGCAGGCAGCTTAATTGGCCTGGCAGAGCCATGGGCTAAGCGGTGGGGAGGGCAAGCTTGCTCATTACTTCCCTGACCCGCTGGGACCTTCCAACCACAATGCAGGACCAGCAGCGATTTCTGCAGGGAGAGGCAGGAGCCTGCGGGGCCCCGGAGCACTCGACACCTGGAAAGGACCCAGGCCTGGGAGGTTCTGCACTGTGGCTGTAGGGCTTGCTGGCCATGGGTCTTCCATCCTGTCAGCACACGGCCCTGGCTCTCCATGAGTGCAGGGGCTGGTCTGCTGGTTGCCGTGTCCTCAGTGCCCAGCCAGTGCAGGCCGAGGCAGGGCTGCTGCGTCACACAGCCCCGGGAGCTCCTTCCACCTCAGCTTCTGTGTGAATGGCCCCCCTTGGACTTGTGCATCTTGGCAGCCCTGGCTCCCAGCACCCACCAGGAACTCAATGAGTGTGCACGGCGGTGGAGGGCACAGGCCACGGTGCTCAGGTTCATAGCACTGACCAGCAGGTCCAGAGGCCTGGGACACAAATGCTTTTTCCTTAATGCAAGCTTCTGGGTCCTCCTGAGCCCAGTCCAAATGCCAGCTCCTTCATGGTACTCCACTCAGGGCCAGTTTCCCCTCCTTCCTGCCCCATACAAGCCCCTATCCCCACTTCCCACGAATGCCACTGTGATGGTAACTGTCACCAAGAGCTTGCTGCGTGCTTACTGCGTGCCGGGCACTGAGCCATGGCCCTGGGCGAGTGGCTGCATTCTATCCTCACTGCAACACGGTGGGGCGCACGCTATCATCCCATTTTAGAAATGCCAAAACTGAGGTCCTGAGAGTGAAACAGTCTGCCCAAGGTCATGCAGCTTGTAAGCCGCAGAGGCAAGAATCTGACCCAGGCCCCTCCAACCCAGCCCCACCTTCCAGCATGCTGACCGTCACCATGGCAGACACCTGGAGTCTGTGCCTGCTGTGCCACCCTCGAACCCCTTGAGGGAAAGGAGAGGGTGCCCCGGTGTTCTCCCCAGGCTCCAAGCACAGAGGCCCACTTGGTGTTTGGAGAACAGAGGCTGTCGGGCTGCAGGACTGGGCTCCGGCCCCTCCCTCCCTTGTACTGTTTACTTATGATCTCTCTCTCGACATTTCGCCCCCAAATGCCCAGAGCCTGGCACAGGGCCTGGCACAAGGAACGCCCAGTGAAAGTTGGTTACATTCAACCCAGTTGGAGGCACGAGCCCAGACATGGGAGTGACAGGGAAGGCTCCCCTGAGACCAACAGTGGCCTGACGCCCCCTTCAGCCTCCGGGACCCCACCTGGGTCTTGGTCTGTTTTCCCTCTCTCTCTGCATGAGCACTGGCGCCCTTCCAGGCTACGCCGGTTGCTGTGACAGTAGCCCCTTCCCCACACGGCAGGGTCTGTGACACCCTAGCCATGCCCACTGCAGCCTTCTCGGGAGAACTGGGAGGAGAGAGAGGGTTTTTTGTTTTTGTTTTTGTTTTTTGAGAAAGGGTCTTGTTCCGTCACGCAGGCTGGAGTGCAGTGGTGTGATCATGGCTTACTGCAGCTTCTGCCTCCCAGGCTCAAGTGATCCTCCTGCCTCAGCCTCCCAAGTAGCTGGGATTATAGGCATGCACCACCACACCTGGGTAATTTCTTTTATTTTTTACTAAAAAAAATTTTTTTTTGAGATGGAGTCTTACTCTGTCACCAAGGCTGGAGTGCAGTGGTGTGATCTTGGCTCACTGTAACCTCCGCCAACCGTGTTCAAGCAATTTTCCTGCCTCAGCCTCTCAAGTAGCTGGGATTACAGGCATGCACCAACATGCCCAGATAAATTTTGTATTTTAGTACATGTTGGCCAGGGTGATCACGAATTCCTGACATCTGGTGACCTGCCCACTTTGGATTCACAAAGTGCTGGGATTACAGGTGTGGCCATCAGGGTCAGCCTATTTTAAAATATTTTTTATTTAAGGTCTCACATGTTGCCCAGGTTGGTCTTGAACTCCCAGCCTCAAGTGATCTGCCTGCCTCGGCCTCCCAAAATGCTGGGATTACAGGTGTGAGCCATCACGCCCAGCATAAAGAGAGGTTTTTACGAGGTAGGAGCAGGAGACACCAGAACACATGAGAGTGTGTGAGGTGGCCATGGATGGCTGCTGACCCCCAGAGGGAGGGCGGGGAGAGGTGGGGTGGCTGGGGGTCAGCTGGTTGCCTCTGGAGCAGGCCACACTCCAGCCATGCTCCTGTTGGGCCCAGATGACCATGGAGGCATCCCCAGGGAATGTGGGGGACGGGGGTCTGGCAGCTCCTGACAGCGGCCCCATTGGTGGGGACACTGCCATTCTTCCAGGGTCGGAGGGAAGTACCCCAGGTCCGGACTGTGGGTAGAGGCCAGGACAGCAAAGGGGAGCAGGGTGAGGGGCCATGCGGTGGCTGGGGCTGAAACCGCTGTAGGGGCATGCATGATGCCCACTTCAGAAGCTCCTGGACACCTCTGGGCACCTGGTGTAGGTGAGGTGGGCAGGGTCCTGATGCCATGTGGGGGAGGCCGAGCCCGTGGGCATTAAGCATTCCCTAAAGGAGGAGGTCCTGGTTGAAGGTGCTCACATCCTTTGATTCTGAAACAGATGTGAGAGACGAGGAAGGGAAGGGGTAGAGCGATGGAGTGCCAGGGAGAAAGCCAGAGCGGAGGCACCTCCGGCTAATGAGTAGAGAGGCAGAGACACGGGAGAGGGCAGGGCGGGAAGAAAGGCAGAGATGAAACGTGTTGGAAGCGCCGAGTTAATGCAACTACTAAGTGGTTCATATTTCCCAGCTAATAAGACCCCCTCTGCAGGGAGGAGGGGACGGGACAAGAAAGCACCGTGGTTCGAATGACTCAAGGCGCTGGAGCTAATGAAGTCACCGGGGATCGGAATTCCTCGGATACCTCGGACACGGCTCTGTGGCAATGCTATTTTAATTCAGTCTGAGGATGACAAAGGGAAGGGAAGTCTCCTGTTAACACGACAAGCTTGGGGTACAGGAATTGGGGGTTGAGGAGACAGGAACACTGCAAGGGGTTGTCTGACATGGGACAAAGGACTCAGGATGGACACAGAGACAGGGAGGGGTGAGACACAGTCCTGGGAGGCAGTGAGCGCACCACAGATACACTTAGGGTGAACTGCACTCCTCGAACACAGCACAACGAAGCCCATCCGTCCATCAGCTAGTATTATTCCAGAGCCGCAGGCATGGGAAGGGCAGAGACCAGCCAGACTCAGGTCCCACGGGGCTGACCTCTCTGATTCCAGGCTGGAAGCAGCACCCTATTCTTTCAGCAGAAAGTACAGACTCCTCTGGGGAAGGGGGTCTTCCTCTGCCCACCTCTCAAGAAGCATCTGGCATTACCTCCTCCCTCCCCAACGTGCCAGTCCTCTGGGTCTTTCCTTCCTTCAGATCCTCTTTCCTGCCTTGGGGCCCTTGCACCTGCTATTTCCTCAGCCTGGAATGCTCTCTGCTGCTAACTCCTATACCTCCTTTAGCTTTCAGGCCTCTGATCAAATGCCGCTTCCTCTAGGGTGCTGTCCCTGATGCCCCAGACCAGGACAGGGCCTTGGACATTGTGTTAGTTTCCCGTGGCTGCTGTAACAAATGACCACAAAGCGGTTGCTTAAAACAATGGAAATTTATCCTCTCACAGTTCTGGAGGCCCAGAGTTCAAAATCAAGGTGTTGGGAGGGTTGGGTCCCTCTGGAGGCTCAGAGAGAATCTATTTCGTGCCTCTCCTGGCTTCGGGCAATCCCTAGTCTTGCTTGGCTTTTGGCTGCATGGCTTCAATCTCTACCTGTCTTCACACAACCCTTTTCTCCATGCATCTGTTTTCTTTTTAGTCTCTTAAAAGGACACTATCATCGGGTTTAGGGTCCACTCCAATCCAGGATGATCTCATCTTCAGAGCCTTACCTTAATGACATCTGCAAAGACCCTTATTCCAAATAAAGACACTGTCCTAGGCTATTCTTGCACTGCTATTAAGAAATACTTGAGACTGTAATTTATAAAGAAAAGAGGTTTAATTGGCTCACAGTTCCACAGGCTGTACAGGAAGCGTGGCTGGGGAGACCTCAGGAAACTTACAATCAAGGCAGAAGGTGAAGGGAAAGTAGGCACATTTTAGATGGCCTGAGCAGGAGGAAGAGAGAGAAGGGGAGGTGCAACACGCTTTTTTTTTTTTTTTTAGATGGAGTCTCACTCTGTTGCCCAGGCTGGAGTGCAGTGGTGCGATCTTGGCTCACTGCAACCTCCGCCTCCTGGGTTCAAGTGATTTTCCTGCCTCAGCTTCCCCAATAGCTGGGATTACAGGCACATGCCACCATGCCCGGCTAATTTTTGTTTTACTATGTTGGCCAGGCTGGTCTCGAACTCCTGACCTCAAGTGATCTGCCTGCCTCGGCTTCCCAAAGTGCTGGGATTACAGGTGTGAGCCACCGTGGCTGGCACAACACACTTTTAAACAACCAGATCTCTTGTTTAAAAATGTGGCACCCTCCCTTTCTCTCTCGCTCCCACTCTGCCATGTGAGACGCCTGCTCCCCCTTCACCTTCCTCTATGATTGGAAGCTTCCTGAGGCCTCCCCAGAAGCACATGCTGCTATGCTTCCTGTATAGCCTGCAGAACTGTAAGCCAATTAAATCTTTTTTTTTTTTTTCATAAAAAAACCCCAGTGTCTTGAGAACTCCATATCATGAGAACAGCACCCAGGGGATAGTGCTAAACCATTAGAAACTGCTCTCATGATCCAGTCGCCTCCCACCAGACCCCACCTCCAACAGGCCTGACCCAACTGGATTGGGTCATGGCCCTGCTGCATCCATGATGTTCAGCCAGGGCAGGTGCCTTGCAACTACTGCCGAGTGACTGATGGGACTGTTGGGCCCTTGGGAAGCCTGGTGGGAGCAAGGGGGAAAGGACACACCCAGGGCCACCCCACCGAGGCCATAGCTTTTGGTCCCACAGTGAAGAGTAGCCAGGAGGCCCCCCACCGACAGCCAGAACTGGAACGGGCTTACAGGTCAGCCAGCTTAGTGCCTGTGTTAACAACTGGGGAGAACAAGACCCAGAGGAGGCCAGGCACGGTGGGTAGTTCACACCTGTAATCTCAGCACTTTGGGAAGCTGAGATGAGCAGATTACCTGAGGTCAGGAGATCAGCCTGGTCAACATGACGAAACCACGCCTCTACTAAAAATACAAAAATTAACCAGGCGTGGTGGCATGTGTTTGTAGTCCCAGCTACTTGGGAGGCTCAGGCAGGAGAATTGCTTGAATCCAGGAGGTGGAGGTTGCAGTGAGCAAAGATCACACCACTGTACTACAGCCTGGGTGACAGGGTGAGACTCTCTCTCAAAAAAAGAAAAAGACTCAGAGGAGACCAAGGGCCTCTCTGAAGGACACGGTGTGACCACATCACATCCTCAGCACTCTTCCTGTCCCCTTGCACTGTGTTCCCTGCCCGTAGCATGGATCTGAAACTTAGGGCCAATTCTCAGGACAGGATAGGGAAGGCATGGGTAGGAGCCCTGAGATGCCAAGGACGAGGTGCCGTCAGCTGGAGTCACTCCCACAAGCTTAGCCTTCAGAGGTTTCCTCTCAGTGTCTGCAAAGAACTCCAGTTTTCCTTAAGTAGTTTCATTTTGCCTAATTATCCTCCAGCCGCAAAGCGAATAAGAGGCGTGAGGGATTAAGGAGAATCAAGAGGAACAGGCATTAGGGCTGTGAGCTGGAAGTGGGGAGGATGGGGAAGCCAGGGCAATTGGAGAGTCGGGTCAAAGCATATACAAGTTGCACTCCCTTTGAGAAACAGTATGTCAGAGTGGCTAAGAGAGTAGGCTCTGCACTCAGACTGACCTGGGTCTGAGATCCATATGGCCACTGGCTAACTCAGGGACCTTGGGCAAGTTCCTTGACCTCTCTGAGCCTTATTCCACATTTGTAACTTCAGAATAATGATGTCTACTCCAAACATGGATTGTCAGGATTTACTGAGAGAATGGCACCATGCCTGGCTCTCAGTAAGGCTCAATAAACAATAATGATTATGCACAGAGGTCAGAGAGGGTAGAGGAACTCGGAAAGTTATAAAAAGGCTCAAAATCCCTGAGTTTGATTCTAAATGTCTTTGCAATCTAGTCCAGGAAGGCAGGGTCATGTCTGTCTTGTGACTACTGCACTGGTCCCAGCAACCAGCAAGGTTCCTGCCTATTGGAGGGCCTCCCTGGCTCCTGATTGAAAGGAAGAATCAATGAGTGTGTGAGTGAATGAAGGGCAACAGCCTTCCTTCTTTGCAGCTGCAGAGGCTGGGCAGTTATTGGGCCATGCAGGACTCAATCAGTCTGCCCTTTCTTGTTTCCTGGTGCCCTCCAGCCTTGACGCCATGTTTAGGCCATTGATATTCACAGAATAATTTCCAGCATTGATTACTGAGATGGAACACCCTCCCTCCCAAGCTCCGCCACCTTCCTCAGTCCTCCCCACCACAGGCGACTCCACCGAGTTTCCTGATTAATTCCCCTCCATAAACATTCTGATGAAGCTGCCAGCTCTCGCCAGGCAGCCTCCCAGAGCAAGGATTATTTCACAAAGCTGCTTTTCTCTTTGTGACCTGTGTTCATTAGCTGCTGCAAGGGTCACAGTCTGGGCTGCTTCAGTGGGGCCACCTCTGGGCAGGCAGTTCCCCTGGAGGAGAAGCTTTTCCCAGCCTGCCCAGGGTGGAGAAGGTCACCCCTGCCCAGACCCAGTGGCCTGGAAGCCGTGGGAAGTAGCACATTCCTGGCAAGGGAAGAGATGCTCTCAGTGGAGAAAATACTAGGTGGAGGCGCATGACACTTCTGATATTCAGCCATTTGCTGACCCATGAAAATGGCAATTCAATTTAATAGGACCCTCTGTGGTTGAGCCTAGAGAGAGGGAGGGGAAAAAGGAGTGAGGGGTCTGGAGTCAGAAACACAGGCAGTCCTGCTCTGTGTCTTCTCAGCTGTGTGGCTTGAGGAATGTGGCCTCATCCCTCTGGGCCGACTTGTCAAGTGTTGATAGCCACAGCACCGCCTTGAAGGGGGGTGTGTAGTTTCAGTGCAATCATTACATCGCAGCCTGCTTCTGTGGCTGCTGCAACATCCCTGTGCCCTCAACAGCAGCTATTTTAGCAATAACGAGTGAGTCGGGGGCACTGGGAGAGTGCAGCTGCCCACTGACTGGCTCCCCAGGTGCCTACCTTCACTTCTTCGGAGTCACTTCTCTGGCAAAGGCACCCAGGGGGTCCAGGAGACCTTGGACACAATGGATTTTAGTGGCAACCAGAGAGGTCCTCTATAGCCCATTTCCATGAGTGGATAAACATGGTGCCTGGCACAGACGGGATCCTCAACAAACTGGAATGAATGAGACAAGTGTATCAGCTGATGTCTTAGAACACAGAATTCAGCTTTGAGAAGTAAAAGATACAAAAAAAGTCATAGGAGGTTGGAGAGTGGGCATGGTGGGAGAGCAGCAGCCAGTTCCTGGGGGTGGGTTAGCAGGTGCTTTTATGGGGCCCTGGAAGTCACTGGCACTTTGGGCCTAAGGGTGTGGCGAGGGTCTGGGGTGCTGTCCGTGGTGCTGAAGCACAATCACTGGTGAGGGCAGCTGTCCTTTCTGTGCCTGTGCTCAGCGGAAGCCTGTCCCCCTCCTTCAGGAATTCTGAGTCCAGAAAGGAAAGAAGCAGTGGAAAGGGGGGCAGAGAGTGAGAGGTGAGGCCTGCACAAAAGGTTATTGGTCAGACAATCACTGCCAGACTGGAGGAAGCACTTTTGTTTTCACATTATTGCAGTCACCAAACACTAATTCCCTCATGAGGGAAACATCGGCATCTCTCCCACCAACATGCTCCGAATGCCATCCTTTTTTCATTGCTGTGTAGTATTCCATTACATGACCTATACATAACTACCACAATTTGTTAATTCATTCTATTTTTTTTTTTTTTGACAGACTCTTGCTCTCACTCAGGCTGGAGTGCAGTGGCACGATCACGGCTCACTGTAGCCTCAACTTCCTAGGCTCATGTGATCCCTCTGCCTCAGCCTCCTGTGTAGCTGGGGCACAGGCATGTACCATCATGCCCAGCTAATTTTTTTTTGTAGAGATGGGGTCTCCTTATGTTTTCCTGGCTAGTCATGAACCCCTGGGCTCAAGCAGTCCTCCTGCCTTGGCCTCTCAAGATGCTGAGGTTACAGGTATGATCCATTGCACTTGGCCCCAATGCCATCATTATGGCAAAAGTCAAATCAATCTTGTGTCTCCAAATTTGTGATGTGCACCCACCCTCATTCCTCTTGTCTGGAACCTCTCTGCAGGTCACTGCCCACTGCTCCTTCCAGCTCCAGGCCTTTTGCCCTTCCTACTTTCCATCATCTCATCTGACCCATCCTTTAGAGCCTGTCTCCAGATTCTCCTCTTCCAGGAAGCCTCCCTTGACCACTTCAGCCCACTCTGCCTTCTTGCTCCTCTGACCGCCTACTGAACTTGGAGCCAAGTTTAGCAAGCGCTGCTTTTCAAGATATTCTCCATAAGTGCTCTCTTTCTCCCCACTCAGTTGTGAGCTCTCAGGGGACCCAGTTCTTGCTTCTTTTACCTCCTTCCAGCAGAGCCAAGCCTGAATTCTGCATGAATATCAACATCAGCAGCAGTGGCATCAGCCACCACGAATGAGCACTAAGGCTGTGTTGGGGCTGTGCTGCACTTCCTGTGCTTTATCTCACTGAAAACCCATGGTAACTCTGTGAAAGCAGATCCTATGATTACCACCATTATAATAGGAGGCTCAGAGGGACGAGGTAACTTGCCTAAAGCTATACATGCATGAGAGCTAGGGTTCAAGCAAAGGTCTGCCTGACCTCAGGGTCTAGTTCTTAACCAGCAGTCCATCTGATTCATAGCAGTGACCCATAACGGCAACACACATTCTGAAACCAGTCCCACTCTGCTGTTTACTTATGTTAAGGCTGTACGCCTGAAGAACCAGCGCTAGAAGAATTGGGGATAGGAAGGTTTTTTTTTTTAAATCAGTACAGAGCAGAGAGCACTGCATTATTTTTCTGCCTCTAAGAACATTCTCATTACTTACAAATTACATTAATTTCTACAAACACTTATTGACACCCACTGCCTGCTGTGCACCCTGCGTTATGATGAGTACTGGATTAGACAGTCATAAATAAAACACACACTGGCACAGTCAGTCCGTGATAGAAGCTTTTAGAGAGAGAATTAGAAAAGGGCTCTGTGGCTCAGCCCCATCCTGGGGGCCCAGCCAATAGATGGCACCAGCTTCTATGCTTTTAGAAAGACCCTGGAGTGTCCTGAACACCGCTCAGACTCCTGCAGAGACATGAGAAACATGTGGGGCTGGGGCTCTGGAATTTTCAGGAGACAGTGAATCTTAGACACCTCTTACCTATTGGCTGCTTTGCTTTGTCAGGTGGTTGGATAACATCAGATTGCCCAGGAAGCCAAACTGACCCACAGGATGGGTTTCTGTGTATGTGTGTGTGTGTGTGTGTGTATGTGTGTACATGTGTGCGTGTGTAAGGGGGTGAGGGGTGCACATGCATGCCTATACATTTCTGCATTCCTTCTCAATTGGAAATATATCAATGCTGACAAGGAACAAGGGTAGAAGCATGATATAATCACAAGGTTGCTGGAACATGGGTGCATGGTGGGGAAAATAAGTGAAAATCAATTTTCCCCTGGATCTGTGTGTGTGCGTGCATGTGTGTGTGTGTATAAAACTCCAGCCAGTGAGACAATGTTCACTCCTCTGAACAGCACTCAACGCTAATGCTGGGCAGAGCAGGGGCTTTCTGGGGAGCTCTTGGAATTGCAAGATTGGGATGAACAGGGATGGGAAGAAAGATTTATGAAAGGTCTGGTCAAGTTCTTTCCACCTCCAGTCCCCAGAGAGGTCCCTCTGGGCAGCTTCTTGGTTTCAACTGGTCTCATGTTGGCCTGTACCAAGTAGCAGCCCCTCTGCTCTGAGACACCCCCGCCCCCCCCCACCCTCCTGAGCTCCACCCTGCATCCTCTTCCCTACATCTTTCCCAGAGGGGCTGTCATTGTGTCAAAAAAGCCCAGTGATTTTAAAAGAAACTTTCTCTCCTTGTGCTTTGATTCTGCCGCAGTTTCCCCTGGGTCTGCTAGAGAACAAAGGGCACGATTGAGTGGTAATGCGCCCCCAGTGTCTGCCTTGATTCCAGGCTCCTGTTGCTGGAGAGAATTTTGATCTCTGGTGTAGTGGCTTCCTCTTCTCCCTGCTGTGAGGGAAGAGTCAACATCCCCATGTGCTTCCTGTGAGAAAGAAGGACCTCTCAGTCACTGCAACTCAAAAGCAAGATCCTTTCACCCACTCAACAAATATTGACACCTACTGAATGCCAGACACCATCATAGTTGAGTGGAGTTAAGCAGTTGTCAAGTCTTTAGACAAAAACTTTGGCCCTTGTCTTATTCCATTTTTTGCTGATATACCAGAATACTGGAGACTGGGTAGTTCATAAAAAGCAGAGGTTTCTTTTTTACAGTCTGGAGACTGGGCAATCCAAGGTCAAGGGGCTGCATCTGGTGAAGGCCTTCTTGCTGTGTCATGTCATCCCATAGGCGGAAGGGCAGGAGGGCACATGCAAGACAAAGAGTGGAAGAGCCCCTATGACCTAATCACCTCTTAAAGGCCCCACCTCTCAACACTGTTGCATTGGGGATTAAATTTCCAACACACTAACCCAGGGGGACAGCAGCCCTCATGAAACTTGTGCTCTAGTGGAGAGTACAGTGGCTAGAGAGATACAGGGGCATATCCAGGCTCTACCGTTTGCCAACTGTAAGACCTTGAGCAAATTAATTAACATCTCTCAGGCTCAGCTTTTCCATCTTTAAAAGGGAGAGAACAAGAGCATATTAGTTATCTGTTGCTACAATAATGCTGCATAACAAACAACCCCAAATTCTAGTGGCCTGCAACAGTAAGCATTTGCTTCTCATGCATCTGCAGTCAGCTAGGGGAGAAGGATCACGGGTCTTATAGCTTTGTAGGCATTGGCTCGGCTCACTCCCACGTTTGAGAGTCAGCCAGCTGTTGGCTGGGATGACTCGGGTGACTTGGTTCTGCTCCATGTCTCTTTCATCTTCCATCAGGTTAGCCTGGGTGTATTATCCTGGCGATGACAGAGGTGCAAGAATGAGAGCCAGCCCCATTACATACATGATTTTTGAGCCTTTGCTTGTATTAGTTTCTAACATCCCATTGGACAACGGAAGCCTCTTGGAGGATTCCAGAGTGAGAGTGCAAGGAAACTACAAATTCACACAGCAAAGATGTGAATACAAGGAGGGATGAAGCATCAGTTCCATTTTTAAAGTCTACCATGGACTTTCCTCCTGGGGCTGTTGGGGGATAAAGGAGAATGGCATAAAGTCCTTGGCTCAGCTCCTAGTTCATAGCAAGGGCTACATCGGGAGCTAACTTAAAAAGAACAGAGGTCTTTGGGTGAATGAGGGCAAGGTTCAGGTAGGTCTTTTTCACTGTTATATCCCCAGTATGATAACTGCTGAATGAATGAGCTGACCACACGGTGAGTTGTTCTTGAGATCAAGGTGGCTGATTCCAGCAATTGTTCCAACCTACCTGCTGGAGGCTAATGGTTTCCCCTAGAAGGCCTTGGATGGAGCCATTCTTTGTCCACTATGGGGCTTCTTAGCCCTCCCAGAACTCGATATTTGGGTGAGAGGAATAGCTCCAGGAGCATACTGGGAGAGCATTCTCACTGTCAAAACTTCCAAAGAATGAGGAGGGAAGCTTCCTATCTGGGAGTGATTGTCGTATGGACCAGAGGTAGGAGGAGGGAGCAGGTGACCACTCAGATCCTTGTGCACACAAAGAACTACATTTCCCATCTTCCTTGGCAGTGAGATGAGGCCACATCACTGAGTTCTGGCCAGTGGGATGTGGGTGGAAGGGATCTATGCCACTTTCAGGCCTGTTCCCCCACCAAACCTCCTGCATAATCTCCCATAGCTCTCTCTTTCCCGGTCTTCTCATCAGATGCACAGGGTCCAGAGAGGAACTCCAAGGCTCTAGGACAGGGGTCAGAAAACTGAGGCTTACAGGCCAAATCCAACTCTCTGCCTGTATTTGTAAATAAAGCTTTATTGGAACACAGTCATGCCCATTCATTTCTAGGTTGTTTATGGCTGCTTTTGCACCACAACGGTAGAAATCATTAGTTGTCACTGAGTGGCCTGAGAAGCCTAAGATATTTCCCATCTGGTCCTTTAGGGAGAAAGCTTGTTGACTCCTGCCCTGGGGGATGGTGGAGCCACCACCCAGGATGGTAAGGAGCCTGGGGCCCTGGATGACTGTGTGGAGTACGGGCTCCTTCCCAAGAGCCTGCGCTGGACAGTGACACAGCAAGAAGGAAGCTTTTACTGTGCTGAGGCACTGAGATTTGGGAGCTGATTGTTTTAGCAGTCAGTCTACCCTGGATACACACTGCCCAAGGAGCTCTGACTCTGGGATGAGCAGAAACATGGCTTCCTATTCATCTTCATCCTCTCTGTGCCCTGCACACCTAGAAAGCTGACTTGTCTCCAGGCTAGGGCTCATGCAAGAACCAGTTGGACATCCCATAGTCGCTCGGACCTGGTGGCCTATCTGCCACCAGGGTGACTGCCATCTGGGTGAGGTCACTTTGACAGAGTGGTAGGGGTCCTTCTCTCCTCATAGGAGGATAAAGCAATAAGAAGACCAGAGCCAGGAACAGGAAGCCCCTGGGAAGCCCAGGCTGGTGCCAGTCTGGTGGTCCTGGTGAGGCAGCCTTGCTCTCAGACCAACCATTTTAGGAAACTTGAGCTTGAGAGTTTGTTGATTAATGGCTGTGCAATCCTAGATAAGTTACTTAACTCTCCCTCCCCAAGCTTCAGTTTTCTTATCTGTGAAATGTGATCAAGAGTGCCTATATCCTAGAGTTGCTGGTAATAGCAAGATCTTCAGCAGCAAGGGATGCCCCCACTCTAGAGTGCCATTTACATGCACAGTGCCATTTCTCTCTTACTCTTATTCTCCATGTTCTGGGCCCTGGAGCCATGTCCCTCCCCAGGAAACCCCCCTGCCTGCAGCCCTGGCTTCCCAGGCATGGCCCTGACACCTGGCACAGCCACCTGCACCTGGTGCTCACCTGCACTGGTTTCTCTCTTGAGATTTTGACCAAGAGGAATTGAGGGGGAGGGGGAGCTCAGAGGGTGCAAGGCAGCCCTGGAGCCAGGGGCCATGCTGGGCCACATGCTAGAGGAGCAAAGAGAAGAATCCAGCTGTTAGATGAGGGAAGTCGCCCCATGGAGAGGAACATCCTGGTCTCCAGGATACAGGCTACCCAGTGGAACTTTCTCTGCCCAGTGGAACGTTCTACATTTGCACCGGCGGCCAGGTGGGGGTGAGATCTCTTAGGCTCGGTCTTGGTTTATGACACGTGGCTACTGAGTACTTGAAATGTAACTAGTACCACAGAGGAACTGGACAGTAAACTTTATTTACTTGAAATAAATTTAAATTGGACTTAGTTTTGTTTTTTGAGACGGAGTCTCCCTTTGTTGCCTAGGCTGGAGTGCAGTGGCGTGATTTCAGCTCACTGCAACCTCTGCCTCCCAGGTTCAATCGATTCTCCTGCCTCAGCCTCCTCACTAGCTGGGATTACAGGCACCTGCCTGACAAATTTTTGTATTTTTAGTAGAGACAGAGTTTCATCATGTTGGTCAGGCTGGCCTTGAACTCCTGACCTCAAGAGATCCACCCGCCTCAGCCTCCCAAAGTGTTGGGATTACAGACGTGAGCCACTGCGCCTGGCTGGACTTAGTTTCAATTCAAAGTGGCTAGTGGCTGCCATCTCGATCAACATACAGCGAGTGCTTCCTAGTCAATCTCTCAAGGCCCTAGATACACTTGGGGTCTTTCCTGCCCTTATGCCAGGAGCTGTTTCGCCTTTACAAGCCCACCTCCTTTGACTTGAGCCACGCTCAGTGCGGTTGCTTCTGAAACCTGGAGGTTTAGGGCTGAGGTCAGCCCCAGCCTGGGTTCCTGGGGCTTGGCAAGGCTGCAGTGTTGTGTGTGTGTGCATGCATGCATGTGCACATGTGTGTACCTGCGGTGGGAGAGAATGGGCAGATCATGACAGAGGGAGCCAGGCAGGCATGATGGAGATGCAAGCCAGACACATGCTTTCCCCTTGGTGGGTGTGGCCTTGAACCTCAGCATTTGCCTGCAGTTTCCGCTGCACGAAGCTCTCAACAGCAGAAGGTTTGAAATGAGCTGTTCTGGGAATGTGTTTCCCAGGCCATGCATTCCCGAAGCAGCATTATTTATCCTGTTCCTTCTCAGACCCACTTTCAATTTTGCCTCCCGATCTGGCAGCTCCAGAGGTGTCAAAAAGAACAGGTGGAAGAGGAAGGGATTCTCAGATTTGCAGGACACGGCGGCACGCAGGGGCTATGCCACCACCGACTGGAGCAGAGTCACGCGAGCTCAAGCGCTCATGGTGCCACTGGTTTGCTAGGTGACCTTGGGCAGGTCAATGAACCCCTCTGGGTCTCCGTGTTCCCATCTGTTGAGAGGGTTAAGTGAGGCCTAGGACAGGCCTGCGAGGAAGCGAGGGGCTGGTGTCATGGGTGTCATGCCACACATCTCCTGCTGAGCCCAGAGACACCAGGAACTTGCTTCCAGGGAACAAACACGGACTAAGTCACAACTGCCATGACCTGGTAGCTTCTCACTTGGAGAGCGAAGGAACTCCTCAGTTAAATAAGATCTGAAGCCAAAGCGAATGCATGAAGGGGGAAAGGCAGTGGGGTGGTGAGGAGGGGCTGAGGAGCCAGGGCACCTCCCAGCACTGTGAGGAGACCTAGCCTCTGGCCAGGACCACTGTGGGGCTCTTGGGAAGAGGATTTGGAGGTCCAGAGTCCGTGTGCCCCTGCCCCCCACCCTAACTTGGCTAAACTGTTGGCATATTCTGTAACCCTGCTGGAGCCTCGGCTTTCTCATCTGCAAAATGAGGATGATGACAGCAACTGGGTCCTGTGAGGGCAGCTGGGACAATTCAGTGTGCTATTGTATCTGAAGCCTGGCACACAGTAGGTGTGCAAAAAATAACTCCAGCTGGTGCAGAGAAGAGGGCTGTTCAGAGAGGAGACTGGGATGATGGGACCTGCTTATACCTGTTTTAAATAAAATTTTTTGGTCTTTTTTCTTTATGCAAGCCATTCATTCCACAAGCTTATACCTTTTTAAGCACAGCCCCTAGGCCGAGAGAGAGCAGAGGAGCCTGAGGGGGAGAGGTGCCCAGAGTAAAAGCCCCTCTCCTGGCTGTGACCTTTGGCGACCCTTCCCCTGCAGGGCCCTGGAGCTCACCTCTAAAGGGAGGGGTTGAGCCAGCCCACCTGGAGGTCCCTCCAGTCTGAAGGTTTCCATAGGTCCCCTCCCCGCCTCCCCCACCTCCCTGCTCTAAGAGGGAGCCTGGAGGAGAGAGCCGGTGGGGGAGGAGGCTTCTGGCTTCCTTCCACCCAGCCTTGCCCTGGGGTTCCCGAGTACCTTGAATTCATTAGCGGCTGCAGCTCTGAGCGTTGATTAAAAAGACGCTGGTTTTTTTTCTTCCTTCTCTTTTCCTCTTGGTTCTTTCCCGGAGCAGTGATTTCAATTTGCAGCCGGCTCCCTCTGGGATGGAGGGGAGGGTGGGGCTGGGAGCTTGGCCGTGACTAGCTGGGGGTGGGGGCGGGGGTGGGGACCTGGGCACGCTCTCTTCCCTTTCTCTGCTCCTCTCCTCCCTTCTTCTCCTCCACGCCCCTGGCTCCCCCCTCTACTCCCCCTCCCTCAGTTGCAGGCCAGGATTTGACACACCTGCAGTGCACATTGATTGCCTGATTAAGGGAAGATTGATTGGTCCCTGCTGTCATTAGCATATAGTTAGCGGTGACCCCTCTGCTTGGCCTCCAGCCTGCGCTGACCTGAATGGCTCCAACAGCTCAACAGGAAATGGGAACTCGGCGAGAGGAGGGGCTGGCCTGGCCTGGTCTGGCTGTCAGCCCTGGGCCAATAGGGGACCCCTAGGGCCCTCTAGCCTGGCTGGGCCCTGGACCTTCCACGGGGATCAGTGGACCATCTTCCTTTCTTCTGAATGGGGAGGTTGAATGCAATGCTTTCTAAGTGAGAAGAGAGTTGTGCAGCCTTACCTCCCCAACCCTGCACCATCTTCTCCCGACCCTCCCAGCTCCTCCGCACACCTTGGACTTGAAGCGCCTTTAAGCCGAGCTTTCCTCTCCTTCTCGGAGACTTTCTTTCTTTTTTTTTTAAAGAGACAGGGTCTTGCTTTATTGCCCAGGCTGGAGTGAAATGGAGTGAACACGGCTCACTGCAGCCTCAATCTTCTGGGCTTAGGTGATCCTCCTGCCTCAGCCTCCCGCGTAGCTGGGACTGCAGGCGTGTGCCACCACACCATCTAATTTTTAAGTTTTTTGTAGAGACTGGCTCTTGCCAAGTTTCCCAGGCTGGTCTCAAACTCGGGGGCTCAAGTGATCCTCCCGCCTCAGCCTCCCAAACCGCTGGCATTACAGGCGTGAGCCACCGCACCCAGCTTCTCTGGGAGACTCTTGCTTTCCAAGCACATTCACTCTGGTTTCCCACAGGGAGAAGCAGCCAGCTGCTGGGTGTGTCAGGAGGTCCAGGTCCTCTCTTGGGCTCTCATAGCTCCTCCCTAGGCCACTTGCTGCAGGACTTGGGATTTTTTTGTTGAATGATTGTCTCCCCTTTGAGTCGCTGAGGGCGGGGAACCTGCTGTATCTGTATCTGTGGCCCAGCACAAACACCAGGGGTTAGAGTGCATATCTCCCCCTCCCTCCCCATTTCCAGGGGAAAACTATTTTGAAACTGTCAAGAGTACATAAAACTAGCTCTAAACACTGAAAGGGAGCCACAGTTCTATTTGCTTGGTGGCTGTAAAAGGTCTAGTTTTTTCCTAAAGCAAAACCCAGCAATGCCACTGCTCTGCGAGAGGTCAGGTGGATGACCCCAGAGCGCCGGGTCCAGCTGAATCTCCCAGCCACACCTGCTGGGACGGTGAGGTTGCTGCAGGTGGGAGCTCCTGCGTGGGGCTCATTCATTCTGTGTCCTCAGAACCCCACCCTGTGCAGAGCCTGTGGCTGGGGCCTGGAGCGGGGGCACACCTTGAACACAAGCTTTAGGGTCACGTTTGAATCTGGTTCAGTCACTTAGCAGCTTTGTCACCTTCTGCAAGCTCACCACCTCTCTGAGCCTGATTTTCCTCCTCTCTGAAATAGGATGACAATAACTATCCTAGAAGGATTGCTAAACGCTTTAATTGAGATAATCTATGTGCACAGCACATAGTAGGCACAAAGAAAAGGGAAAAGGAAGACTAACGTTTGATGTTTTCATGCTGCCATATTATGGTTTGCTTATTGGCCTCCTGAAAGCATGTTATTTGAAAACAAATATAAAGGATATTATAAGCTCTATCACCACAGGGAAGACGCCTCATCCATCCCAGCACCACTGCTGGTGCCTGCACAGTGTCAGGGACATGGCAGGTGTGCAAGAGATGTTGGGTGAGTTGATGGATTTTGGACTCAAGCTGCTCTGGGGCCCTGCGCAGCGCCCCTTGACAGGGTGCCTGGCTCAGCCCTGTGGGCTGAGATTCCTTGGCCGGGGCTTTTAGAGGATGACAATGATGGATGAAGTCAAGCCTAGGCAACCCCTCCAGCAAATCTGAAGGGAGATTCTCCACCTGGCTACAGTGAGGGGAGCCATGGGCCCGTGGATGGCAGTGGGGGACCCACAGAGGGGTTGGGAAGGAGATGAGGTCTGGTGAGCATCCTTTGGTCAACAAGAGACAAACTGTACCCACTGGGCTGAGCAGATGTCCATGTCCCCAGCCACATGCTGAAATCCTGGGGAGGTGGAACTCCATGACACCAGTAGCCTCCTGGGCAAGGTCACTTTGAGCTCAGGCCAAGGGTGGCCCCGTGAGGATGGCCGTGGGAGACTCTTTGACCTGGTCCAGCCTGCTGGTGGGCACACAGGAAACCTCAGGACTCAGGAAGCAGCAGTTCTCGGGTATAGGAATGGGGTTGGAGGGTACCCTGCTGCAATGCCCAGGATATAGCAGCCTCTGGCAGGGCCAGGCAGAGCCAGGCGGTGCGAGCCAGGGGGGCGAGGCAGTCCCAGCTGGCTGGGCCAGAGAAGCCTTCCTGCGAAGTCGCAGCCCTTTGAAACTGACTAATAAGGTTTTCTTCCCTTTCTAAGTTGAATGAGTCAGGAGCTTCATATAGGATCCCATCTGTCTGCTCCATCCCTGCCAGTTGGATTCTAGGCCTCTAGCCAATTAAAAAACCCAAACTAGCTTAGTGGGAATCTGCTTGACTGGTTTGGTGAGAGCTCTGTTTTCCCTCGGTGGAACAGAGGCCTCTTGGCTGCCCTTCTGGGTCGTGCCTGAGAAGGAGTCTGGAATCCTGCAGCCAAGGAGCCGGGATGGCTTGAATTAGGACCAGGAGGTGGCAAGCTGCAAGGAGATGGAGCCCAGCTACACAGAGCAAAGACGTCGTTCCCCAGGCTGTTCATCGCTGGAGCCCACCGCACTCTGGGTCTCAGTGCTTGGCCAGGCGTCGGGGGAGCTCAGCTTGACCGGGATGTCTCCCCCGCGGTGCTCCAGGCCCTCGAGGACTCAGTGCTGGCCGTACCTGGAATGAACGAACATGTGCCAGGCGGGGGCAGGGGGATCTCATCACCAGAGCTGGTCACATACGGGCTTTCAATCCCTCGCTCACACCACAGCTGGCCGGTTGCATGGGACAAGGCCCCGGGATTCCCTGAGGCTGAATGAACTGGAGCTGCCGGAGGTGTGGGCAGGACGGAGGGTGGGTGGCCTGTGTGTCGCTGGGATTAGGCTTCCTGGGCCATCACCTGCTTCTCGGAGGGGGGTGACAGCGTGAGGCTCAGCAGGGCAAGTGCCACCCAGAGGCCAGATGCAGCAAAAGAGTAAGCAAAATCCCTTGGGGGTGGGGTGGGAAGAGTTGCTGCAAAACCTGTGCACTTTGCTCAGACAGGACTATTACAGCTATGAGGAGAAACGAAGGTGTCTGCAGCCAGCCCGCAGCAGAGCAGACGAGCTCTTGAGCAGGCACCTGCTCCTGTTAGGGGTGGACCCTTGGTAGCAAAGAGACAACAGCTGTCAACAAAATAAATGAGGGCTGGATGTAGTGGCTCACACTGGTAATCCTAGCATTTTGGGAGGCTGAGGCGGGCAACATAGTGAATATTCATCTCTAAAACAAAACAAAACAGAACAAAACAAAAAAGGAGGTGGGTATGGGACCGTGCATTTTGGGGCCATTTAGTGCAGGGGAAGCACTGGGCAGAACATGTAGCTATTAATGAATGTGCTTATCATGTCAACGCCTCCCCACATGCAATAGCCCATAAATTCTGTTTTTCTTTTTTCTTTTTTTTTTTTTTTGAGATGGAGTCCTGCTCTGTTGCCCAGGCTGGAGTGCAGTGGCACAATCTCAGCTCACTGCAACCTCTGGCTCTCAGGTTCAAGCAATTCTCCTGCCTCAGACTCCCAAGTAGCGGGGATTACAGTCTCCTGCCACCATGCCCAGCTAATGTTTTTGTATTTTTAGTAGAGATAGGGTTTCACCATGTTGGCCAGGATGGTCTCGAACTCCTGACCTCAGGTGATCCGCCCGCCTTGGCCTCCAAAGTGCCGAGATTACAGGCATGAGCCACTGCGCCTGGCCAATTGCCAATAAATTCCAGTGTTTTTAGGATCAGGCCCGCCGTCCTCACCACGTTCCATTATAGCCTCATCTCATGCCTCCCTGTCTGGAGCCACTCTGACCTGGTTCCCGGAGCCCTCCGTGCCCTGCCCCCAACCCCGAGGGCCTTTGCACTCACAGTCCTTTCTGCACAGTGCTCTCTCCTCCCTTACCTCAGCTGCTGGCCTCTCTCTATGGACACCCTGGGGATCGGATGTCAACCCCAGCCCTCCCTGACCCCGGGGCCGGTCCACGCTGCTTCATCCTGGGTTGTCACCAATGCTCACCCCTTTCCCTCAGGGCGAGCTTTGAGCCTTGAATGCCACCCGGTCTCTCTAAGATTGCTTGATTCATGCCTCGTCTGCCCCACCTGACTGTAGGACGCACTGGAACAGGGATGTCGTCCCCCTTTGTCACCATTTTACCCTGAGCCCAGCACAAGGCTTGGCTCATAGAGGCTCCCACGAAACTGTTCTCACCTGAGAGTGACCCCGAAAAGTTCAGGACACTGGCATGGAAAAGGCGACTGCTTCTCACGAGGCCAGAGTCCCTGACATGGAATTCAGCAGTTTAGAGAGGGTTTCCAGACCCAGCCTGAATTCACATTTTCACTCTGGCGCCATTGCTGGCCAGCTTAGCGGGGACCTTGAGAAAGTTGAGTTAGCTCTCCGAGCAGGTGTTGTCACCTATTCCTTGGACAGGGCAGGGGGAGGAGTCGCTGAGATGACACAGCACACAGAGCCCTTGGCACAGATCCTGGCACAGGGGGTGCTTAGTGGCCGGTAGTGGGGGAGGCAGGGCAGCGGTTCTGAGGCCTGGACACCTCTCATCTCTGGCTAGGGGTCAGGTGAGGAATTTTCCCTGGCTGCCCCAAAGCAGCAGCTGCCCGGAGCTGGCAGGGCGGGTGAGGCCCTGCAGAGACCTGGAAGGCGTTCAGGCCATGGGCTGCAGGCACGGTTGGCAGCAGCGGCTCCGCTCCAGCCTGGTGACCTCTGCGAGGAGCTGCCTCTGCTCCCCTCTGGCCACTCTCTGTCCACAGCCAGTACAGCCTTCAGGAAGAACAAGGAGGACTGGAGTCCCCACAGGACATCAAGCCCTCCCTGTGCCTGGGCTGCCGGCACCTGCCCTGAGCTTCCGCAAGACTGCCCTTTTCCCCTCGTCAGACCCTGATAAGACACCCAGCTGCACGTTAACCAGCTGCACTGTGTCCAGTGGCTCACAGCACTGGAGACTCAGTTTCCCCAACCCTCATCTGTAAAGTGGAGATAAGAATTCCTGCTGGATGCAACGAGAAGATGTTTATAAAATTGCCTGGCACAAAATAAGTCCTTAATAACGCTAGTTCCCTTCTCTGTTCCCCGTACCAGCTGCTTTTCCCCTGAAGTGCTGTGTCCCCTCCATTGTAGAAGCAGAAGTCTCTCTCTAGTTTTGGGAAAGGATTTCGAACTCCTTCCCACAGAAGAGTTGAGGCACACAGTGGGTTCTCCCCAGTGGGAGGCGGTATTCATGAAAGAGTAGCCTTCGGCCAAAGAAATCGGGCAATGATGGTGATATTTCAGGCATTGAGATTTTGAGGCTGGGGCCGCTCTGCCCGTGAGTCACTGGCCTCTGACAAAGGATGAGGTGGCAGGAGGAGGTAGTCAGACCATGCGATGAGGCATTCAGTCCCAGCTTCTCCACTGCCTAGCGGTGTGACCTTGGCTGGGTCTCCTGACCTCTCTGAGCTTCCTGGTCTGTAACATGTGGGTAATCATCAGTGGTAATTCCCACCTCCCAGGGGCGTGCTGGGGATTACGTGGGCTCTTCCTGCAGCACAGGGCTGACCCATGGCAAGAGTTCAGGGCGTCACAGGTCCTGCCGTTTTTTTTTTTGAGACAGATTCTCACTCTGTCACCCAGGCTGGAGTGCAGTGGCACGACCTCAGCTCACCGCAACCTCCGCCTCCCAGGTTCGAGCCATTGTCCTACCTCAGCCTCCTGAATAGTTAGGATTACAGATGTGTGCCATCACACCCAGCTAGTTTTTGTATTTTTAGTAGAGACAGGGTTTCACCATGTTAGCCAGGCTGGTCTTGAGCTCCTGACCTCAGGTGATCTGCCCGCCTTGGCCTCCCAAAGTGCTGGGATTACAGGCGTGAGACACCGCACCCAGCCCTGCTGTTGTTTTTCTTTTCATCACTGACAGTTGGCAGTGTGTTTGGCCAATTCATCAGCCCCAAACCCTCCTCCCCAGCAGCATAGCTGAGGGAACGCAGCTCAAGGCTTGGGGAGGTGCAGACATTTCCAGAATGCTAACAACCTGATTTCTTTGAGAGCACACCTCATGTTTGGCCTTGGACTGGCTAGCTGTGTTGGTGGCTGGGTGGGCTTCCAGCTTGGGGAGGGAGGCCCCGTGAGGCCGAGGGACCCCAGCAAGACCACTGTGTCCCAGAACCTCTGTTTGTTCATAAGTGAAGCTGCTGTCTCTCTGGGCTGCCTGGCGCTCTTGAGGGCCTGGCCAGTGAGAACAGAGAAGCCCAGGCCACAGCATCAGGGATGGGGCTGGAAGTGGAGAGGGCTGTGAGTGGGAGGCCTTTGGACATGCAGCATCTCAAGGCCATGGGAGGGTAGGGTTTCCTGGACCTGCCCACAGGGGAAGTGACCCTGGCCGACCTGCCCGCAGGGGAAGTGACCCTGGCCACCCTGCCACTCAGTGTGGGCGCTCCTGGCACTTCCCCAGAGGTAGCTTCTTAGTGCTGTTAGGTGGAGGGTGCTGGGAAGCCGGTCCAGGCCCCCCAAGCACAGACTGAATGGGTTGCCTGGTTCCCCAGGTTCCTGAACTGGGGGCAGTGGGGCCACCTGGGTTGATACCTGGGAGGAGGGACCCCCCTGCTGCCAGACCCCAATAAGGGGAGCAGGGCTCCGCCAAGACAGCTGAGAGCTCCAGGCTGGAGTGGGACTCTGAGACAGAACTGGGCAAGAAAGCATCTCTGTCCCCAGCTCTCCTGCCCACAGGAAGCAGAAAGGCAAGAAAGCCCCAGTGATGTGGAAGAGGCAGGCAGGAAGGTGGGGGAGACCCCTGCCCTGGCCAAGGCATGAGTGAGGGAGGGGGGTGGCTGTGTCCCCATCACACTCCATCATAGCCAGGGAACAAGCTCTCCCCATGAAAGCTCCGGGCTTCCTCTCCCCTCCCTGGATACCATTTTCCCATGGGGTTTGCTGCCATCCTGGTGGGAAAAGTAATTAGGTGACCAAGTACCCAAAAGTAATTAGGTGATCCCATCCCAGGTGGAGCTTACCCCTCTTCCTCCAGGAAGCCTTCCTGGATTACCCTCACCCCCACTGAGCACCCTTTATCCCTCTGGGGCCCAGTCGCCCCTCAGGCGGTTGCCATGGGATCCTGTGGAGACACAGTGGAAGGGCTCAGTTCACATCCATGGAACAGCAAGCCCTTCACGGCGACCCACTCAGGACCGTGAACTCAGAACCATCCAGTTCTAAGTTCCTAGCAGCATCCACGTAGCTTCCCAAGCTCCCAGTCAGCATCCACCAAGGGACCAGCCCTTCCTCTGCATGAGTCAACTGTACTGAGGACAGGGAAGGGTGGGCAGAGGGTGGGAAGAAGCTTTGAATCTTTCTCTTTGGCTGATTCAGCAGCATCAATGACATGAGATGGCTCTTCAGTAGGCTACAGTTAGAAAACGGCAATGTGGGTCAGCCATGGTGGCTCACGCCTGTAATCCCAGAACTTTGGGAGGCTGAGGCGGGTAATCACTTGAGGTCAAGAGTTCGAGACCAGCCTGGCCAACATGGTGAAACCCTATCTCTACTGAAAATACAAAAATTAGCTGGGCGTGTTGGCACGTGCATGTAGTCCCAGCTACTCAGAAGGCTGAGGCAGGAGAATCGCTTGAACCTGGGAGGCAGAGGTTGCAGTGAGCCGAGATCGCACCACTGCACTCCAGCCTGAGCAACAGAGCAAGACTCCATCTCAAAAAAAAAAAAAAAAAAAAAAAAGAAAGAAAGAAAACAACAACATTGCATAGCATTTTTCGAGCACTTCTTGCAGGCCAGGGACAAGGCTAAGTGCATTCTGTGCGTGCCCTCCCTGCGTTCTGACCGCATCTTTGAGATCACTTACTGTTCCCACTGTTTGGTCATGGAATGGGAGGCTGAGAGGCTCAGAAATGGCCCGGGGTCTCGCGGCTGTAGCAGGAGCTGGTGCTTGTCAAAGGCTACCTGTGCCCCTGAGAGGGGAGAGCACTTGAGCCCAATTTAATAAACAGTCTGTCTCCTACATTCATCCCCATTCTACAGATCAGAAAACGGGGGTTGTGAGTTCAACAATCACCTGGAGATATCACGAGGAACCAGGGGCTGATCTGGAGCTACAGCCCAGGTTCCTGATTCTAAATCTGATCCTCCTTCTACCCTAAATATTTCCCTGACTCACTCCCATCAGTCATTCTCACTGCCGTGGGCTAAGGAGGATTCAGAAGCCATGCTGGGGATCGATGGGAATGAGCACGGGGATGGATTAGCAATGCCTGCCAAGGGCGTGGGCAGGGGAGTGGCAGACTGCCTGCTACACGTTGCCATCCTGCATGATACCCTGCTGGCCTGGAGCTGATTGACGCTTTCCTGCCCCAGCAGTTGAGAAGTCCATTTATTTCCCTCCAGGGGCCTCACAGACCCATTTACCCCAGAGCTGTGGGTCTGGGGGATTCAAAGAGAGACCTGGTGACTGTGACAGCCTCTGGAAACCTGAGTCGACATTGTCTGCTGGGCATTAGTGGTGATGCCCCAGGTGCTCAAGCCTCTCTGCACTCTAGGTCTTAGACTGAGCCACTGGAGGGAGGAAGCTGGGGTTTTTAGTAAACCTTTCTGGAGAATGTCTTTTGGAGCTGGTCTGTATTAACCTGGAAGAATTCCCCTGGGGTCTGAATCCAGAGGCGGGGGTTTGGGGGGCATTTGGAATCTACTGTATCATTTTCCTAACAGCCAAGTGAAACGCAAGCTCCAGCTGCCGCTGGCTCCCAAACCGCAAGCTCGGGCTCATTCTGTAGCTTGAAGCTGCAGTAATAAATTTTCCCCTGTGAAACCTGAGGAAGCGCTTCTCATCTACTCTCCGTGGTTGCAGCCCAGGTTGTTGCAATAGTAAGTGCATACTGCATGTGAGTTGCAGAAAGAAGGGAACAGATGGTGAACACAACATTGCGCCTGGGTACTAGTTAGTTGTGTTGACCACGTGGGTTATAAAGACTTCATCTCAGAAGTCAGTTTGCTACTTCTGTTGGATATTGGACATTATCATACAGGTTTGAGGAATGGTGAGTTCACAGACTTCATCCACAGTGGTGAAATCTAGAAGCAGAAATGAACTAAAGAGTGAGAAAGGAGAGCGATGGTAATGACAGTCAGAGTGCTAGGTGCCGTGTGCCGAGGGCTGTGCGAGGCTCGGTGCTAGGTGATGCTTTGTGAATATTCCAGTTAATGTCCACGACAACCCCATCAGTGGGGGCTTAGGCCTATGCTGCAGATAAGAGAGTGGAGGCCCAGAGAGGTTATATAACTTGCCAGGGTCACACAGCCAGTAAGAGGCAGAGCTGAGATTTGTGCAGCTGGCTTCTAAAGTCCCATCAGCAATGGGTTGGGCTGCCCGACTTTGCTGTGCAGAGCCTGCAGTGCCAGCCTGTGTCAGCAGAGAGCCTGGAGAGGCCCTCTCTCCCTGGAGGGGCGTGGGCTGGGCAGGGCTTCCCAGTGGCTTCCCTCTGCTGGTCTTGGAACTGGACCCTGAGCCAGGGTGAGAGCCAGCTTTCCCCAGGAGGTTTTAGATTTCTGAACTGTCAGAACCCTTATTCATTTATTTATTTTTTGCGATGGAGTCTCGCTCTGTCACCCAGGCTAGAGTGGAGTGCAGGGGCGCCATCTCGGCTCACTGCAACCTCTGTCTCCCGGGTTCCAGCGATTCTCCTGCCTCAGCCACCTGAGTCGCTGGGATTACAGGCGTGCACCACCACGCCCGGCTAATTTTTGTATTTTTACTAGAGATGGGATTTCACCATCTTGGCCAGTCTGGTCTTGAACTCCTGACCTTGGTGATCCACCCACCTCCACCTCCCAAAGTGCTGGGATTACAAGCGTGAGCCACCGTGCCTGGACCAGAATCTTTATAATGTGGCAAACAACAATGGCACCTGGATCTACTGGCGGCACAGTGGCGACTGGCTTGTTGGCACAATTCCAAATCACAGCTGGGAACGAAGACGTCCCACTGGAGGCCTCTTGGGGCCAGGAGAAGGGGTCTTGGAGATAACCCAAGTCAGAGGTCACAATGTCAACTGAGTGGCGTATGGTAAGCCAGAGCCACGCCCCATCTTTTTGTCCCCAAATGTTTGTGTTTACTTTTATTTACGTATAACTGACATAATAGGAAATATGTATTTGTTCTCTGCCCTGGCTCTTGGCTCCTGGCACAGAGCTTCTAAAACCCTTGTAATTTCCTGAGTGATGAAGTGATGGCAGCATCTTTTGTTAATAATATTTAATAATATTTGGTCTTGTCCCTGGTTCCTGATCCAAGAGCTTCTAAGACCCTTGGCATCTCTGGAGTGATGAGTGTCTTTTTACATGCTAATGAGATGACTGGTGGCTGGGGGCCCCTAGATAGCTTCAGGGTGGGGGCTGGTGGCCACAGGAACCAACCGTGAAATTGGAGGGCTGGAACATTCAGCCCCCTCATCTCTGAGGAAGGGAGAGGGGCTGGAGATTGAGTTAATCTCCAATCCTCATTCACGCCAGTGGAATGGAACCTCTATAAAAACACTCAACACCGGGGTTTGGAGACCTGGGTTGGTGAACACACGGAAATGCTGGGAGGGTGCCGTGCCCAGAGCGGGCATGGAAGCTGTGTGCTCCTCGCCCATGTCTTGCCAGATGCAGCTCTTCCAACTGGCTGGTCCTGAGTCGTGTCCTTTATAAAAACTGGTAAATGTAAGTGAATGTTGCCCTGAGTTTTATGAACCATTCTAGCAAATTATTGAACACGAAAGGGGGTTGTGGGAACCCCCAATTTATAGTCAGTGGTACAAAAGTACAGGAGGCCCCAACTTGGCCTCTGATGTGGGGTGCAGTCTGTAGGATTGTGGGGTCTGCGCTAACTCTGGGCAGCTAGTGTCAGAATCCAGTTAAATTGCAGGACACCCAGTCGACGTCTGCCGAGAACTAAAGAACTGGTTGGTGTGGGGCAACCACACCAGACATCAAACCACATGTGATGTCTGAAATGTTGTGAGGATTTAGAAAGACAACTATTTCCCTTTAATAACACATGCAGTAAATTGCCTGTAAGTGTCCAGAGTATATGAATGAGTGAGTGCCCATGAATGGATGGATTTTCACAAACTGGTCCCATGGAACCAGCACCTTTGAAGGCCCCTCGTGTCTGTGTCTGTGCTTTGTATAAGTGGGATGACACACGTGTACCCTTTGGTGTCTGACTTCTATTTCTCAGCATACATTCGGGAGACTCATCCACGTTGCTGTGTGTTGAGGTAGATGATTATTTTTCCTTGCCGTACAGTATTCCAATGCGTGAGAATACTACACTCTGCCCATTCTACTATTGTTGGGCTTCTGGGTAATTATAAACAGTGCTGCTATGAACATTCTGGTGCATGGCTTTTCTTTTCCAAAGTGTTGTTCTCATTTTCCTCCCACCAGTAGTGTAAGAGAGGTGCATTGCTCCACATCCTCACCAACTTGTATTATTATTTTCTATCTTTTTAGTTTTAGCTTTTCTGGTGGGTGTGTATTGACATTGCACTGTGGCTTGTATTTGCATTTCCCTGTTGGCTAATGAAGCTGAGCCTCTTGTCATATGGGGTATTTTTCGTTCATTTGGGAACCCTGTTGGCCTCTCTGCCTATCCAGGCCCATTTATCTCCTGGGATGTCTGTCTTTTTCTTACTGGTTTGTAGGCACGTTATAAGTATGAATCCTTATATTGCATTAATTACACTGTACAGATGACCTTTTCACTCTCTTAGTAGGTTCTTCTGATGAATAAACATTCTTACTATAGTCCAATTTATTTTTTTTATGGTTAGTTTTGTGTCCTATTTAAGACATCTTTGCCAAGTCCAAGATCACAAAAGTGTAATGCTTTATTGTAAATGCTTTATTGTTTGTATTTCACATTTAGATCTACAATCCACCTGGAATGGATATTTTGTTATTTGTGAGATATGTTTGTTTTGTTTTGTCATAGAGACAGGATCTTGCTCTGTTGCCCAGGCGAGAGTGCAGTGGCATGATCACAGCTCATTGCAGCCTTGACCTCCTGTGCTCAAGCAATCCTCCTGCCTCAGCCTCCAGAGTAGCTGAGACTACAAGCACCCACCACCGCGCCTGGATAATTTTTAAACTTTTTAGAGATGGTATCTCACTGTGTTACCCAGGCTGGCCTCAAATTCCTGGCTCCAAGCAATCTTCCTGCCTCAGCCTCCCAAAGTGCTGGGATTACAGGTATGAGCCACCATGCTTCGCCTTGTGAGGTATGTTTTTGAGATGACCCTCTTTTCCCCATTTATGGCTGGGTTGCCCTGTTGAGTACACTGTGGGGATGGGAGGTCTCTTTCTGGATTCCCTCTGTTCTATCGGTCAGTTTGTCTATTCTTGTGCCAATCCCACACTGTCCTAATTACTGTGGCTTTTTTTTTTTTCCTGATGTCTTGTAGTGTGAGTCTTTCAGCCTTGTTCTTTGTTCTCAAGATCTTCTTGGCTATTCTTGGCCCAAAGCTTTTCTATATGAATTTTAGGCTCAGCTCGTCAATTTCCATGAGAAAGAAACCTCCTGGGATTTTGATTGAAATTGCATTGAATTTAGATATTCATTAGGGGAAAGCGATATGTTTACAGTATTGTAGTTTTCCAATCCATGAACATGGTATATACCTCTATTTGTTTAGATCTTTGTTAATTTATCTCAATGGCATTTTGCAGTTTTTAGTGCAGGTTGCACGTCTTCATTAGATTTCTTTCTACTCTCAAACCTACAGCTAATTTGCAAGAATGCAACAATGAAGACTCCTAGACCTACTCACCTGCCTTAAAGATATGCTATTGTCCCCCAGAGAGGTGGCAAAATGGTTTGTATTTTTGTCTTAAGCCTTGGACTTTTAAAATCCTGGATTTTGATGTGTGTGCAGAAGAGAACTAAGATAGCGTGCTTGAGACCGCTCTCCTTTAAAAGGCCTGCTTGCAAGAGTAGCCTCTGACTGGCATCTGGGAACTTGGATCTTGAGAGAGTTGCCACCATTCTCTAACTAATAATAGTGCTTTGCTGTGCCTGAACTGTTTGCACACAAAATGGGGTTTATGCAGAACACCTGCTTGCCCTCTGGAGGTCTGGAATTTTGTTTCATGCTAGATAGAGAATGCTGTGTGACCAGATCTCCATAAAAACCCCAGGCACTGAGTCTCTAATGAGCTTCCCTGGTAGACGACACTTCGACTGTGCTGCTACAACACGTTGCAGGAGGAATTGCTCCCATGAGAGTGCCCTGGGAAGGAACCCTTGGAAACTGGCACCTTCTTGCCTGGGACTTTGTCCAATGCACCTTTCCCTTTGCTGATTTTATTTTGTGTCCTTTTGCTGTACTAAGTCATAGTTGTGATACAAAGAGTATGCTAAGTCCTGTGAGTCCTAGTGAATCACTGAACAGGAGGCAGGGGTAGTGTTATGGACCCTTGACACAGTGGGAAAGCTCCAGATGTTTTATGTTGATTCAAAATGAAAACTTCTGAAGCTCACATGAATCGTGTCTGTAGGCCAGACATGGCCTACGAGCGGGCACTTTGGGGCTTCAGAGTGAGCTCGAGCCCCTCACTGGACAGGGATCAAGTGAGGCCTAAGGTGGGACTTGCCCCCTCCCAGGTGCCCAAGCTGGAAAGAGGGTCTGGGCTTCCCAGGCCAGAGCTGCTTTCAGGAGAATGTACCTGGTGGAAGAAGTGGTGGAAGGAAGGAAATCACATCTTGGTTTCTGATGGGAGAAGGTTTTCAATCTATGTTGTGTGAAAAAGCAGTTGGTACAGAGACTCTGTACCCATAACATGATTTTATTTCATAGATAGGATCTCTATATCTCAGCCTTAGAAAGAGGGAAATTCTGACGCATGCTACAACCTGGATGAAGCTTGAGGACATGATGCTGAGTGAAATAAGGCAGTCACAAAAGACAAATGCTGCAGAATTCCACTTCTATGTGGTCCCTAGAGTTGTCAAATCCATAGAGGCAGAATGGAGGTTGCTAGGGGATGGGGAGGGGGAATGAGGAGTGAGTGCTTGATAGGACAGAGTTTCAGTTTAGAAGATGAAAGCGTTCTGGAGATGGACGGTGGTGATGGCTGCAAACAATATACACCTAAAAATGGTTTAAATGGTAACTTTTATGTTATATATATTTTACCACAATTAAAACATAGCAAGAAAAAATAGGATGTCTCTCTGTTCACATCGCTATGGTCCTGGGAAGACACAGACCAAGGTGCTCATGGTCATCATCTGTGGATGGAGGGATTGTGGGGGAGAGTTTTCTTTTTGTTTATTTGGTTTTAGAGATGGGGGTCTTGCTATGTTGGCCAGGTTGGTCTTGAACTTCCGGCCTTAAATGATCCTCCTGCTTCAACCTCTCAAAGTGCTGGGATTACAGGTGTGAAGCACCGTGCCCAGCCTGGGAGATAGTTTTCTTTCTGCTTTTCTATTTTCCATGTTTTTTTTTTTTGGCATGCAATATATATTATGTTTTAATGTTGAAAAAAAAAATTTTTTTTTTTTTGAGATGGAGTCTAACTCTGTTGCTCAGGCTGGACTACGGTGGCACAATCTCGGCTCACTGCAACCTCTGCTTCTTGGGTTGAAGCAATTCTCCTGCCTCAGCCTCCCGAGTAGCTGGGATTACAGACGCACGCCACCATGACCGGCTAATTTTTTGTATTTTTAGTAGAGACGGGGTTTCACCATGTTGGCCAGGCTGGTCTTGAACTCCTGACCTCAAGTGATCCACCCACCTCGGCCTCCCAAAGTGCTGGGATTACAGGCATGAGCCACCGCGCCCGGCCTGAAAAAATTTAAATACAGAAAAGCACGGAGAATAACAAAACATTTATGTATGTACTAAATTTGCAATTTGGAAAAAATTTATTAACAATACATAGTATGAGAAAAAAAATCAATGTCGTCAACCAGAAACATTGGGGAAAAAAAAGACAACCTAATTGTTTTGCAGAAACACCTCCAGCCACACTCCAGTTGGAAAATATCATAGAATTGGGCCTGGGCCTCTTCCCAGGTACCTGTTTCTGGCCAGGCAGCGGCCACCTCGGTCACATCAGGAGAACTGCATGGATTCCCGGTCCACCAGGACCTCTGAATCTGAATTCCTGGGGAGGCCCAGATGCTGTCCTTTGCAAACTCCAGGTCGTTCTGCTGTTTTGCTGGGCTTGTGAACCACCTCCCGGGGTTCTGAGAAACTGAGTTTGACAAGCCTTTCTCTACCCGATGGTGACTCTGTTCTGTGCTCCTTGGTCTCGCGTGGGTCATGGTCTGTGCCTCAAGGTCTGAGTGTGAACCAGGTCCCAAGCCTCTGCCTATGGCTGCACCCCAGGAGATGGAGCTGGGGGGCGACATGGAAAAGAGGGGGATGGGTGTGACTTGCTAGGAGAATCCCAAGTGACCATCACCTCCAACAGTGCAGCGGAAAGCTGGGTTGCAGGTGGAAGGGAAGTGCCTTCACCTGTTCTGCTTATTATCCCTGTGCTTTTGCAGGGAGAGAGTGTGGCTCAGGCCGGCTGAGTGACCTGTGCAAGGTCACCCAGCTAGTCGTGTGTGCAGGACTGTGACCTGAGGGCGTCCCTTAGGGGCTGCAGCCTCCTCTTGGCCATCTGGAAGGGTGTGCTCGGGGTTCTAGGGGGCAGATGGGGCAGGGTCCCTGCAGCCCTGTCTCTGAGATGATGGACTGTGCCCGTGGCCACCCCCACAGCCCCGGAGCCTCCCTTGAACTCTTCTCTGCACCCTACTGAAGAAGCATCTCCTGGGGACGGTGGCAGCCAGGGGAGTGGCAGAGGAAGAGAGGACGGGTAGGCCCCATCTCCCTGTCCCAGGTCTGGAAATGACGCCCGCGCCCCAAGCCCTTCTCTCCTGCCCAGCTTCGTCTGTGTCGTCTGTGTCGTAGAAAGGCCTGCTCAGAATTCACAGCGGCTCAGGGGCTCATGAATTATGTACGGCTCCAGATCAATCCGTCAGCGCTCTGTCAGGGAGGAATCAAAGGCCCCGCGGCCGGCAGACAGCTCTTTCTGCGTGGGGCCGCCGCGGAGAGCCCGGCGCCGGCGAGTTGGTGGAGCCCCGTGGGCGCTCGGCTCCCCGTCCCTTCCGAATGCCCCGTCTCTCTGTTTCTCTGCCAGAAGCAGATTTGACAAATGTCTTTAAAGGCGGGGTGGGGGTAACAACAAAAAGCCCTGGCCCGTGTGTTTTGAGCGCGTTCCAAGGTGCTCGGCGTGAATCAG
The DNA here is from genome assembly GCF_029289425.2 of Pan paniscus. Classification (NCBI taxonomy): domain Eukaryota; kingdom Metazoa; phylum Chordata; class Mammalia; order Primates; family Hominidae; genus Pan; species Pan paniscus. The sequence goes on along the minus strand of NC_073260.2, from coordinate 7,531,207 downwards.
TGATGCCAGCGCCACTTTTGTCATGGGAAGGTCACCCTGGGTGCGGTACAGTCTCCGCCACCACAACGGCACAAGCTTCCTGCAGCACTGATGAGACGGCCCCTCCTCGGCCAGGCCACCATTCTGGGGCTGGGCAAGCTGGCCATGAAGGGATGGCGACCTTGCTCCTGAGAAGGGTCGTCCTGCTCTGCTCTGTCCGGGCCTCCAGGCCCAGAAGCGAGGGTTGAGAGGGGAGCCGCGGGGAGCCGCAGGGAGCGGCCTGTGGCTCCTGGGCACCGCTGCCTTCTGGGAGGAGCTGGAGGTGGTTGAGATGCTTGGGCTGGCTGTGCACCAGCGTCCCGGAGCTGCTGTGACAGATGAGTGCGAGCTGGGCTGCTGAACACAGGGTCATCCCACAGCTCTGCGGCCGGAGGGCTGGAGTTAAGGCGCCCGTGGCGATGGCTCCTTCTGGAGCTTAGAGGGAGACTCTGCTGGCCTCTGTCCCGGCGTCTGCTGCCTGTGGGCTCTCCTCGCTGTTCTTTGATCCTGTCCCTGTCTCTGCCCTCAGGTGGCCTCTTCCTCTGTGTCTCTGTATCCTCTCCTCTTCTTATGAGGACACCTGTCATTGTCATCCCAGCCCAGTCCAGGATGATTGCATCTGAAGATACTCATCTTAATGACATCTTTGAAGACCTTCATTTCAAATAAGGACAATTCTGAGGGTCTGGGTGGACCTATCTTTTGGGGGCCACCATCTAACCCACTACAGCGGGAGACGCAGCAGCACGGGCCACAATAGGGACAGGGCCACCCAGGCCTGATGGCCGCTGCGACCTTCTCATCTCAGGGCACGGCTGGGCCCACACCCCGACCCAGGACAGAGGCAGGGACCCCCGAAAGAACGCCCCCCAGAACTGCTCCTGCCTGGCTTCTGATGGCACCAGGGTCCCCACCTCCCCCTCAGCTGCTCTGAGTTGGAGAGGAGGTTGTGGTGCCCATTTAGCAGATGGGCAAAGTGAAACCCAGACAGGGAGGTGATTTTCTCCGGGTTCCAGGGAGGGGCTGGCGGGGCAAAGATCAGCGGCCACGTGACTCAGGTAGGTGCACGTCCTCCTGCGCCAGGCTGCCAAGCTGTGCTTGGGCCCCTCTGTGCTCCCCCGGTCTGTAGGGCATTATCTACTTCTAGCTGGCCCCTCCCACCCCAGCCTCATCTCTCCCCACCCACACTCTCCAGGCCAGCCTCACCGTCATGCCAGTCCACGGGTCTCAATCCTGCTGCACATTTGGGTCCCCAACTTTGGACATTCAGGTCTCATTTGAGTGAGGTGGGAGCAGGTGTGAACTGTTAGACTCTCTCTAAGTGACTCTAATGCGCTCCTATGGACCCCACACTCCTTCTGGCACAGGCTCTTCTCTCTGTCTGAGATCTACTGGTTTTGGTCCTGACATCTGCTCGGTGGTCACTTTCTCAGGGAGGCTGCCCCAATCTCCCTGACAGGGCCTTGACTACCTGTTTAATGCAGCATGTCTTACTCTCGCTGGATACAGCCCAGCTGGAACGTTCATTTCTGTATGTAATTCTTCGTTTTGTGTCATCTTCTTTGTATCAGGTAGAATGCCTTAGGCTGTAATAGAATATCCAGGGAAAAGTGGCTTTAATAATAGGAGCTTATTTTTCTCACATAATAAGAGGTTTGGGCCAGGCACGGCGGCCCTGTAATCTCAGCACTTTGGGAGGCCGAGGCAAGAGGATCACTGAGGTCAGGAGTGTGAGACCAGCCTGGCCAACATGGTGAAATCCCATCTCTACTAACAATATTTTAAAAATTAACTGGATATAGTGGTAGGCACCTGTAGTCCCAGTTACTCAGGAGGCTGAGGCAGGAGAATAACTTGAACCCTGGGAGGTGGAGGTTGCAGTGAGCCCAGTAAGTGCCACTGCGCTCCAGCCTGGGCAACTGAGCAAGACTCTGTCTCAAAAAAAAAAAAAAAGATAAAAAAAGAAAAGAGACTTGATTCAGCAGCTCAGTGACAGCAGCAAGGAGCTAGCATTTTACTATGCTCAACTTCACCAGCATAATGGCAAGGCCTCACCTCATGGTGACAACATGGCTGCCACAGCTCCAAGTATCACATCACACAATAATAAGGTCTACAAGGAAGGAGGAGAAAATGCTACTCCCAACTCTTCTTGTTGGAGATGCAAAGCTTTCCCAGATCCCCCCAGCAGACCTCGGGTCCTAATGGATAGAGCTGGGCCACCTGCCCATGCCCACATGCAAAGAAGTCTGAGGAGGCAGGTATTTCCCAATTTTATCTTCTATTTGGGAGCAGTGGTCTGATAACAAGGAACTCAGGGAGGGTCGTGTCTCATGGGTGGGTCACCCAAAGCGTCTCAGTCTCCCTGACTATGGTGTAAACTTCATGAGGGGAGGAACTAGGTCTAAATTTGCTCCCATATAACCCCAGTGCCTGGCAAGTACCTGGTGCTCACCAGATGTGGGCTGAATTAGTTCCCTGGCACACAGCTGATTCTCCAATCAGCCTTGAGCTCCTTTAGAGCAGGGGCTCCTCTGCTCATGTTCGTAGCACCCCCACCTCCCCCATCCCTCCCTACACACAACAGGGGGCTATAGCTGCGGTCCTGCTGCAAGCGGGGTGCTAAGAGAGGGCACAAGAAAGTGCCCACTCCGATGGACTCCTTAAGCTTCTGTGGTTCTGACACGAGCAAGTCTCCCCTCTGGGATAAGTCAGGGTTTTTCTGCCAGCAGCCAAAAGTAACTCTGGCTAATTTCGGGAAGGATAAAGAAGGATTTATGGAAGGAATGAGGCTCACTTAATCAAAAGCAAAGGTGAACACTTCACACCCATTAGGATGGCTCTTATGAAAACAAAACAGAAAATCACAAGTGCTGATGGGGATCTGAGGAAATGGAAAGCCTCGTGCACCGTTGGTGGGAATGCAAAATGAAGCAGGCATGGTGGAAACCAGCATGGAGGTTCCTCAGAAATGAAACAAGGAATGATCACGTGATCCAGCAATTCCATTTCTGGGTGTGCACTCAAGAGAACTGAAAACAGAAATTCAAAAAGATATCTGTACACCCATGTTCACAGCAGCATTCTTCATAATAGCTAAGACGCGGAAGCAGCCAAGTGCCCACTGCTGGGTGAATGGTAGATGAGGTGTGTTCCATCCATACCACAGAATATGACTCAGCCTTAAAAAGGAAGGTGATTCTGACACGGGCTACAACACGGCGGAACCTCGAGGCCATTACAGTCAGTGAAATCAGCCAGTCACAAAAGGGCAAATACTGGCAGATTCACTTCTACAAAGTACCTGGAAAAGTCAAGTCCATAGAGACAGGAAGTCCAATGGAGGCTGCCAGGGGCTGGGGGAGGGGGAAGGGGAGTGAGTGTTTCATGGGGACAGAGCTGCAGTTGGGAAGATGAAGGAGTTCTGGAGATGGATGGGTGATGGCTGCACAATGCAAATGTGCTTAATGCCACTGACTTGCACACTTAGACATGGCTAAAATGATGAATTTTATGTTATGCCTGTTTTACCACAGTCAAAAATTAAATTAAACAACAAAAAGCACAGTGAAGAATGCGGGGGTGGAAGGGCAGGTGGGGCAGCACGGCAGCCTGGGGAGCAGGAGCGGGGCCAGGTTCTTCCAGGCTCCTCTGCTTGGAGCAACGCTCCAGCTCTGGCTCAGTGTCTGCCCAGGACACTCAGCCCAGGAGCTGGCATTCTAGGGCAGGGGTCCAGCCAGCATGATATGGGGCAGGGGGAGGACAAACGGCACTTCGGGGACGTTCACAAGGCCCTGCACAAGTCACCTGGGAACTGGGGGACGGCTGCGTGGTCCCGACCTCCTCTGTCTGCTGTAAGGGAACTAAGATGCCTCCTCCCCTCTGCACACCGCAGGGTGGTGAATGGGGATCTGGAGTTGCAACCTGACGGACTCAATCTCATGTGACAGCGTGAACCACTGACATGGAGGCCGCGGCCGCAGTGCAGTGGGGAGGGGTCTGCTGGGTGTGGCTGCCCAGGCGCCTCCGGGACTGAGCACTCCTGGTCTAGTGGTGTAAGGAGGTGGATCTGGGGATGGGGGCGCTTGGCCAGGCTGCCCCGGCTGGAGATCCCACTGACAGCCTGGAGGGTGGAAGACTTGGAAAGTCCTCTGAGAAGCTCGCCTAGACGGCGATGCTCCACTCGATTCCAAGATTGCCTCCGTTTTGCTGGGAAGAGGTTGATCATTAATTTTTATGCGCTGCTTTTGATGTCTGCTCCGAGGATGTCGGTTTCAGCATTCCGGCTCCTCCAAGGGAGGCCTCGGCAAAGTTGGCTTCCAGACGTTGGTTCCCGCCAGCAAAACCATCCATCACCGCGTGCGAATGGCTGGCCTCCTAAAGGCCATGTTATGAGAAGATGCCAATAAGTGTACTTACATTCGCCGTGCCCATCAGGGCAGCCTTGCAGAGGCATCTGCTGAATCTGGAGTTTCACTCAACAGCCCGGTCTGCTCCTCCGTCCCTCCTCATCGATTGCAGGTTGAGTCCATCTTCGGTAACCAATCACCCGGGGGTTGGTAGGCATTTTTTTTTTAAATTTTCTGTATGAGGTTTAATTAAACCAAGGTGTGCCTGACCCTGTCAAATCATATCAAAAAAAGGCCTCTTTGCTCATGAGGAAAAACATCAGCATAAATTATTGATTAATCCTCATTCAAACTAATCTATCAATGACTTTCTCTGGCTTGGTGGACCTGGGGAGCTCTTAGATGTTTCCATGCAAACGGCATTTGAAAGCTCCATTTCAAAGTGATCTGAGGCCCATTTAAAGCAGTCAGCAGCCAGTGGGAGCTGCCCCTGAAATTCTGAAGTGTGACCGTTCACTCTGGCCTCAGTTCAATGGTGCCTAGATGTGTCGTGTCTGGGCAGTGAGTTCCATCTGGTTCCTACGCCTGGGGGTGGGGAGTTCACAGTTCAGTGGGGGGCAGAGGAGATGACAAAGACAGACACATACAAAAGACATGCTGATATACTTTGGTGAGGGCTAGATACTGTATGATACAGGCATACTATGCACTGTATGATACAGGCATACTATGCACTGTATGATACAGGCATACTATGCACTGTATGATATAGGCATACTATGCACTGTATGATACAGGCATACAGTGCGTAAACCTCTAATCATACAGAAACCTCTTGTAATCATACAGAGGTCTAATGTTTAAACAGAATGGACGAAGAGAGCAGAGCAGCTTATGTGGATACATTTGAGAATTAAAGGAAATAGGCAAAGTATTTTAAAAACACAACTTACCAAAGCTGTCACAAGAAAAAAAAAACCATATCCATTAAGGAAATTGAGCCCCAAATTAGGAACGATCGGGCAAAGAAAACTCAAGGCCTAGATGACTTCCCTGGTGAATTCCACCAAACACTGAAGGAAGAAAGGATCCCAGTCTTACATCAAATCTCCCAGAGAAGACAGAAAGCAGGAACACTGTCTAACTCATGTTATGAGTCTAGCAAAACTTTAATGCTAAATTCTGATGAAGACATTACAACAAAGAAACATCATGGGTCAACTCTTCCCATGAAAATGGATGTGAAAAATCTTTAAAAAATATTAGCAAGTCAAATAAAACAATATCACAACCAAGTGGGATTTATTTCAAAATGCAAGGTTGGCTTAACAGTCAATCACATGGCCGGGCATAGTGGCTCATGCCTGTAATCCCAGCACTTTGGGAGGCTGAGGCGGGAGGATCACTAGAGGTCAGGAGTTTGAGACCAGCCTGGCCAACATGGTGAAACCCCATCTCTACTATACAAAAAAATTAGCTGGGCATGGTGGTAGATGCCTGTAATCCCAGCTACTTGGGAGGCTGAGGCAGGAGAATCACTGGAACCTGGGAGGCGGAGGTTGTAGTGACCCAAGATTGCACCTCTGCACTTCAGCCTGGGTGACAGAATGAGACTTTGTCTCAAAAAAGAAAGAAAAAAAAATCACAGGCCAGGCTCAGAGGCTCACGCCTATAATCCTAGCACTTTGGGAGGCCGAGGTGGGAGGATTGCTTGAACCCAGGAGTTGGAGAGCAGCCTGGGAAACATAGTGAGACCCCGCCTTTACTAAAAATAAAAAAAACTTAGCTGGACATGGTGGTGCACACCCATAGTCCTAGTTACTTGGGAGGCTGAGGCAGGAGAATCACTTGAGCCCAGGAGTTTGAGGCTGCAGTAAGCTGTGTTCATGCCACTGCACTCTAGTCTGGGTGACAGTGAGACCTTGTCTCAATAAAAAAATAAAAAACAAAAAACATAATAAAAAGAAAAATTGGCTAGGTGCAGTGGTTCACTCCTGTAACCCCAGAACTTTGGGAGGCTGAAGTGGGAGGATCAGTTGAGGCCAGGAGTTTAAGGCCAGTTTGGGCAACATAGTGAGATCTTGTCTCTATATAAAAAATTAAAAAAAAGAAAAATCATATGATCATCTTTATCGATGCAGAAAAATTATTTGATGGCGTAGGCATTTATTTAAAAAGATGTAGGCCAGGCGCAGTGGCTCACGCCTGTAATCCCAACAGTTTGGGAGGCCGAGGCGGGCGGATCACCTGAGGTCAGGAGTTTAAGACCAGCCTGGCCAACACGGTGAAACCCCATCTCTACTAAAAATACAAAAATTAGCCGAGCGTGGTGGAGGATGCCTGTAATCCCAGTTACTCTGGAGGCTGAGGCAGGAGAATTGCTTGAACCCAGGAGGTGGAGGTTGCAGTGAGCCAAGATTGTGCCACTGCACTCCAGCCTGGGCGACAGAGTAAGACTGTGTCCCACCCCCCCAAAAAAAGATGTAAACATATGCTTATTGACATTAAAAGAAGCTCATGATATGCCAGCAAGTAAAAGAGCCAGTCAGAAGATGGCATATAATATCATCCCATTTTCTTGTAATAAAAAAAATCTGTATCTGTCTCTGAAAGGGTTTGCCTCAAAATAGTAATTGTGCTTATTATCTCTGGGTGCTGTGATTATGAAAGATTTTTATTTCTTCTTTGTATTATTCTTTATTTCTTGCTTTTTAAAATAGTGAACATGTATTATTTATGTAATAATTTTTTAAAAACAACTTATTAAAAGAAGAACGTTATAGCCCATTTTTCTGCCCTGGAAATTCACTAGAGAAAAGCACGAAGAGAAATTCCAACAACTGACAGGGCTCTTATTTGTAGGCCACGGAAATAGTTTCCAGCTGATTTAAGCAGAAAATGAATTCATTCCAAGGGCACTGGGACTCCCAGAAACTCTGGAGGCCAGAGGACCCAGCTCGGAGCCCGTGAGGCTGGGAGGGAAGAATGGGCTCCAGCGGAAGTGGTTGGTGAAGACACCACTGCCATCGCTGCCCGGCCTGAGCTGTGTGGGGGTTTCTCCCCTCCGCTGCCACCAGGCAGCACCACCCCTCGGGCACCGCCACGCGCCTTGGTGTCCGGGGTCACCACCCATCCCAGAACGGTTCCCCTCGGTCCCTGGTTCCCAGCACGTGCCTTGGTGGAGGCGGGGGCAGCGGCTGCCAATGGCCGTCTGGGATACATGTGCACATTGGCCATGTTTGGCTGTGACAGCAGAAGGCGGGCTCTGCCTCAGAAGGAGAGGTCTCCGCAGGCCCGGAAGTAGGTTCAGGAGCTGAATGACCAAAACCACAGGACACCCTTGGCCCTTCTGGACTAAGACTAGCGTTGGCGAACTACAGCTTATGGGCCCGATCCAGCCCGCTGCCTGCTTTCTGTACAGCCCACAAGCTAACAATGGGTTTTACATTTGATAACAATCAAACGAAGAATGGTATGTCTTGAAATGTGAAAATTTTATGTAATTAACATTTCAGTGTCTATAAAGTTTTATTGGCACATAGCCCCATTCACTGTGTATCTATTGTCTATGGTTGCTTTTGCACCATGAGGGCAGAGTTGAGCGATTGTGACAGAGACCTGCAAAGCCACAAATCCTGACCAGTGGGCTCCCTGCAGAAAGTCTGTGGACCCATGACTGAGAGTGATGATTCTCTCTAGCTGTGTCTGCACTCTGTTGGTTGCTCTTGGTTCATAAGGACCCGGGATATCTTGTGAGTCTCCTGCTCAGGATGAGACTAAAGGGTGGTAGAATATGCCACCCTCAAATATGCCTCTTTGACATAAGGGTTATTTTGAGCTAAAGGCACTTAAAGAAATAGCAGGTGCATCGGGCGCAGTGGCTCACATCTGTGATCCCAGGGGGTGGGAGGCTGAGGTGGGCAGATTGCTTGAGGTCAGAAGTTTGAGACCAGCCTGGCCAATACGGTGAAACCCCCTCTCTACTAAAAATACAAAAATTAGCTGGGTGTGGTGGTGTGCACCTGTAATCCCAGCTACGCAGCAGACTGAGGCAGGAGAATCACTTGAACCCGGGAGACAGTGGTTGCAGTGAGCTGAGATCGCACCACTGCACTCCAGCCTGGGTGACAGAGCGAGACTACATCTCAAAAAAAAAGAAAGAAAGAAAGAAAGAAAGAAAGAAAGAAAGAAAGAAAGAAAAAACCGAAAAAAAGAAATAGCAGCAGTGACTAAAGTACTCTGACTTCTGCTTTTTCTTCCTAAAAGTAGGAGATAAAACCCCTGCATAGAAGATGTCCTGTCTATACCAGACAGGAAGTAACATTCTTATCACCAGAGATGGGGAGTCGAGGCAGAGAAAGATCTGTGCAAACACACGTGGTTAAACTGATCCTTATCTTCCTACTTTTCCACCATAAACTACCTTAGCCCAAGCCCCTTTGTCTTGTCACATTTTCCTAATTTACTATGTTGTCCAGTTTAGTTCATAAATATTCCACTCTGCCTGCTGCTTTATGTGTTCATTTCCTTATGAGGGCACTAGGTCCTGTAAAACATACATGAAAGCAATATGTATGTTTTTCTCTTGTTAATCTGTTTTTTTTTTTTTTTTTGATGGAGCCCCTGCTGAGAGCCTGGAAGGGTAGGAGGAAAGGACTTGGTCTTCCCCTGTGTGGTGTAAGATGGCTTCTCAGAGTCCAGAGAAAGATCTTCACCAGCACATCTCAGCTAAGTCTCATGGTCTCTGCTTCTCCTTCATCACCTTATCAGAACTCTTGCACCCACCCGCTTCCTGCCCCTGTTCTCTAGAGCTTTCTGTGTCAGCTTCCAGCTCTGCACCCGAAGGCTGTGAGCTCTTGCTTGCCCCAGCCCCACGCAACCCACACTGCACACTGTGATTGCTCTCTGCCTCTTTTCAGCTCATCTCTGGCTGGCGTAGACTCTGGTTGGACCAGTCTCCCCAGGCAAAGCTTCTCATGCCAGGTACCTTTGTGGGCCAGTGACCAGCCTCTTTTTGTTCCCTCAGCTGTGGACAACAGGGGAGCCATGGGATGCATGGCATGGGCACCTGGGGCTACCCATACGTGGGGGATGTTTCCTTTTGCAGGTGCTACGGGACTGGCAGGTACCAGTAGCAAACCACCCAGTGATGCAGACCAGCCATGCCCGCTGCCCACATGCTCAGAGGTACTTAAGAGGAGGGGAGGATGGCCATTCAGGGCTGCCAGTGGTGTGTCAAGCATCCTTTTCATGTACTCCTCGCCTCAACCTTGGGAGGGAGACCCATGAACTGTCCAAGCCTATCTCCCTTCCCTCCAGGCACACAGCTGGATGGCATTTCCTAGCATCCTTTGCAGTTCGGTGGAGCCATGTGCTGAATTCTGGCCATGAAGTGTGCATGGAAGTGAAATACACCTGGGTCTCTGAGTCACTATGTGGAGCTGAGCCCTTCCTGGCCTAGGTCTCTGAATCACTGTATGGAGCAGGGCCCTTCTTGGCCTGGGTCTCTGAGTCATTGTGTGAAGCAGAACCCCTCCTGGCCTGGGTCTCTGGGTCACTGTATGGAGTCGAGCCTCTTGTGGCATGGGTGTCTGAGTCACTGTGTGGAGCAGAGCCCATCCTGACCTGGGTCTCTGAGTCACTGTGTGGAGCAGAGCCCCTCATGGCCTGGGTCTCTGAGTCATTGTGTGAAGCAGAACCCCTCATGGCCTGGGTGTCTGAGTCACTGTGTGGAGCTGAGCCCCTCATGGCCTGGGTCTCTGGGTCACTGTATGGGGTTGAGCCTCTTGTGGCATGGGTGTCTGAGTCACTGTGTGGAGCAGAGCCCCTCCTGGACTGGGTCTCTGAGTCACTGTGTGGAGCCCTTCCTGACTGCTGATTGTACTTTTCATAAGTGTGGTAAAGATGGTCACAAATTCTGTGAACTTCTCCCATTGAAATGAGGAGGTCTATATCTCCTCCCTTTAAATCTGGGTGGGCCTGTTACTGCTTCAAGCAATAGGATATGGTGGAACTGACTCTCTCCATTTCTGGGCCCACTTCTGCCTCCTGTCTCTTGGAGCACACTTGGAGGTCTGAGCTGCCATATGAAGAGTCTGACCACCTTGCTGGGTGGGGAGGAATCAGGACCAATAATTCGGTGCCTCTCAGGAGGCTCGGTCACCACTGACCAGGAAGGTGGCTTCAGGCTAAAGGAGAAATCCCGTGGGGCTCCTGTGAGGCTCTACTCTGACTAATACTTTAGTTCCTGTGTGATGGTCACTAATACGTTAGTTCCCACCATGGGTATTTTGTCCCTTCTCCTTCTTTGACGTGGCTGAGTTCTCATCACACAGGGGCAGTGAGCTGTGGCCCTCTGCCTGGTCCCAGGAGGCCCTGGGACCCCTGAGCGTCGTGGCTCAGAGCTCAGCTCCCCTCCTGGGAGGTGGAGCTGCCTTTCTCCGAGGCCATGAGCTGGGCCCTCCACACCCCCCGGGGCACGTTCTAGCTACTGCCTTCCTCGCAGCCTTTGATCACCTAAGGATTTCCAGTCCTGCCCACTGCCACTCAGCCATCGCAGGCCCAGCAGCCTCGGGGAAGATGAAAGGTGTCGCCCACCTCGCTCCTCCTGCACAAAAGCAGGATCAATTAAAAACTTTCTATCCACGGAGCCGGAAGACTTGTCAGAGGAAGCTTCGGAGAGAAAATCAGGCTCCAGAGGGAGACGCAGTCCTTAAAAGTAAAGGTATTTTTAGCTGGAAAGTTTAGCAGAAGAAAGGCTGCGTCAGGCCCAAGCGGACCCGTCATCCGTCACAGGCCGGCCTCGGAAAGTGGGGAAGAAACCCCAGAAAGGCTTGAAAAGCCGTCCTTCCACGTGGGCGGGCGCCTCCCGGGCTGCCGGGGGATGTGCGAAAGTCATTGCGGCTCAGGGCTGTGCAGCCCCACCTTCAGCTTTTCCAAGTGTAAACGGAGCCTTTCTGCCTTGAACAGCTGTGTTTTCCCTTTACTTGGAGCGGATGCAAAGTTCGGAGGCTGTCCGGGGCCCTCCTCTCTCCCCCTCCCCCAGACGCTCAGCCTTAGGCCTTCTGCAGGCTGTGGAGCCTGCGGGATCCTGGGCCTTTAATGGGGGCTCCAGACCCTCCCTCCACAGCCACACAACTTTGCCAGTGATGCTGGGAGCCGGGAGAGGGCCTGGGGTTTGTGCAAGCCAGATTCAGACTCACGCGATCTCCCCAACTCCGGCCCGGGGACTTGGGACTTCCCTGTCCTCTCTCCTCCCTGCACACCCAGCCTCTGGGAAGGCGCAGGCCAGCTGCACGGTGTTGGAATTCCACCTCCTCTGCTGAAGGAGGTGCCGGGTGTGCCAGGCACGTGGGGCCCTCGGGTGTCCACAGCTTCTGGGACCCCCCTGATAGTTTCCCACGGATTTTCCCAACTCTGACTTCTCTTGGTCAAACCCTACTTATGTTTCCAGGCTCATTTCAAATGCCACAACCTCCAAGAAGCCCTCTTGGATGTCCAGACAAGGGCACACGCTCCCCCTTCTGAATTCCCTATGGCCTTTTGTCTCTTCCTTCCTGGTACCCTCCTGACCCCACCTGACAGGATGTGTCCTGAAGGAAGAAGCAACGCAGCTCTGGAGCACGCAACCCTGGGGTGGAATCCGCCTCCTCTACTTTTTTTTTTTTTTTTGAGACAGGGAGTCGCTCTGTCGCCCAGACTGAAGTGCAGTGGCGCGATCACGGCTTACTGCAGTCGGCCTCCTGGGCTAAAGCAACCCGCGTGCCTCAGCCTCCCAAAGCGCTGGGACTATAGGCGTGAGCCACAGCGCCCGGCCTACGCCTCCTCTACTTCTTAGCTTGTGATCTGGGGCAAGTTTCTTATCCACTCCAAGCGTCAGTTTCTCCATCAGTGAAAGGAAAAAATAACACAGTCTTCCCTCCTGGGTTCCTGTGAGGATTCAGTGAAGCGAGAGTGATCTACACGTGGGAAGCCCTAACCCCGTCCTCGGTAGTGTGGTGCTCGTCCTCCTGGGAGGAGCCCGGCGAGGCCCTGTGGCTGAGACTCGGGCACCTGGCTCTGCTCTGGCCCCCGTAGAAGACCCTGACGCCTAGTCTCTGGATTCAGACCTCGCCTGCAAAAACAACGTGACCACATCAGCTCAGCCTGCACCACCAACTGCTCTGAGATGAGGCGTGAGGTTCCCTTTGGAGGTAACTCTGGGGAAACGAGAGTGGCGGCCGGTGTCACAGGGCCACCTGCACATGCCCTGAGGATCACCGCACCTGCCCGGAGCTGGCTGGATGTTTTGGAGGACCCAGGACACAGCAGGCGAGCGCTGGCACCCACAGACCCCCTTTCTCTCATTTCACGTCCCTGGGCTGCAGAGGGAAGGACCCTCTGGCCTGGGCAACATAGTGAGACCCCATCTCTACAAAAAAATTAAAAAATTAGCCGGGCATGGTGATGTATGCCTGTAGTCCCAGCTACTCGGGAGGCTGGGGCGGGAGGATCACTTGAGCCTGGGAGGTCAAGGCTGCAGTGAGCCATGATCGCACCACTGCACTCCAGCCCGGGCGACAGAGCAAGACCCTGTCTCCACCACCAAAAAAAAGGCCCTCGTTAGTTTACTTGGGAGGAGCTGGGCCTGCAGTGAGCTGGGCAGGCATAGGCCCTGTCCTGGTGCTCACTGTTCTGGGGTGGGGGTGCAGATGAACAGGTAGAAATTCTACTATGGGGGGGTACGGGCTCTGATGGCCATGGGGGGCGGGTGTCTAATCATGGACTGCTTCCCAGAGGAAGGTGCATTTGAGTCTGACACATGTGCAGTTAGTGGGAAAGTGGGATGGGCTGGATGATCTGAGCCCTGTTGGGGAGAAGCAGGAGCTGGAGCAGCCTGGCATCTTTGAGCATTTGAGGTCCAGCCTAGGACCCGTCAGGGCATAGCCAGGAGCAGGGGCAGGGGCAGGGATTGGCAGGACGGAGACCAGGTCAGGCTGGGCGGTGCCCCTGTCTGCATTGTGGCTGCTGCAGGCTGATGGCGGGAAGAGGCAGTGGGACTCGAGTGGCCACTGGGAGGCAGCGCAGGGGTGCTCAGGTGAAACATGGCAGCAGCCCTCTCTGGAGTTACAACAGAGGGCTGGAGACAGGCAAGGGATTCTGGAGAGTACAAGGAGCCAGACTGCTCGTGACATGTGGGGTCTGGGGAAGGGATGGGAGCGGGGGCCTGGGCTCCATGTCTCTATCGCCCTCCTGCCTTCCTGGCCCGGCCAGGGGAGACTGGGCTGGGGCTGATCGTGACCTTGCCAGTCTGTGCCTGGGCTTGCGGACTGTTAGCCCGGGAACAGCCTGCACATCTTGAGTGTCTGTCAGCTTTTTCTGGGAGAAAGATTCCCAAGCAAGCCCTGGACACCCCCAGAATGTACAAGTCTCTGCTCTGTTCCCAGCTCCTGCTGTCTCCCCCAAAACACACAGCCCTCTGCTCTGTTCTCAGCTCTGGGTGTCCCCTCTGCTTCTGCCATCCCCCACCCTCACCTTAGATCAATCACTGTCCTGAGCTTCTCTAAACACTCCGTGTTGCTTCGAAGGGCGTGGGACCTGCACTTCTCAGCAGTGTGACCCGAGTTTGCCCCTGGACATCTCCGTTTCCTCCTCTGGGAAGTGGGCTCATGGCAGTCCCGCCCCCATGCAGGGCTGCTGTGCAGATGGAATGGGAGGAGCAAGGCAGGCCCTGGGTCAGCGCCTGGCTCTGGACTTATCAGGACCATAAATGGGGTTCCTGGTGGTCGCTGTTTTATTCGTGGACTGCTGGCTTACGAGCTGCCCTGAGTGACGCGTGGGGTGACACTGCCAACACCTGGCTGCAGAGGTCCCTTCAGGGAGGACAGGAGAGCCTTGTGGTGAGGAAGCCTCTTTGGAAAGTGAGACCCAGTCATCAGAGCTCACCGTGCAGATGACAGGCTTCCGGGGCTGGACCTGGGGCGGGGGGGCGTCAGGCAGACCCCCATCCCCAAGGGGCCCAGCTCGTCCTGAGGGGGCAGCCACGGCCCCTTTTCCAAGCTCCCCCAAGGATCCGCCGGTGGCCTCAGCCCCGCCCACCTCACCCTCTCTCCCGGCCTGACCCTTCCCCACTCCTCAGCTTCTGGTTCTGCTCTCAGCAGATGCCCCTGCTCAGCCTTCCAGAGCCCCTCCCATCTTAGCGTCTTCCTGGGAGCACTGCTGTGCAGCTCCATGCCCGTCCCACCTTCTAGGCCAGAATTCATTCATTCATTCAGTCGTTCAGCACCACTGCCTGAGGGCTTACCTTGAGCAGGTCCCACGCTGGCTGACACCAGCACGCCGGAGGCCCTGGGCTGAACACACAGCGCCACCCACCGAGCCTGAGCAACGTTTGCTGCCGTCAGTGAAGCCCCCAGGCAGGGAGGCCACTGCAGGGAGGACTGAGCGGGCCTCGAGGGAGTGAGTGGCTGGGAACAGAGGGGTGCAGCCTTCCCAGGGAGGGGACAGGGTGTGGAGAGGGAGAGGGGGCTGGGGAGAGGTGAGCAGGCGTCTCCCGCTGTCTGAGGAGCTGGAACCTGGTCCGATCCAGAGGGCACCCTGTCATGGTCCGACCCAGGGGGTGCTTCTGCCATGGGCTTCGAGAGGGCAGGGAGAGGGGAGGGGAGCTGCAGATCCCCTGGCTCCAGGCCATAAGGACCTGATCTCAGGTGGGGCTGGGGGGCACTGAGCAAACTGAGAACCACTCCCAGGCCTGGGTGAGGGAGCCAGGAGTCTGGGGTCTGGCCTGCCCAGCGTCCACAGCCCACTTTGCCAGGGAGGCCCAGGGCTGGTGAGGACCCAGCCGAGGTCCTGCCGCCACCCCAGCTGCAGCTGAGCTTGGAGAGGAAACCAGGTGCCGCTCGGGGACGTCGCTGCTCTAACTGCCCGCAAGGGGTGCTTCCGGGGCAGGCTTGGCCAGGACAGGGCGAGGAGGCCTCTCTGGAGGTCATGGGGACCCTGTGTCTTCTCTTCCTTCACACGCCTGGGCCTGCGACCTCACAGAGGCCACAGCGTGCCCTGTCCATCCTCACCAGCTGCAAGCAGGAGGCGGCCTGGCCGTAACACCGGCCTGGGAAGGCCGAGCACATTTGAGCAGCCTCATGGAAAGTTCTGGGGTTTATGACAACAGATTATCTGGTGGTGACAGCAGATCTGGGATGGTGCTTCCTGCCCACCGCCTTCTCTCTCTTTGAAAACAAAACCACCCACACATTTTGAAAGCTGGGCCCCTATGGTGGGTTCAGGATAGAGCCAACCCTGAACTCACAGGGAGACTTGTCCCACAGAAATGACGAAGATTCTTCCAGGAACAGACTCAGCCTTCTCTTTCCACCTGAGGGACACTCAGTCTCAGCCTGGAAACCAAAGGTGGGGCTGGGCGGGTGCTGCGGTTTAGGCTGAATCATCGTCATAGCTGTGACCAATTGTAACAACAACAAAAACAGCAGCAGCAGCAGCAGCAGCTCATTTTTCTCTAACAGGCTTGTTGCATCTGCACTAAGTCAAGGTATCATTCCTGTCAAGGAGGCTTCCAGCCTGTGCTTGTTTGCTTCTCCTGATGGGGACCTCACTACCTCAAGCAGCTATGTGTGTCCCCCAGGCGTGTGTCCAGTGTCCTGCTGGGGGCGCTGGCCCCCAATGTGCCCCTTTTGCTTTCAGACAGCCAGGACCTTGGGCTGCAACAGCCTAAACTGGCTCTGGCGTCTTACACAGCAGAGGAACTGGAGGGAGAGCTGAAGCTATTGGAATCCACGGGGAGGCAGGGAATGGTGGAAGCCACAGCCAGTGGGGCAGCTGGAACCACAGCCCAGAGTCAAGCTAAATGCGCACTCTCAATGATCTCCATTTGCCCAAAATTCGAAACCAGAAGGAAGCATTTGATTGGCTGAGCCAGGCACAGGCCCCGCCCTGGCTGCTAAGGGTAGAGGAGGCGGGAAGGGGAGGAGAGGAAGGGGAAAGGAAGGGCCAGGACTGCCTCCAGCAGGGTAAGATGGGACCCCAGGCAACCACCACAGCCACCCTTTTCCTCCCCATTTACTGAGCTCACCGCGGGCCAGGCCACCAGGCCAAGTTGGACAATGTTTTATGTGACACCGCCTCATCCCGGGGTGTTTCCTCTCAGCACCATAACCACGCACACCCCATAATAAGCAGTGGGCTAGCTGGAGAGGCAGGAAATTGCCTTTGGGGTCCCATTGTAGGATCATCCCTTGTGGGTTTCGCCCTTTTATGGTGTCAGCCTCCCTGCCGGTGCTTCCCTGAGAGGGTCTCAGCAAACCAACATCTTGGTACCAACGATGGCGCAGAACAACTCTGTCCTTTTCTCCTTTGGCATCAAAAGACAAAACAAACCCAAATGACATCCATCCCAGAAGCTGCTCCCAGTTTCACTGGACAATGAGGAAGGGAAACGGGAAGGAAAGTAGGGTAGGACTGGCTGGACCGATGTGTGGACTAGGAAGCAGAAACTCTCCCGAGGGAGGAAGCCAGGCCACCGGACAGGGCCAAGGTCTGTTCCCTAGGACGACAGAGCACACAGCACCACAGTTTCATCTTTCAAGTCCCATTATTTGGCTGGGTGTGGTGGCACGCACCTGTGGTCCCAGCTACTCAGGAGGCTTAGGTAGGAGGATCGCTTGAGGCCAGGAGATGGAGGCTGCAGTGATCTGAGATTGTGCCCTGCACTCCAGCCTGGGCAATAGAGTGAGACCCCAACTCTAAAAAAAAAATATTCCACAAATTCCACTATTTAGCCTGAGAGGCAGTGCAGCAATGGTTATGAACATGGGCCCCGCACGCAGCCAGAAAGATCTGCACAAACCTCCAGCTGTGTGACTATGGGCAAGCAACTGAACCTCTCTGAGCCTGTTGTCTCGTCTGCAAAACAATCCCAGGGCATTGCGGTGAGGGTGAAGTTGGGTCACGTAGATGAGTGGTGCTGCCCAGATCATCTTTGGGAAGGACCTGCTGCCCAGCTGCAGGGCGTGGTCACCAGACAGTCTCGGCTCTCAGTTCCTTCAGGGTGGGCTGCAGAGACCCGCCTCGCCCAGGCCATGCCTGGGGTCCTGCTGGGCTGGCGGAGGGCTCCTGGGACTGCGTGTCAGTTCAGCTCCTCCGTCTGCCCAGTCCTGCCACCTCCCCTGGCAGGCATCTTCATCCATCCTCAGCACCCGCCACCCCAGGAGCCAGCCTGCAGAGCCAAGCATGCGGCAAGCCCTCCGTCTACATCCTGTGACTACGTTATTATTATGAAGCCTGCCCTAATGCACATATTAGGCTGGAAGACAAGTAGATGAATTCAAAATTGGGAAGAAGTGAAAAGCCAGAGGCAGGAGGGGCTTGGGGCATTTGCCCTCAAAACGACCGAGACCCCAACAGCCCCAGAGCCGGGTGAGCCCGAGTAATGGACATACATTGAGGGAAGAGAAAAAGCCGAGAAAAAAGCGGTTTGAACGGGGGGTGATGTCACCGGTTACACGCGTGGTTTCTGATGGTTTAACGCGGGCCCTGGAGATATTTGCAGAACCTGCACTCAAATGCCAGCTTCTTGCTCGCGATGTCACCGCCCATCCCGGTTCACGGGGGCAGGTGACGACGTCTCACACTCCCCAGCATGCACACCCGCGTGAATCAGGGCTTGGGGGAGTGGGAACTCGGACCAGAATATCTTGGTATTTAGTAACACAGGAAAGGACACGGATGGGAAGCTGCGGCTAAATGCCTAGCGAGAGCCGCTCACAGCGGGCTGATGGGATGTTTTAAGTAAATTCCACGCAGCCATCCCATGAACCCCTTGAAACTGGCCGTGGAGGAGCTCGCTTGGTGATGGTCAGGGCACACATCGGAGGCTTCTCAGGGGGCAGGAGGGTGGGGACGGGCTCTGGGCCGCGTCTGGGTAGAATGCGGTCATCTGGGGGTGTCATCAACGTGGGTTTGGTGGAAATCGCCTGTGGGGAGATGACTCCAGGAAGAGCCCGGGAAGCAGCTGTGGACCTCTGGCGGGTTCTCTGCTTCTGTGTTGTGTCCTAGGAAAGCAGGGGTGATGTGGAATATATCCCACCGCTGGCTGTGGCACCGGAGCCAGCCCAGGAGCCTCCCTTCTCCAAGAGGGGCTTGGAGGGGAGCCGTGGCACCCCACAAAGACTATCCTGCTGGCTGGCTGCAGAGGAGTTGCATTCTAATTTCCATTAGAAATTGATGGGGAGTGGCCTGGGGTGGCTGGGAATGGATGGGGCTGGAGGGCAGGAGTGTGGAGAGGGCCGGAAGGAGTCATGGGGACGGAAGTGGGAGCCAGGCATTGCACTGGGTGAGGGAGGCCGGGCCGCCTGCCCCCGAGACGCCCCTCCTGACAGGCTGGCCGCGGGAGAGGCTTTTCTTGTCCGTGGTGTGCAACTTCCTCTGCAGGCCTCTGCGCTGCCGCCTGGCAGTTTTACGAACCTTGTACCTGTCTTAAAAGGCTCCAAAGGCCCCAGAGGCCTCTGAGGAAACTGGTGCGCCCTTTTTTGAGATGGAGTCTCGCTCTGTGGCCCAGGCTGGAGTGCAGTGGCATGATCTTGGCTCACTGCAACCTCCAATTCCTGGGTTCAAGCGATTCTCCTGCCTCTGCCTCCTGAGTAGCTGGGACTACAGGCGCCCGCCACCATGCCCAGCTAATTTTTGTATTTTTAGTAGAGATGGGGTTTCACCATGTTGGCCTGGCTGGTCTCCAGCTCCTGACCTCAGGTGATCCGCCTGCCTTGGCCTCCCAATGTGTTGGGATGTCAGGCGTGAGCCACCGCACCTGGCCTGGTGTGCCTTCTGTATGCCTGTTTACCCTCTTCTGCCTCCTCAGAGCCAGCATGAGAGGGTGGCTGGTTCCTGGAGCATTAAACGCTTCAGGAGGACCCAGATGTCATCAGGTGAGGAATGTCTAACCTATGGAGGTGTTTAAAGCTGAGTCCGTGAACCTCACATATCCTCATCTCCTTTCACCGACTGTTCACATTTTCCACGTTTGTGCACCTGCCTGCTCTTGCTCTCTCTCGCTCTCTCTCTCTCACCCCTGCCCCGCTAAACCCTTGCAGGCAGGCTGAAGCCACCGTAGCACTTCCCCGTCACACTTCAGCCTGTGCCTGCTGAGAACACGGTGCGCTCCTACAGACAGTCTCCGTCATCCCGCCCCAGAAAATAGACGCCGATGCCACCATCGAATGTTCAGTCCACGTCCCAATTTCTCCAGCACCGGGACTGTATCTCAGGCTGCCCTGCCCGGCAACTGTGATTATTGGCTATTCCATTTCTCCATTCCTTCAGTCCACAAACAGTTATTGAGCACTTACTGTTTGCCATGTCCTGTTCTAGGTGCACGGTACACAGTGAACAAGGCGGATCAGGCCCTGCTCCCTGGCCCCCCCCCCAGGAGAAGCTGGAGTCATTCCAGAGGGTGCCAGGGTGTCAGGATGGTGATTGGAGTCAGGCCCCAGCTCATGGTTGATTTGGTGCTTGCAAGTGAGCTGGGATCTGGGTGACGAGCCGGAGCTGACCATGCGTCTTTGCATCTGAGTCCCAGGCTGTTCCCTCCCTGGCTCCCTCACTCACTGTCTGGGTAGTGGCGGTGCCCCAGGTGCCCAGTGCTGTGCCAGGAGCGAGGGATGGGGGAGTTTGTTGCGGTTACCCCAGGCTACCCTGCTGTGAGTGCAGGGCCTGTGGGGCTGACCGCTTGGTTCTCGGTGTGCAGGCCTTCAGGTGGAGTGGCTCTCAGGTGAGGAGCTGACCCAGGAACAGTCCCGGGGAGCTGATCCTCACCTGGATGAGATCCCGGACTCGGAACAGAGGCTGCGATGGGTTGAGACTTTTGGGGTCGTCTGGGAGGGGGAGCGAGGATATTTTGCACGGGAAGAAATGCAGGACTCGGTGGCCAGAGGGCGGAGGGTGACACTTTGAAATGTGTCCTCAAATCCTTGGGTCTGCTCGTCAAATGGTGGGGCCTAATGCCGCACTTCCCTTGAATGTCAGCCAGACTTGGTGACTCGTTTCTAACGAACAGAAAAGGAGCAGAGTGACGGTGGACACGCAAGACCAGGCCATCGAAGGCACCGCGGCTGGCCGCCGGCCCTCCCTAGGATTCCTCACCTGCAGGGGTCAGTGGCCACATGACCACATGGGAGGACACTCCAGACGCTCAGATGGTGACTCCCACATGGTGAGGCGCCGAGGCCTCCTACCAATAGCCACGCGGGTGCTGCCACCTGGGAAGGGGAGCTGCCCACTCAGGGGCGCATCAGATGATGGCCTCTGACTCTGTGACTGCACCTTCGTAGGAGACAGAGAGCCAGGCAATGAAGACACTCCTGAATGCCTGACCCTCGGATCCTGTGGGACATTAACTTTGTGGCTTTAAGCTGCTGAGTTCTGGGGTAATTTTTATTTTTACTTTTATTTATTTATTTATTTATTTTTTGCAGCAAAATAAAACAAATATGGAGTTTGGGTTTAAACAGGTCCTTGAAAGAGGGGTCCTCTCTAGAGGTGTAGTTAAAAATGATAATAAAGTTGGCCAGGCGCAGTGGCTCATGCCTGTAATCCCCAGCATTCTGGGAGGCCGAGGCAGGTGGATAGCCTGAGGTCAGGAGTTCAAGACCAGCCTGGCCAACATGGTGAAACCCCGTCTCTACTAAAAATACAAAAATTAGCTGTGCATGGTGGTGCATGCCTGTAATCCCAGCTACTCGGGAGGCTAAGGCAGGAGAATCGCTTGAACCCAGGAGGTGGAGGTTGCGGTGAGCCGAGATTGTACCACTACACTCCAGCCTGGGCTACACGAGTGAAACTCTGTCTCAAAAAAAAAAAAAAGAAGATAATAAAGTTGTGGGGTATTCTGTTCAGGTGACAGGTGAAGCATCAGCCAAGGAGGGGCCTGGATTCTCAACAGTTCATCTTTTGATGATTCAAACACACCCGCAACATCAGGGCGGGGCTGGAGAGGTTCGAGGCGGGGAACACAGTGGCAGGGAGGGAAGAGAACTCAGGGCCCGGGGTTAGAATATGAAAGCTGTTGGCTGTGACTTGATGGCTTAATCAGCCAATCAATACGCTTCCCAGGCAGAAGGAGTCGATGAAAAATGCATGAGGGGGGCTGGGGAGGCCTGGGAGGAGAAAATGAGGAAACAGCCTGCTCTGTTTGTCCAACACTGGCCAAGAGATTAAATCGGCAAGGAGGACACGGGGAGCCACGGGCTGACTGAAACTTAGCACGTAACACACGTGCACACGGCCTTTCTCTTCATGAGGCAGAAACCCGCTCATTAAACTGCTTTTCTTGACTAAAGATGGATTTGATAACCTTTACCAGTGTTAAACACCAGCAGAAACTGAAATCATGTGGGGTGCAAGAGAGGCTGGTAGACTCGGGTGGAACCGGGGTGTTAATGATCATAGGGAAGACAGCCAGCAAGAGGCGAGTGGGAGGGGGCCCCAGCCCCGGCTGGGCCTTGGGTGTAACTGTGGTGAACACCACAGTCAAGAACAAAATCTGGCAATGAGCTGAGACTTTTTTTTTTTTTTTTTTTGAGATAGAATCTCGCTCTGTCGCCCAGGCTGGAGCGCAGTGGTGCAATCTCTGCTCACTGTAACCTCCACCTCCCAGGTTCAAGCAATTCTCCTGGCTCAGCCTCGAAAGTAGCTGGGATTACAGGTGCCCGCCATCATGCCTGGCTAATTTTTGTATTTTTAGTAGAGACAGAGTTCCACCATGTTCGCCAGGCTGGTCTCGAACTCCTGACCTCAAGGGATCTGCTCGCCTTGGCCTCCCAAAGTGCTGGGATTACAGGCGTGAGCCACTGCGCCCGGCCTGAGCTGAGACTCTCGATGAGCTCCTCTGTAAGGGGACTACTGTGGATTGTTTTAAAACACCAATTTTCACTTGACACCCTTGTGACAAGTAGGATCAAATCCAGGTGCACGTGACAGAAAACCAAGAACATTAGTGGCTTAAACCAGATAACTTAGTTCCCTCCAGTACAAGAGAAGACCAGAGGTGGATGTTCAAGTTGCCAGTGAGCCAGCCTCTCATCTTCCTGCTCTGCCATCCTCAGCATGTGGTTTCTACCTCAGGGTCTAGAACGGCTGCTTAACCACCAGCCATCATGTCCACACTTCAGCCAGCAAGAAAGAGGAAGGGGCAGAAAAGACCTCCCTCCTCCCACCACTCCCCTAAGGACACCTCCCAAAAGTTGTGCATAACCTGAGTCGCACCTCCCAAAAGTTGTGCATAACCTGAGTCCGCTCCTAATTGTAAAGAAGCTGGTCGATGAAGTCTTTATCCCAGGCTAAAATTGGGAGCTCTATTAGGAAGGAAGAATGGAAGCGTGACCATTGGGGAGGGAAGCCACAGATTCTGCAACGCCCTACGGTTAAAGTACATTCAGCCTGAACAAAAACGACATCTTAGGTCAAAAGAAGACATTGACTTTGAGCACAGCGCCAGGGACAGAAGGATGACAGGGAGCGTAAGTCCCCACTTGAAGGGGGAAAATGTCACGTGGCGGGATGTTAAAAGTACACGGGATTAGTCACACAAACTGTGACATTTCAGTCGTGATGTGATACATGTAAAAACAGCAGACTTCATCCAGACAGAAACAAAAATCTACCTGATCACATCTGAGTAAGAGGTCCCCCGGCCGCCCCTCCACCCCTGCTGCAAGGACCTTCGTGGGGTCCCTGGGCTGCACAGCTTGGGGAGGATAAGCAGAGTTCATCCTCTTTACCCCTAGTTAACAGTGAACCAGCCAGGAAACCCTGGGCGCTGAATATATACCCACTATGCGCTGAAAACCTGCCAGTGGGTAACACACACCCCGATCAGACGCGTGCATGGACAAATAGCACTTTCCCAAGATGTAGGTGCTAACAGAGCCCGTCACAGGGGGTGTATGAGTTGGAACCAAGTTAGTTGGTGAGGGACAGAAGGCCCCAAATCACGGTGCCTTGAACCAGGCAGAGGCTTCTCTCTTCTGTCTACACCCGGGGGTGGGTGGAGAGGGCTAGCTGAGGACCCACGGTGCCTTCAGACCCCCAAGTCTGTCCTATCTGTTCTGGAAGGGTGGGCTCCACGCCCAAGACATTCCATTCCCACTTCCTGGTCCAAGACACTGCTCCATATCCCACAGCAGGAAGAAAAGAAGGACATCCCCTCCAGGTGTAACTGTGTCTCCTTGGCGGGGCGAGACCACATGCCCATCCCTGGGCCTGCCACAGTGTGTATGTGGTATGTGTGTGTGCATGTGTGTGCATGTGTGTATGTGGTGTGTGTATGTGGTGTGTGTGCGTGTGTGTGTGGTGTGTGTGCATTCGTGTGCATATGTGTGTGTATGCGGGGTGTGTGTGTATGTGGTGTGTGTGCGTGTGTGTATGTGGTGTGTGTGCATGTGTGTGCGTATGTGGTGTGTGTGCGTGTATGTGGTGTGTGCGCATGTGGTGTGTGTGCATGTGTGCGTATGTGGTGTGTGTGTGCATGTGTGTGGTGTGTGTGAGCATGTGTGTGTGCATATGTGTGTATGTGGTGTGTGTGCATGTGTGTGTATGCGGTGTGTGTGCGTGTGTATGTGGTGTGTGTGTGCATATGTGTGTATGCGGTGTGTGTGCGTGTGTGTGGTGTGTGCATGTGTGTGTATGTGGTATGTGTGTGCACATGTGTATGTGGTGTGTGTGTGCATATGTGTGTGTATGTGGTGTGTGTGCATGTGTGTGTATGTGGTGTGCGTGTGTGTGTGCGCGTGTGTGTGTGTGGGTGGCTCTGACGCTAAGATTGGCCTGGATCTCCTTACCCTGGGGTGCAGTGGGGAGGGGTAGTTTGATTCGAGCCAATCTAATCAAAGGATGTGAACTGATGGGACGCTGAGGACAGGTTCCCTCAAAGCAAAGTGAGACCCTGCATCTCTGGCGTGAGCTCAGCAGCCTTCAGTGGCCCCCATGGTGGCCCCCAGGGTGTCCGGTAGGTGTCTGCTATGCCCCGGAACCTGGGAGTATATTAGGTTACACGGCAAGAGGGAAGGCAGGCTGCCGCTGGAGATGCGGATGGATGCCAATCCGCGGAGTTTTGAGTAGGGAGCATAGCCTGGATTATGCAGGTGGGCCTGGTGTCGTCCCCACCATCCTTAAAGGGGTAAGAGGGAGACAGAAGGGGAGTCAGAGTGACGGCTGTGAGGCCTCGACCCACGCCTGCTGGCTTTGTGGGAGGGAGCGGCCGTGATCATGAACCAAGAAACGACGGTGGCCTCTAGAAGCTGGGAAAGGCGAGGAAATGGAGTCCCCCCCCAGCGCCTCCAGAGGGGAGCACGGCCCTGCTGTCCCTGGTGTCAGCTGTGAGACCTGCCGCAGACTTCCAGCCTCCGGGACTCTGGAATACGTTTGTCTGCGTGAACCACGCAGCTGTGGTCAATTATTACAGCAGCCACGGGGAAGGAACGCACTGCCCATGGGCGACGGGGAAGGAACGCACTGCCCGTGGGCGACGGGGAAGGAACGCACTGCCCGTGGGCGGTGCTCATGGCACCGAAACCTCACTGCCCACGGGGAGGGCCCAGCGCCTCCCACCCCGCCTGCCACACACGGAGCCACGTCTGGGTCCCCAAAGGGCCGGCTGTGCGACAGCTCCAGCTTCTGTCCTCTGCTCTTTTTGCCTGGGACACGGGTCTGTCCTTTGAGAGTAAATGCCTTTTTTAAATTTTCTTTTTCTGAGACAGGGTCTCACTCTGTCGCCCAGACTGGAGTGCAGTGGCGCGATCTTGGCTCACCACAATCTCCACCTCCCAGGCTCAAGCAACTGATTCTCCTGCCTCAGCCTCCTGAGCAGCTGGGATTACAGGCGCCTGCCACCACACCCGGCTAATTTTTGTATTTTTAGTAGAGACAGGGTTTTGCCATGTTGGCCGGACTGATCTTGAACTCCTGACCTCAAATGATCCACCTGCCTTGACCTCCCCAAATGCTGGGATTACAGGAGTGAGCCACCACACTCGGCCGACTAAACACCTTTCTAGACACCATTGCTGCTGCGCAGAGCTGACTGCTCGGAGCGCCTGGTCCAGGCAAGCCCAGCATCTCTCACCGGAGCGGCCGGAGCGCCCAGTCCAGGCAAGCCCAGCATCTCTCGCCAGGGCGGCCGTGGTTCGATCGTGCGTCTGCTGCAGCTCCTCATCCGAGAGGGCATGGTGCTCGGCCCAGTGTACAGAAAGGGGTTGTGGGAACCTCCCAATTTCTGGTGAGAGAGGCCTATTGTACAACAACATCAGCCTGGTCACCGCTGAGGACCAGCAGGATGAGTGTGTATAAAGTGCATGGAGGATGTGTTGGAATTTAAACTCTGGGTTCACCAGCCTTTGCTACCACAGCATAGTAAACGTTGCTGAAAAGTTTCTAAGTATCACTAGCAAGCCTCTGTGAAATCCCGGTGGGAAGCCCTGTTTCTCTGCTACTTTCTGCTCCTAGGAGAGGCCGTGAAGCCAAGGCACAAGGATCCAGGCTTGTAGAGCCCATCAGACTTGAGTTCAAATCCTGACTCTGCCTAGAACCTCCCTGAGCTGCAGTCTCCTAGGTGATGAAATGGGGAAGCTGCCACGAGGCAGGCTGAGGGTCACACGTTCATCCCCTTACAGGGTGCCCAGGCCTAGTGTGCGCCTGTCTGCAGCCAGGACGTAGCCAGCTGCCAACACGAAGTTGCCACTCAGTGAATTGGCGTCTCTTGCTGGTACAGGCTCACAATTGCCCCTTTTTCTATGGCCCCAGAGTTTTTGAAAAATTTTAGAACTACCTGTCTGCTTCCTAATGAGATCCCTACTCTTTTATGCTCAGAAGTTTTCTTGAACTTTGCTGGTTTGCAAACTAATGGAATGAAACAGAAAGGAGAGCAAATTAACTATGGCCTTTTGGCGATCATTAATTTGACCAACTACCCTTTGGAAAGGAAAGGCCAGTGCCTATTAGCTTTAGGGGCATCGCGTGCAAAGTCGAATATCAAAAAGCCACGGCAAAAAAGGGACTGCGTTCTAATCAAGGCAGGAAGGTGCAATGTGTTCACAGAAATGCAGAGAGGCCCAGGAAAACGGGGCAGTGCCCATGATTCTACCACAGTCTCAGACACTTGCACTTTTTTCTTTTTTTTGAGACTGGATCTTGCCCTGACATCCAGGCTGGAGTGCAGTGGTGTGATCTCAGCTCGCTGCATGCAACCTCTACCTCCCGGGTTCAAGTGAGACCCTTGCACTTTCTAAGTGGCATTGTAAGGCCCTGTGCTGAGGACAGGTCGCGACCCACAGCTGAAGATGTCTCATGTCTGCAGAGAGGAAGCCCTCGTGGGATTCCCATACAGCTCCTGGACTCCCTTCTTTCTTTTATTTTTCCTTTTTTTTTTTTTTTTTTTGATACAGGGTCTGGCTTTGTTGCCCAGGCTGGAGTGCAGTGGTGCAATCATGGCTCACTGTAAGCCTTGACCTCCTGGGATCAAGCAATCCTCCCATCTCAGCCTCCCAAGTAGCTGGGACTGCAGGTGTGTGCAACCATGGCTGTCTAATTTAATTTTTTTTTTGTAGAGATGAGGTCTCACTATGTTGCCCAGGCTGGTCTCGAATTCCTGGGCTCAAGAGATTCTCCCACCATGGCCTCTCTAAGTGCTGGGATTACAGGTGTGAGCCACTGTACCCAGCTTGGATTCCTTTCTCTGAATCCTTTCCTCAGAGTAAGAAGGGAGGCATGAGAAGTGTCCCTGTTCCACGGAAGATGGAGCGGGTCCCACGTGAATGAGCACCTCCCTACAGCATCCACACTTTCGCCTGCGCACACAAGGTGGGCTTCGTCTCTGATCCTCTGCTCGTCTGACACGTGAACTGCAACCCTGGCACCTAGCACCTGTACACAGGGGCCGTGCAATACACATTTGGTGTTCAGGACTTCCACACCCAAGGGCTAGACTCACTGGCCAAACTGACAGATGTAGAATCCATGCTTAGAAGGGTCAAGTTACTGGCCCAAGGCCACCAATTTAGGAGCAGAGCAGAAACCTGAGCCTGGCATTCTCACTCCATTCCAGTCGGCAGATATTTATTGAGCACCTGCTGTGTGTGAGGGCCTAGAGCAGCATGCAAGACAGATGCTGCCCCTGCCCTGCAGAAGCTGACACTTGGGGAGACAGATGATAAGAGAGTTACCAGCAGTGTGCGGGGAGATCAGAAGGACGGGGCAGAGTTGGGGGAGGAAGGGACAGGGCGTGCACACTTTTATCCTGAGTGGTCAGGGACGGCCCGGTTAGTAAGCTCACTTCCTGGAGGAAGTCAGAGAGTGAGCCACGTGGCTTTCTGGAGGAAGAATGTTCCAGGTGGAGAAAGCAGCCCAGAGGCCAAGAGGTTGAACATGTGGGGAAGGGCCGGGCGATCTGCTGACCCAGCGGCTTCTTGCACCCAACCATCAAGGTGCCCTCTCCTGCCCTTCCCAGGGCAGATCCAACCGCAGCAGCTGCCCATGACGGATGGAGAAGCATCCCTGGCACCCTTCATTCTCAGCTGAGGCTCCTCCTCTAAGCACCATGACCTGGGCCTGGGGCCGGGCTGTGGAAACCAACCTGCTGCTGCCAATGTTTTCTTTCACTCACCTGTGTGGTTGCAGAGTCAATTTCATCTTGACACTGTAGGTCAAGTGTTACCCTGAGACGGGTTTGGGGACGTGAAACGTTGACTGAGGGGGGTTTGGTTCTGGCCTTCATGCTGTCATGCCCCTGCTGGGTGAGCCAAGCACGTTTCCAGGCCTCGGACATGGATGCCGTCAAATGCACGGATGAACTAGAAGGTATCCACAGTCCCTGCTGAGTGCGTGGGGTGGCGGGGAGGAGAGAGCGACCACGTTCTTCCAGTAGAACACCACTCACCACTCACTGAACCCAACACGCTACACCTGACATCAAGGCATGAGCCATAACAGGGAAAATGGGTAAACTGGACCTTGTCAGAACCGAACACATCTCCTCTGTGAGGAGGAGGAAAAGGCAAGCCAAGGACTGGAAGAAAATACTTGCAAATCACAAAACTGACAAAGGACTTGTATCTCAAATATGGGAAGAGCTCTCAAAATTCACCATAAGAAAATCAATTAGAAAATAGGCAAATGATGGCCGGGCGCAGTGGCTTATGCCGGTAATCCCAGCACTTTGGGAGGCCAAGGTGGGTGGATCACTTAAGGTCAGGAGTTCGAGACCAGCCTGGTCAACATTGTGAAACCCTGTCTCTATTAAAAATACAAAAAATTAGCCGGGTGTGGTGGTGCATGCCTGTAGTCCCAGCTACTTGGAAGGCTGAGGCAGGAGAATCGCTTGAACACGGGAGGCCAAGGTTGCAGTGAGCTGAGACTGCACCACTGCACTCCAGCCTGGGCGACAGAGTAAGACTCTGTCTTGAAAAAAAAAAAAATGGCAAAAGACACGCAGAGACATTTTGCTTAAGACACCAGATGGCAAATAAGCACACAAAAAGATCTTCAACATTATTAGCCAATAGAGAAATGCAAATAAAAGACACAAGACATCACTACATACCTATCAGAATGGTTAACGGAAGAAATATTGACAATGCCAAACGCTGGTGATGCTGCAGAGAAACTGGATCACTCACACTGCTGGCAGGAATGGAAATGACTGCAGCCACTCTGGAAAATAGTTTGTTCCTTAAAACTAAAAATGGACTTACCATACGACCCAGCAACAAGATTCAAAGGCTTATATATAAAGGCACAGAAATGAAACTGATTTTCATGCAGTAACTTGTACGTGAATGCTCAGAGCAGCTTTGTTTGTAATAGCCCCAAGCTGGAAACTACCCAAATGTCCTCCAATGGATAAGTAGTTAAACAAAGTGTGGTACATGTACAGCATGGCACATTACTCAGCCATGAAAAGGAATGGACTGTACATACTGGTAGGTGGAACAACTTGAATGACTCTCAAGGAAATGATGGTAAGTAAAAAAAGCCAATCTCAGAAGGACACATACTGTGTGAGTCCATGTATATAACACTGGTGAACTAAAATACTTACAGAGATGGTGAACAGATGGGTGGCTGCCAGCGGTTAGGCGAGGGAAGAGGAGGTGTGTGTGGCTAGAGAGGGGTAGGATGGGGAGTCGTAAGGATGGTACCGTTAGTCATCTCGGTTGTGGTGGTGATGGTGGTTCCACAGAGCTACACATGTGATATAATTGTACAGAGCACCAGCCTGGGCAACATGGCAAGACCTGGTCTCTACAAAAAATGCAAAAATTAGCTGGGCATGGTGGTGTGCGCCTATAGTCCCAGCTACTTGGGAGGCTGAGGTGGGAGGATCACTTGAGCCTGGGAGGTTGAGGCTGCAGTCAGCCGGGATTGCACCACTGCACTCCAGCCTGGGTGACAGAGGAGAGCATCTCAAAAAAAAAAAAAATAATAATAATATATATATATATATAGCATAGAGCCATACACTCACACATACACACATGTCTAGCTAGACACGAGTGCATGTCTAGCTGGTAAAACTGGAATAACCTCTGCCTCACCCTGATGTCAGTCCCCTGGTTTTGATACTGTACTTTAGTTATGCAAGATGTTAATACCAGAGGAAGCTGGATGAGGGGTACATGGAGCCTCCCTATATGTTTCTTTGCAGCTTCCTGTGAATCTATAATTATTTCAAAATAAAAAGTGAAAAAAATCCAACAGGAGATTAATTGGGTAAGTATGGTATGCATTATGGTATGCAACCAAATAGAGGAATACCCTTGTAACATAAAACCCAAGGATGGATACAACAAAGAAATAAACAAGCTGCTGAGGACGGCACCACTGATACACACTCCCGGAGACTGGAAGAGGCTCAGCACATGTTGTGTGGTGGAGGCTGCTGTTCATCCATCAGAAAGGGGTCTCCCCTCGGCCAGAGTGAGGGTCGCAGACGGCTCCATGGCTGCCCAGTTAGAGACTGCATTTCCCAGCAGCCTTGGCAGCTGGGTATGCTGTGTGACGAAGTTTCTGCTAATGAAATTCAAGAGGAACTGACGTGGGCCAGTGCTGGGTCTGGGGCTTAAAACACTGGCACGTGCTCCTCACGTGCCTTCCCCTTTCTGCAGACTTGGAAGGTGCCTGTGACAATGTCCTAAGATGGGAGAGCAGGATTCCCAAATGACTGTGTGGAGCACAGCTGTCCACTCCCTGGTGGGGCTCTTAAGTGGAGGAGAAACGTGTCTGCTGTCTTTAAGCCACTGTATTTTTGGACCTCTGTGTTATAGAACCTTAGCCTTTGCTAAAATGGGAAAAAGATTTCAAAACAGTACACAGTCTGATCTCATCTTTCTGCAAAAACAACAACAAAACAACAACAACAACAACACGTCCATAGGAGGGTCTGGAAAGGTGTGCACCAAAGTGCTCCAGTGATGAGCTCCTGCTGGTGGGAATCATGGGTATTATTTTCTTTGCTTCGCTTATTCACATTACCTCATTTCCTACAAAAGGAACATATGGATTCCTTTTGTAATTAAGAAAGCAAGCCTATGATGCCGATGAGAGCCAAGGCTGAGATGAGTAACGCATTAAGTAACAGTCCATCCCACCCAAGTGCAGGGTGTGAGCACGGCGGGTGCTGACGATCGCTTGCTGCCGTCCCGGGCTGGCTCTCCAGCTTGTGGCCTCAGTTTCCTCTCCCTGTCCCCCCGGCCTCAGCCCCTCCCTTGTCCCTTCTTCCCTGGAGGCATAGGTCATTGTCTCTATCAAGCCCGAGAGGAGCACGCTGCAGATGAAGCCGCTGCCAGCAGGACCTGCCTGTTCCCTGAGCGCCAAACTGCGGCTCACACCGAAGACAGTCAATCTGCAGCTGAAATTTCAAACTCAATTAGCACCGAGACAGGCTGGAGCTGCTCCTGAGTAACTAATCATCGCACAGCTGCCAAGTGCTCTACCTGGGATGTGCTGTGAACCTCAAGGTTTAGCTCTTCAAGTACTAATAACAGGGCACAGGCAGCCTGCAATTTAAAATTCAACTTGAAAGTGAGTTTCTGAAGTTCCTTTCCCCGGATGTAAGGACCCGGCTGGGAAGGAGAGTGGGGGAGGGATGGCAGAGACTGGGGAAAGAGGCCGCCTGCGTGTCCTAGAGAGTGAAGCCTAATTATCCGCTGCCTCTTGTCCACAATCTTGGACGTGCAGATCATTCGGCCTTGAGTGGACTCAGCAGGTGAGCAGGTGGAACGGGGCTGGCCCACCCTGTCCCGTCAGGCCCGGAACCATGAGGCTCCCCATCATCTTCCACATGCTGCTGGAGATGTGGAGGCTGGGGGCACAGATGAGAAGGGCACCTTGTCCTTTTCTGTCTTCTACCCACAGACCTGATGGCCGAACAGTGCCTCCCGTCAGGCTTGCAGGGGCTCCAGATCTTGTGAGAATCCTGGTGTCGTCCCTGCCCCTCCCAACTCCAGTGCCCTTAAAAGGCTCTCGATTTAGTGGCAGGCCCACACTCCGACACCCTAAATGCAATGGTGAGTTTGCACATTAACACGGAAAGATCAGCCTTTCATGCAGTCAGTGGTGTGAAGTGGAAAAACATCACTCTGTACCAAAAGGCCAATTCCCAATTTAGTTCAGAAAAAAAAATCTGGACCACCTTTCATAGACCTCCTCGCTCCATTCTGTCAGTTCCTACTGGGCACCCGGGGGATTCACCGTAACCCGGCCAGCAGACAGCGTGGGGTAAAGGCGTCCCGGCCTCTGGTGGCCACGGGAAGCACTGGCAAGACAGGGGGTAACCCGGCCAGCAGACAGCATGGGGTAACGGCGTCCCGGCCTCTGGTGGCCACGGGAAGCACTGGCAAGACAGGGGGGTAACCAGGCCAGCAGACAGCGTGGGGTAACGGCGTCCCGGCCTCTGGTGGCCACGGGAAGCACTGGCAAGATTCAGAGGGGTAACCAGGCCAGCAGACAGCGTGGGGTAATGGCGTCCCGGCCTCTGGTGGCCACGGGAAGCATTGGCAAGATAGGGGGTAACCCGGCCAGCAGACAGCGTGCGGTAACAGCGTCCTGGCCTCTGGTGGCCACGGGAAGCATTGGCAAGATAGGGGGTAACCCGGCCAGCAGACAGCGTGGGGTAACGGCGTCCCGGCCTCTGGTGGCCACAGGAAGCACTGGCAAGACAGTGGGGTCAAGTTCTGGCTGAGGGTTCTGGCTGAGGGTTCTGGCTTAGGCCACGTTCGATGCGGCACACTTGGGCATGGCAGGGCCAGTCCCTTGCTGCTGAGGAGCCCCAGAGCTCGGCCGTGGCCAGCCTGGCAGCCAGCCCCTCCGTGTGCTGCCACGTGAGCCCCTCTGCTTGGCTTCTCATCTATAAAACAGGGAAAACACCACACACACCCCCCCCACTCCGGGGATTACATTAGCCGACAGTGTAGGGCGCCTGGCAAGCAGAGGTGCTACACTGTAGGAGCCCTAATTAAGTCACATAAAATACCTCATAGGTCGGGCCTAGAGGTCCCTCTTGGATAGTCTATTTCTAATTGAAAAAAATTCTTTTGTAGAGATGGGTTCTTGCTATGTTGCCCAGGCTGGTCCTGAACTCCTGGATTCAAGCCATTTTCCCACCTCAGCCTCCCAGAGTGCTGGGGTTATCGGTGTGAGCCACTGCACCTAGCCCACCCTTGGACAGTCTAGCTCATGTTTTGCCCCTGGGGATCCAGCACCCATCGATGGCCACCTTCCTTTCAGTGACAGGCACCAAAGGATGGCTCTGAGGCCTGGTGACCATCCTCACAGCAGTGGCGTCTCTGGCTTCCCTCACAGTCCACCATCTTAGAACTAACCCCAACTCACCTTGGTCTCTATTTGTGTCAACTTCAGGTCAGTGCATTCTGTTTCAGTGGGAGACACACAAAGCCGGCCTCCCTCACGTTCATCTCCTGGAGTACCCAGCCTTTGAGGGTTTGGCAAATGAACCCATCACCCTTTCAGCCCCTCTCCCCTTTCTGGATCTCAAATATACTCCCGTTCAGCCTTGATTGAAGGTCGAGAATGTCAGAGATGGGAAGGCCTTAAAGGCTGGCTGCTCAGGCTTGTTTTCCTCCAAACTTCCCTTTTTTGGCGGGGGGGGCAGGAGACGAGATCTCACTCACTCTGTCACCCAGGCTGGAGTGCGGTGGTGCAATCTTGGCTCACTGCAACCTCTGCCTCCTGGGTTCAAGCAATTCTCCTGCCTCAGCCTCCTGAGTAGCTGGGACTACAGGCACATGCCACCATGCCTGGCTTTTTTTTTTTTTT
Source organism: Pan paniscus (assembly GCF_029289425.2). NCBI lineage: Eukaryota > Metazoa > Chordata > Mammalia > Primates > Hominidae > Pan > Pan paniscus. The sequence goes on along the minus strand of NC_073260.2, from coordinate 7,497,530 downwards.
AGTACAGACAGGGTTTCATCATGTTGGTCAGTCTGGCCTCGAACTCCTGACCTTAAGTGATCCACCCTCCTTGGCCTTCCAAAGTGTTGGGATTACAGGCGTGAGTGAGCCACTGCACCCAGCCTCGACCTCCCTCTTTAATTAGGGAGTGTTAAAAAGCAGGAAAACAGAACAGCAGGCAGCACGCACATCCCCACTGCGCAGCCTCCCTGTGACCAATGCACGGCCGATCTGTTCCATCTCTAAGCCCCCAGCCCCTCCACCATCACTGAGTCACCAGCCTTGTGCCTCACGGATGAGGGCATGGGGTTCTCAGATGAAGCCACTTCTCTAGGCTTCTGCCACCGCTAGCAGAAGGCTGGGATGCAGGCCTGGGCAGTGCGTCCGCCCCCCGCCACCTGCCCACATCCTTCACACTTTCTGTCATAGCCACTCTTCCTGTGCTATTATTTATTTAATGTTTTTAATAGTCACACTTTTTCACCTAAATAAATTTATTTTAAAGGGACACTTGTATCACCCCTGTAAATGGGAAACTGGCATCATTTGCGATAAACAGAAGGTTTCTCTGAGGACGACACAGAGAAGATAAAACCAGCGCATTTAGTTCCAAGTAGAAACAGCGCCTGCCTGAGGCTGTCAACTCAAGGCTCCTCTCTCTTTTGAAAACAGAGACTGGCGGGAATTGAAGCGACCTTCAGTGCCAATGGGGATGTTCTCAGACTTGCTGCAAACTGGGAGGATTCAAACAGTTAAAAACCCAGATCGCTTTCTCACAATGAGATTTACCAGGACCACAAATCCATCAATCCTCAGATAGATGCTCTTCCCCATTTGAACGTCTCTGGCGTGTGCCGTCTGCCAGCTGGCAGTCACGACGTGCGTGCCACTATCTGCACATGCTCCAACTTGGTCATAGCTGGTCATACTGTCGTCACTTCACATGAGCTGTGCACAACGTTCATACTGCATGGGGTCAGTTTACTTGCCTTTTAAATGTCTCTGGAAAGATGTGCGGCACTGAGACAAACTGTTATTATGTACCTGATATCCTCAATTCCATCTTTTCTTGCAATGCAACAAAGAAACAAGTGTCTTACAAGACCAAAGAAAGGATAGAGCAAGTCAATGAAGCTGTGTGCTGGTCTGTTACTGGGAGTGGTGTAACGGGATCGCCTATCACAGGCTAAACAATAAGACTTAAGGCAGGAGAAATGACTGCTCCCTTGGAATAGATGAAAGAAACGTCAAAGCAATGAAAGGCTGGTGGGACGGATTCACGTGTCACACAGGATTATCAAGACCAGGGTTTAATTGGCAACATGTTTTTCTTTATTAGTGGTTAGTAATGATGTATCTTAGGAGCACTGGCATCTTGAATTTGACAAAGTAGGTGTGGCATTTAATCTACAGCCACCCCTGGTCTGGAAAAGTCCTGCCTTACCCTGTGTGTCCCTCCCACTTCCCTGAGTGGGCCATCAAAGCACGACCATTCCTCTAGGGCAGAGGCCTTAGGTGCCAGGGCACGTGACAGTCACCTGGGGGCTGCTAAAGATCAGGTTGCTGGACCCCACCCCAGAGCATGTGTAATTCTTTCTTTTTTTGAGATAGGGTCTTGCTCTGTCTCCTAGGCTGGAGTGCAGAGGTGTAGCCTCGACATCCCACGCTCAAGCGATCCGCCCACCTCAGCCTCCCGAGTAGCTGGGACTACAGTCGCACAACACCATGCCTGGCTAATTTTTTCAGTATTTTTTGTAGAGATGGGGTTTTGCCATGTTGCCCAGGCTGATCTTGCACTCCTGGGCTCAAGTAATCCACATGTCTTGGCCTCCCAAGTGCTGGGATTACAGGTGTGAGCCACCGCACCCTGCCTGGGGATGTGTATTTCTAGTAAGCGTCCATGGTGGCAGTGCTGCAGGTGGGATGCCACGTGGGCAGGCACTGTCCTAGAGCCCTCAGCACGAAACCCTCTCCATTCTCTGACTCTTTTCGGCCAGGGGTGGGGGGAAGGCTGGTGGTACCAGAAGCCAGGGAGGACCCACTGGTTCTTTTGGACATCTCAGAAGGCGTCATCTCTCTTGACGCTTTGTTCACGGCAAAGAGAACATTGTTCTAGCATGGGCCTGGCCAGGCTGGCTCTGGGCGATGCCACCACCCTCCTCAAGCCCTTCACCAGGTCAACGATCTTCACATAAACAGGCTATGGCTTTAAAAGTTGGTGCTGAGGCACTGAACAAAGTCGGGAGATGGGGCTGGGATCGAGTCATGGTAATATTTAGGACAAAACCTGGGGCCCACAAGCCGACACCCCTGTGAGTCCTGCTCACACGCATCTGGCCGGCTAACCCGGGCAGGTTCCTTTCCCTCTGGGGTATGCGTGTGACTGGTTTAGTAAAAAGAAACTTCTGCATGTTCTTTTTCTCAAAAAGAATCATTCATTTTTCAAGCCATCACAGCGTCTCTGAAATAGAGGATCTGCCAGCACTGCCCTCTCGCCCGCAAGCAGGACGCAGGGCAGTACGTGCTCAAAAAGAACCACCCTGTGAACATGGGACGTGCTGGTTTCTGCTGCTTCAAGAGGCCCAGGTCCATTATGTGTTCATGAACTGAATGTGTAGTACTTATAAGGTGCTGTAACAAACAGGAGACAAAGCCTTATCCAGGATACAAAAGGTTTATTGCTTATAAAAATAAGTTACCAAAACCTAAGCCCCACAAAACACAAGAACCCCGCATGACGATACCCATGAACACGAGGGCTCATTCCAGTAACAGCTCGCGGAGACGACAGACACCAGCACTGCCGACACACACGGACGAGGAGCATGCTGCACAGCTTCCTTCTACCAGGTTCTAGAAAGGTCTTCTTTGCCTTCAGTCCGCTGGCTAGTGGGAATAATTAGTCCCATCAGCCACAGAGGGGGTCTGCTCTTCAAGAGTGGCCTCTGCACACATGGCGCTGTTTTATGAAAGGGAGGAGCAGCTGTACACATCTGGGCGGTGAGGAACCAGCTGAGCCTTCTGTGGGCTTCCTGCGTGTCTGGGGAGGTGCTGGGTGGGGTCTGAGGCTGGGGCCAGCGTGGGGGCTACTGCCGGCAGGTGTCATGGAAGGCTTCGAGGGTTCGGAAATCCCTCCATGTCGGGGGAAGGCCGTCCTGCAGAAACTTCCCGCAGCGCTGGCACGGGGCCTGGAACAGCTTTATGTAACTTCTTAACCAGGTCTAAAAAGAGAAACGAGGAGAGAAGTGAAAGAATGGGATACGGGTGCTCCCAAAGTCCTCCTTCCTATCAAGCCTAATGGCCCAGACAACTTAAGTTGGCTTTGGCCCCAGAAGATGCCCTGTGATTTCACAGGGAGCAGCAGGCGGAACCCACAAGGTCACCTGACTGCTGATGTTCACGTCTGATGCTCGCGTGCCCCTCCCAACCGAGGGAGTTTTGAAAACAGAAACCCCTACTCTCAAAAGCAGGAAGGCCTCCCTGGAGTCCCCGTGAACCACCGAGCAGCCTGGCGGTCTGGGGGCCAGCACCCCACTTTTACTTTCTGGGTCCCATGTCTGCTGAATGTCAGTATCCATCCTCTTCTCCTTGCCCACTACTAAGAGGTGGCTGTGCATGTGTGCTGAGGAAGCCTTGGAACCAAGGACAATTTCAGAGTTCTCCGCGGAGGTCAACATGCCTTCTAGCTAATCTGATTTCAGAGGTTGTCACTCATTGTCACAGTGTGGCCTGACATACTGGGGGGAGGGGTGGGGACAGCGCTGGTGCCACCAAATAACATCATAAGCAGCAAATCCACACTTGAATGGTTCAGAGTGCAGAGCTTTCTTGGGCGTCATACATAAGGATGAGCCTCCCGTAACTCAATTCTCAAACCCAAGGAGATTCACTACCAAAGAAAAAAATACCCAAACGCAAAACAGCAGGCAAGCAAGTTCTCGCGGTGAAAGGGCACGTGAATCTTGTCATTTAATGTCCTCCTGAATTATGTCGGTAAGAGAAAACTGTTATTTGAAGAGGTTGGCCGAGCTTATTGATACACATTCTTCCATCTTCACCACAGCTGCCTTCATGGTGACAGGGCATGGCCCATCAGTACTGTCCCCCTTTCCAAAGGCCAGGTGTTTGGGGGTTTTGGCAATAAACACGAGGTCAAGAGGTCCTTCAGTTAAACTACTTATTTTTCCCTAAGTAGAAGAAGTTCTGTCTCTGCCACAAATAGTACTCATGTCTGTGCCTCAAATCAATCAATCAACAGATTCGTATTAATTAGCTGGTGTGGGCTGAGCACAGTGCTGAGTGCTGTGACAGATGTAAATGGTTCTTTTTTTTTTTTTTTTTTTTATGAGACCAGATCTCGCTCTGACACCCAGGCTGGAGCGCAGTGGTGCAATCGATCATAGCTCGCTGTAACCTCGAACTCCTGGGCTCAAGCGATCCTCCTGCTTCGGCCTCCTGAGTGGAGTCACTGGGATTCAAATCTTCCCTAAATCCCACAGTCAGTTACCAAAGGGAAAGGGGGCATTACAACGTGTTAGGCTCAAAAGCAAGTCTTTATATCTATCTGAAATTGGAGCTCTTGCTGAAGATGGTCAGGGGAACTGTTCCCTGGACACACAGAAGGACCACTCTGTGGGAGCTCTGAGCACCTGGCTGTGTTGTGCCCACTCTGCCAGCATCATGAAGCCAATCAACGCACCAGGGATGTGTCTTCCGAGGAATGAACTCCAGGCTCTCTGAGCAGTGGCACTGTTGATGCTATGTGATAAGATGCACACTGATTTGGCCTTGCTAACAGGTCTTTGGAGTCGGTTCTCTAACCGGCACACTTTCTAGCATGAAGAAAACAGGGAGTCCCAGCAGCGGTGGACGATGGGGTCTGCTGGCGTGAGAGCATGCGGCCGTGTGAGCATGCTGGCGTGAGAGCATGACGGTGGAACAGCTGGCAGCTACGTCTGTCAAGGACGCGGGGACATGGTGTTAGCCCTGCTTAGGCCAACTGGTGGCCGCGTGATAAATGCTGATAAACTGGCCCTGGGGTTCGGGGGAAGTCCTGACTTGTAGTGTTTGCCGATTTCCGTGGTGTCAACACTCCCACCAAGTTTGATTTCAAACTAGTAGTGGTTGAAGAACCAGCTCGCGAGATACTGAACAGGCACTGGCAGGAGCCGGCTGCAGCACCCCACGGGAATGGCTGCTTTGGGGCTCTCTCATCTCGAGCTCCAACTCTGAAAATCGAAGGAGGAAACGTCTTGGGAAACTGCACGATTTGTTAATTCACTGCTACATGCTCTGTGCCAACCACAGGGCCTGGCCCAGATTAGGAGCTCAATGAAATATCTGTGGACTAAGTCAATGCTGGAACTATTTTGGAAGATCATTTCTGAAACCACCGCTTTTTCAGCAAGTAGAGAAAGCACCAGTGAATGAAGCTGGAAGTGGTTTCTCCCAGATCCCTTCGCAGTTTAAAGAAAGTAGCAGTTTTAAACTGGCAGCCCCATCTCCCACTGGGAGGCCCTCAAAGTCTGAAGATGCAACGGCTGCCCTTCAAGCTCCCTGTTCTCACTTGAAGGGAGCCGAGGTTTAAACAGGAGACCTGACTCTTGAAGCCACTTACCATGAAGGATCGGACCACGACATCCGGCATCTGGGGCAGCTGATAGTGGAGCAGGGCAGTGGTGGCATGGTCTGTCACCTGAGAGTGAAGGACAAAGACGAGTTAGCGGCCACTCCAAGCTGGCATAGAGAAAACAAGCAGGACAAATGCACGCCTTCTGTGTGAAAACAGATCTGAGTATCTCGTGGAGGAAAGGGCATCTAAAATAAAATCTCTGTAGAAAAATTAGTTAGCAGAGTTGCGGACCCAGAGGGGGAGAAGAGGCATGCTGTCGGCAGAAAGGATGCAGGCCTGGAGGCAGGGGGCGTGTGGAAGATTCCAGCAACGGAAAGCCTGGCCCAGCTGGAGCACTGGCAGAGGGAGCGGCCAGAGGCCAGTGGGGGCAGATCCCAGAGGGGATCCCAAGCCTCCCTGCTCAGCGAGGCGCGGCACACACAGCACATACGACAAGGAGCACTTCCGCCCGGTACGCACACTTCCTCTTCCTCCTGCAATGGTTTTCCCAACAGGGCAATTGGTCTCTTTCCATTTCCTTGAATTCTCATTCTGTCACCATTTGTAGCCACACAGGATTTATGATGGGGAGCCTGGCAGTTTCTGAGCCACACAGGATTTATGATGGGGAGCCTGGCAGTTTCTGAGGCTGTTCTGTTGGGCCTCACTGTTGCTAGGATGGCCCTTCACAGGAGCCTGGCGCGCCTGGTGTGGTCCCCTCACCAGCTCTCTGAAGGCTGTGGCCTATGGTCAGTACCTTAGGGGTCTGTGCCTATTGTCTCCCGACTCCTCAGGAGAAGTTTATCAGCAAGGCCAAGGGCAAGGCTGCTTGAAGTCCAGTGAAGGCATCAGGTGACCAGATGGACAGAGCACAGGGTTTAAGCTCCAGCACCACCCCGTGACCTTGATCCAGCTCCTTATCCTCTCTGCGTCTCCATGCCCCTTCCAAGCAGCAAAGGGGCTGGCCTGAGAACCCTGGTGGTTCTGAAACTGGATGACACTGTGAATTGTTAATGCCCGCCATCAATCAGCAAATGAGTAGATTATACCTAATTTGATAGTTATGTTCAAAGTAATGGTTTACATGATTGTCCTCATTAGGGATTCTTGACATCGCACATGTCATCATTAAAAACAAAACAGGCCAGGTGCGGTGCCTCATGCCTGTAATCCCAGACCTTTGGGAGGCTGAGTCAGGGGGGATCACTTGGGCCCAGGAGTTCAAGACCAGCCTGGACAATAGAGCAAGACCCCGCCTCTATAGAAAATACAAAAAATTAGCTGGCTGTGATGCCACACACCTATAGTCCCAGCTACTCAGGAGGCTGAGATGGCAGGATCATCCGAGCCTGGGAAGTTGAGGCTACAGTGAGCTGTGACTGTGCCACTGCACTCCAGCCTGGGCGACAGAGACCCTGTCTCAAACAAAACAAAATGAAAAAACCACACCTAAAACAAAAAACCCAAAAAACTCCAGAGAAAATCTTTAGCTTTGAGAAGAAGAATGAACACAGGTCTAACTTGTGTAGACGTGTCCATTTTCTAACCCCCAATGAACACTGTGTATGCAGCTGAACCCATGCAGGCGTAGAGCAAGCTGGGCAGGTGGAGACCAGGGTCCGCGCCCCGCACGGTGATGTGTGTCCACACCTGCAGCTGGAGAGGCTGCCCCACAAAACGTGAGGACACCGGCTCTGCAGCCAGGCAAGCCAGGGCCTGGCCCCTGGCCTCTTATGGGGCCTCTCTAAGCCTCAGTTTCCCCTTCCATAAAATGGAGACTGTACTACATACTGAGTAAGGCTCGTGAGAGGACAGAGTGAGGCCAGGCGTGGGAAGCACTCACTCTCTGGCAATGCCACCAGCCCCGCCTGCCCAGTCTCCTCTTCTGCTCTGCCTGGGCCCTGGAGTTGCCCTATTTCCCACTGGACTTTCACGGCCTGCCCCATACTGCATCCCCAAGGCCTAGGATATTACCCTGCATACAGCAGGTGCCCAATACATATTTGTTGAATAAAGAAGTAAACTTAAAAACGCCCACCCACCAAAGGCCATGTACCATAAACACCTGCGCTTTCTTGCAAATACATCAACAGTTCTTGTAGCCAACACTGTTGAGAAATTCTTACCCAAGTGGCTTTCAAGATAAATGGTACTTATTCCTTCGAATGCCAAGACTGCTTTTATTTTAAGCATTTTTGACAGACAGCTTTCTAAAATGAGCAATTTTTTTTTTTCTTTTAAACAGTAGTAATGATAACTTTGCAAAATGACTGGTGGTAACTGGCGGGGGGAAATTAATGGCTACGAAACACAGCAAAGCAAACTGGGCTCGAACGGTCCCCGAACTTGAACGCTTGGTTCTTGCCCATCTAGCTCCCTTGCTAAGAAAACCTGTGAAAGTGTCATTTTACGGGCTGACAAGATGTTTTTTGCAATTATACTTGCCATTACAGAAGAACCAAAGTTTCTGGAGAATTCTTTCCCCTCACCCCATTTATTTTAAAAATGTCTCCAGTGTAGCCCCTGTTGGAATAGCTGAGGCAGCTGGGCTGGCTTTGTTTGCTCCGGCCCTGCTGTTCCGTAGCTCCGTGTGTGACACCTTCCCTGCGATAGGAAAGTCAGTCCCTGGGATCCCCTGGGGTGAGACCACCTCCATCCATTTCAGCCTTTCAGCAGCCATGTGCAGGCAGAGACGCTTTGTCTGGCTGCACTTTTATTTCTTTTGTTTTCACATTTTTAAACACAAATGACCAACATTGAAAGTTTAGGAAACTTCACTTAACTGTGGTGCCCAGCTCCTCTTGAAGCATCGGAGGATCTGGGGACCGTCTCATAGGCTACTGTGAAGATCAAAGGGGGCCCAGCTTCTCCTCATCTCTGTGAGTGTGACCCTGGCACTGCCACGTGGCCACCAGCTGCAGCAGCTGAGGAGCGGTGACACGTGCAGTTTGCCTGAGCACCCTAGGGTCTTGGATCCAGCCTGCTCCACTCATCAGGGGCCCTGTGGCCTTTGGAGTTTAGAGCCTCTAACCAAACCAACAAGACCCTGCACTCCCAGGTTCCCCAAACCCTCCCCAGCCTGCTGTTCCCTGGGTACCCGGCCTGGCTTCCTGATCTTTATTTGAGCTCATCTTCCCTGGCCTGACAGATCTGTGCCCATCTCCTCCTCCCTTTCTCAGCTGACCTCTGGACTTGACCTCCTCTGGCTGAACTTGAGTTCTCCAAGCATTCCAAGACAACTCAGTACTGATAACTGCAAGGTGCTCTCTCCAGGCAAGGCGTCGTGCAAATTACAGGAACATCTCAAGTGGTCTTCCAGACCTGCACCTCCTCCAGCATTTTTGCTAAATGGCCTTTGACCCAGAGGCCTGAGCCAGAAACCTGGGCCCTGCCCTGTCGCCCCTCTTCCCCCTGCCTCATACCCAAGCAGCCTCGTGGTTCCAAGTTATCTATCTCAAATCCTTCTACTTCTTCCCATCTTGCCTGCCTCAACACAGCTCAGAGGGAACATTCTGCAGCAAAGAGGGAAAGAGCGTGGGCTCCATCCTTTCTAGCAGTGACGCCTTGGGCGAGGCACTTCATCTTTATTAGCTACAGTTTTCCCATCTGGAGAACGGGGATAATGACAAAGAGTGCCTACCACAGGGGATGACGGTGAGGATGAAGTAGTGGGCAGAAGCGTGTGCTGGTCAGAAAACATGAGTGACTGCCATCGTTCAACTAGAAACCCAAGTATGTCACTCCCCTAAAACGCTCTCACGGCTTTCCCTGCACTCAGGATGAAATGCGAACTGTGAACTCCATGTGAAACCCTGCAGCACCCGGTGTCTGCCTCCTTTCCTCGGGTCCCTCAGCTCCTCAAATGCCCATCTCTGTCCTCCCTGAGTCCTCCCCTCGGCATGGGCCTCTCTCCTTTCCCCCTCTCCTTCGCGTGTTGAGGGAAGCCCCCCAGGCTCCCCTGATGGGGCTTGTCTCCTTGCCTGGCTCTCTTCTCCCATCTCAATCCTCATATCTGAACTTGGTATTTTTTGCCATGTTTGTTTCCTGTCAATATCCCTACCTTGAGCCCATGTCAGTCTAGTGCCTGATGCAGAGGTCCTCAGGTCATGTGTGCAGACGGACCCCCATTCTGACTCTCTGCGGGGAGAGTGGCTCAGATGAGGTGGGTGGAGCCAGGGGCCTGAAAGGAGTGGGGACTGCGGGACAGGAGCTGAGGACCTGGGCTCTGGTCTACCTCTAAGGTGCTGGGGCATCTTGGACTTGCCCTCTGTGGTAGAAGTTACCAGCGGTCACTCATCCTTGAGTGACACAGCCCCGTCAAAACTCAGGATGGATATGTAATGTGAGGAAGAAATGAGCTTGAGTTGTGCAGAACTACGGGAGGTTTGTCACTCAGCATCCTCCTCCTCTCTGCAGACCAATCTGCCTCCTTGGATATTCACTGCACATCTAGAAAATGGGCCACCATGTTGGCCAGGTCTCCCAATCCCATTACAGTGGTGGCACAGCAAGTTCGAGCTGCGGCCAAGGAATTTTCCCCTTAAGAATGGTGCTGCTTGAAATGTTTGGGGACCAGCGGCGCTGGCACCATCTAGGAGTTGGTTAGAAATCTGCCCTCTTGGACCCTTCTCTAGCCACAGCATTGGAATCTCCAGGGTGGGGCCCAGACACTAAGTCAGCCCCTCCAGGCTATTCCTAGGGATGCTAAAATGCATGAGAATGCGAGGCTGGTGAACACACAATCACTGGGGGTCTTTTGTCAGATTCTCATCTAGGAGCTCGGGGAGGGGTGGAGCGTTGGCACTGCCAGCTGACTCCCAGGGGTGCCCACACTGCTGGTTAGGGACTGGGCTTTGAGTGGCAAGGCTGGGGCATATCCCAGGCACTACAGGAGAATGGCCCCCAGAGGGCTGGGCATTTGATTCTGGGCCATGAAACAAAGAAATACAAATCAGAAGGACAGTCTGTCTTCTCATGAATCAAAATGAATGGTACCAGTTTCACAGTGGGCACTGTGGGGTGCCAGGGTGGAAGGTTTTCACAGCGGGTGCTTGTAGAGTGGGGGTTTTTCCTTATTTCTGAAAAGTGCTTTTTTTTAAAAGATCCATCGGATATTTTATTAACTTATAGTAGCTATTATTAATAAGAGCTTATTATGTGCCAAATCCTATGTGCCCCTCTCATTTAATTCCCACACTAACTTGGAGATAGGTGCTTTTCTTTTTCTTCTTTTCTTTTGAGACAGGGTATTGCTCTGTCGCCTAGGCTGGAGGGCAGTGGCCCAATCTTAGCTCAGGGCAGCCTTGACCTCCTGGGCTCAAGCAATCCTCCCATCTCAGCCTCCTGAGTCGCTGGGACTATAGGCTCACGCCACCCCGCCCAGCTAATTTTTTATTTTTGTAGAATCAGGGTCTCACTGTATTGCCCAGGCTGGTTTCCAACTCCTGGCTCAAGTGATTCTTCTGCCTCAGCCTGACAAAGTGCTGGGATTACAGGTGTGCGCCACTGTGCCCGGCCCACTATTCTGATTTACACTGGACAGAGGAGGAGTGAGGATGTCCAGAAGTTGGGAAGATGCACATAGTGGGTGAGGGCAGCAGTGTGGGAGCCCAAACACTGGGAGGCCCAGGCCTCTGCCCACCTCCTACCCACTGACTCCCATCCCCGCTCTCCCAGTTTGCAGATAAAGGTGCAGGCCCAGGGCTGTGGCCAGCAGCTGCCCGCCATCTCCCAGGGCGGGTAAGTCTTTGGGAAGCTACAGTTCCGACGCCAGGCACAGGTTGGGAGATTCACAAATGTGCCTGCTGTAGCACAGGCTGCTCAAGGGTAGCACGAACTAAATTCACTAGAAAGAGTCCTCTTCAGAGGCGGCGGGAGCCATGCGCCACAGCCCTGCTGGGCGTCTGGCTCACAGGCAAGGCACCTAATTAGTTTTTCCATTGCTGGTCGGCAATCTGGCCAAACTCAGCCTCTTTTTCAAAAAGTCCAGTATAAAGCATATATTCTCTTCCACTGCCAAGTGCTGGCAGCTTTTTCCAGCGCTGATGCAATCACTTGATTTCTTCAATTTCCCACCACCAATTACAGAAATATTTTAATAAAGGAAACAGAGCTGATGAACCGCCATGTTTTCCCTCCTGTCCTCCCCAAGTCCTCCACTGCTGGTTTTGGAATTCCTGTGGGTGCCTGTGGAGCACAGGAGAACTTCACCTACAGTGATCTTCCGTCTTGTCAAAGCACTCCACCTTCAATATTTTTTTGTTTTACATTTTTCAACAACAAAGTTGTTTTTTTGCTCAGCATCCAAGACTTGGTAAAAACAGGCCTGGGGCAGAAAAAAAATCTGCTATTAACTAATTTAAATCCACTCTGTGGCAGCCGAGGTTCGGTCCCATTGTGTGGCAAAGCTAATGAGATTCCGCTGGGAGATAAAAGCCGCCCTCCCCCTTGGCGGAGGCCAGGAAGGGCACTAATGCTCCCAAGGAGAGGGAGGCGATTCGCCCACCAGTGAGTGCCGGTTTGAAAAAAGGCTTGTAAAAACATCAAAGGGATGCGAGCCCAAGGAAAGAGAGGGAGGAGAAGGCAGGAGGGTAGCAATAAACCAGTGAGGCAGGGGTCCCTGAAGCAAGAGGAATGCGGGGATGGGGAGACAGGCCTCACAAAGAGGGGCAGAGGGTGATGCAGGGAGGGGTTTCACTGGGAGGCGCCTGGTTCACCCCAAGGCAGAGAAGTCTCAGATGCCTCGTTTGGGGTGTGTCCCCTGTCTCAATGGTGACCTGCAGTGATTTACTTTGAGAAGGGTGACATCTCCCTTGCCTGCCAACAGATCCAGTCCACTTGATCAATGTTCCTTTCAGTTTTCCCTACCCTCTCTCAGCATATCCAAACCCAGGAGAGAATGGAGCTTAGGGAGGGAGTAGGGACTCTTTCAAGAGACCTTGAAACAGCTGCCAGTCAACGTGCTGGAAAAGGAGATGCCAGTCAAAACAGTCTCCCAAAGCTCCTCTGCCATATTGTGTGCATGGAGCTCCTGACAGCCCCCCTCCTACAATCAGAGCTGGAGGGTGCTTTGCAGATCATGAGTTATTTTAGCTAAACCCAGAGTGGCACTGCCTGCAATAACAGCAACAACCCACATCACCATTTACTGAGCACTAATCCTGTGCAAGAGCTGGTCTACACTGCACAGCTCAGGGTGTGTGGCTCCTCCAACAGGAGCCCAGCCTCTGGATCTGTCCCTTGTGAGCTGTGTGACCTTGGGTGAGGATTAAATGGGCCAATGCAGGGACAGTGCACTGACATACAGACCTCAAGTGTCCGACGCATGGCAGGCACCCGCCAAATGTGTCCCCTCGTGGTTTTAGCCCGCTGAATCCCCACGATGACCTTATGACAGAGGTACTGTCACGTTTGGGACTTCTAAGTCAGGGGGCTAAGTCACAGGGAGGTTAAGTGACTTGCCCAAGCCAAGGAGCTGCTAGGTGGCACAGCAGGAGTTTGTTCCGACCTTCTGAACCCCAGCTTGAGTGCCCAGACTCTATGCCCCAAGCCTCATGGGCCCCCCACTCCAGGCCTCTTGGGGTGGACAGGGGTTGTGGGGGGATGAAGAAAAGTGCCATTTCCAGGTCCTCTCCTCCCCAGAAAGGACTGGACCTCAGCACTTTGAGGGTGGAGCTGGGATCGGATAACAAGTCTCCTCACTTACACCCCAGTTCCTGTCACTTATACAATGTTCCTTCCACCTCTCAGCCAGAAGCTTCAACCTGTCTGGCTCCCTGCTATGTGCTGGCCCCAACCCTCCAAACGGTCTGACAGAGACACCGGTGGGCCCTCAAGAAGACCTCCAGATTGAATGAGTCTCCCTGCTGTGGACAAAGAAGGGGAAATTGGGCAAATACAAGGCGGCTGCATCAGGTGGGCATGCCCACACATTCATCGAGGGAATGAAAAAGTGTAGTGTGAGAAAAGGTGCAGGGCAGGGAGAGTGGGATGGCCCTACTGTGGACCCCAGATTCAGTGTGCATCCTACTGTGTGCCCGGGATTCAGTGTGCATCCTACTGTGAGCCCTGGATCCAGGTGTGCGTCCTGCTGTACGCCCCGGATTCAGTGCTCACCCTACCATACACCCCACATTGGGTATGCAGCACCCACACGCTTTTTCCTACTCAGGCCCTCTCCCGCTGTGGGGGCAAAGATAACAGGTTTAGGCCTAGCAAGATGATTTCTCACTTAAGCTTAACCCCCAGATTCCAGGTTTTATGTTGACCAGATAGAGGTTTGTTCTGTAGCAGTAAGGGAAGAATAAAGGACACTGTAATGACACAGAAAGGACTGGGGAGAAAAACCCTCTTAATACACTATTGTCCTCAGCAGTTTCCTCTTTAAAAAGCAAGGGCCTGTTGGGGTCCTTGAAGGGGGAAAGTTAAGAAGATGACAATGCCAGTCATCAGCCTGGTACAGGAACAGCAGCGCCATCCACAGCAAGACCCTTGTCCTCTGTTTCAGGGGTGACCTTGTACTTGTCACCCATGCTGGAGTGTGGTGGTCTGATCACAGCACACCGCAGCCTCGAACTCCTGGGCGCAAGTGATCCTCCTGCCTCAGTCTCTCAAATAGCTGGGACTACAGACACACACCCCCACGCCTGGCTAATTTTTTAATTGTTAGTAAAGACGAGGTCTTGCCATGTTGTCCAAGCTGGTCTTGAACTCCTGGGCTCAAATGATCCTCCCGCCTCCCAAAGTGCTTGGGTTATGGGCCAACCTTGCACCTCTTTCCTATCTTTTTTCCTCCGAATTTTCTGAATACTTTCAACTTGGGGTATTTGATTTGATTTAAATGGAAACTTACAGTTCCTGCCAGGGGTTCTAAAACAGGGGCCCTTGTATTTCTCAGTGATCCAGGGATTGTCCTCAGGGGCTCCCGAGTGCCCAAAGGTCATGGGCATCATCTGGCCCCAGGGGGCATGCTTCCGGGCCGGAGTGGAGGCTGGCGACGCAGCATGCAGGTGAGGAACAGACGCTGGAGGCTGACTGCTGGGAACCGCCTTCCAGCTCCTGGCTGGTGGACCAGGCTGGGGACCAGGACCCAGGAGTTCACAGGCTCCCTGAGATGATTTTGGGTGCAGGTGCAAGGGCCGCTGCGGGCCACTGCCTGCTTCCCACCACCAGGGGACAGGACTGTGGCCCAGCAGCGCCCCGGGGAGCTGAGCTTGAACAGAGATGCTATTCCTAACGCACCTGCTGAGGGCATTATCTGCCAGCACACAGCCCCCGAGGCCAAGCTAGGAGAGCGGGCGCCTCTACTATTCGGAGTATTTCCTCACAAGATTAGTAAATAGGGAAAGTTAAGTACTCAAGTGTTTAGAAGTTGCTTATTTAAAAGAGAAGCCTGGTAGGGACCCAGACTGTGGCTTCCCTCCAGCCAATATCGGCTTCTACATACTGTGAAGAGAAGATTCTCTTAGATCTGGGTGAAAGTGACAAAAAGGCAGACAGAGGGGAACCGTCAGGAGACCGGGGTTCGACCCTAGCTTAGTGGCAAATGGCCTGGGGGGCCTCTTCCCTGCTGGCCCTCGGCAGAAGAGCGTGGTGAGGCTGGGGTGGGGCTGGGTGATTCTGCAGGCCCCTCTAGGTCTAGGTTTTCAGCAGATGCTGCTGCAGAGCCTGAGCTGTCCTAGTTATCTCCTGGCAGCATGTGCACACTGTGCCCTGAAGTTCCTGCCCCAATCCAGGAACCCACCTGCTGCCCTGATGCGATGGCACCCTCAGGTGGGCCTCAGATTCTAGGCCAGTTCAAAGAGCTTGAGGATTCAGCTTGGAACCAGGGAGACCACCTGCACAGCACTGTCCTCTGTGTGGGAAGCCTCTGTGCCGCCCAGCCAGACTTTGGAGCACTCAAGTAGCAGGCAGCAAAGCCGAACGTGTGCCAGGCACAGGTGCCCAGGCAGTTCCCACGATGCAGAGATCAGAATGGACTTTCATTGGGTAGATGTATTTTAATGTTACACAAGGAGATTAGCCCAAGAGTTTGGGTCTCTACTAAGAGTTTTGCCAAGGACAGACCCACCAGTAAGGAGAGGGACAGTAGGAATCTCTTGGAAGGAGAAAACTCTTTGTGGGTCCTGTGGGCAAAGACATGAACCAAGTGTGTTAAATGTTTAAAGAGACAGCAATCCCTGCCAGCAGTGTTGCTCTAAGGATGTGTGCTGGTTTGATGAAGAATATTTAAAACAGTCCCAGAAGTACTCATTCCATGAAAAGAGGAGCCATCGTTATTTCGAAACTGGAATGCTATGAAGTCAGCCCTGACAGTGATGTTAGGGGGTGATGGGGAGTGCACAGAGACGAGCTTCTCAAATGGGGATGAAAGTACAGTAGAGCGGAAGCAGGGGATTTATTTTTTATTATGCAGCTCTCGTCTCTAATCTGTACCTCGGATTTGTATGCCACAGGTTCAGCGGGCCTAGCAGCCTGGAGAGGAAACATCGAAGCCCACAGGCACTTGGGATTACTTGGATGGGATCAATATTTCCTCCTCTGCTTAATGAAGGAGCCATTTGCATGGGCTCTGAAGGGCTTATAACTGTCCACCAGAGCCAGGCATGCTGCACTGGGATGAGACCAGAGGCAAGGCTGCCTGAGCTGGAACTGGAGAGGTGAAGGCAGACATTGCTGCTCCATCTTGTCCGAAATCCCTGCTGACACTTTTGAGATCAAGCTCTGTGTCTGAGAGGGGGGAGCCTGTGGATGTACTTAGTAAGATCTCTGGCACACACCAGGGCCTCTATATATGAGATGTGGTTTGGTTTGGGGGTTCCAACCTTATCCTCTTTAAAGTCCCAGCCAGGGTGCCACTGACGCCTGAAAGGGAAGCCCCCAACTCCCTGGACCCTTGAGTGCAGACTGGCTGCAGACAGCCTTTAGGGGTGATGCACCCCCGCTGGCCACTCCACAGCCACCTACGGGATCCTTCTGAAAGCCCTGGTGGAGCAAAGGAGGCCTTGCGGACCTGGGTCTCAGCCGCATTTCCCTTCAGCCCCCACCTTCCATGGCAGCAATGCCGGCTCCTGGAGGAATCCATCTCCTGCCCCAACACGTTTTCCTGGCTGCATGTCTGTGCTCAAGTGGCCCCTCTGCCTGGAATGTTCCTGTCAGGCTAAGCCCTTCTCACCCCTCATGACTCAGCTCAGGGTCTTCCCCATCCCAGCCTTGCCTGTACTCAGGGTCTTCCCCATCCCAGCCTTGCCTGTACTCTCAGCAGCATCCTCTGCACACCCCCGCTGGGCACTTGCCAGACTTATGACCAGATGCCCCTGTCCCCCAAGCTGTGCTCTCCTTGAGGCCACACCTGCCACATCTCCATCCTCCCTGGGCCTAGCTCAGGGCCTCCGAGAGGACTGTGGCTCAGCACTGGGTGCGGCTCACCTAGCAGGAGCCTGAGTGAATGGGAGAGAAAGTGGACAGGAGTGTATGTATTGATTTTCAGCCACTGGGGAAAGGGGAGCGGAGTGAGAGGGAAGGGATGGGGTGGAGAAGCAGAGGTGGACACTGCCTGGAAGGTGGGGCCTGGGCAAACAGGGAAGCCCCAGGATAGACACGAGGGAACTTTCCAGGGTCCTGACCGCCTTCCGCGTCTGCCGAAGGCCCTGTGCGTAGCTGCGAGGAGACGCACTGGGTCTTTGACCTTTCTCAGGATTAAGGAATTAAGGCTTTTCATTTAGGTGAAAAGAAAAAAGTTCAGTGCTTTCCAGATGGTAAAACGTCAGTTTCTGTCACTGGCTGCCAGGAGAGTCCAAGCCCAAAGACACCTGAATTGTTCTGCACCCACTTGGTGTGATATTATTTTCTGCAGGAACAGCCCTGCAGTCAGAGAAACATCCAAAGACATCTGGGCTCCCAGGAAAACACAGACAATACCACCTACTTCTCCATCAAACTTGAGGCAATGACTGGAGAAGAATGCAGACTGCAGAGCTGGGAGAGAGACCCCGCCAAGAGGCAGCTCAGCCGCCAAGGTGCCAGGCGCCCTAGCCACCCCTGCTCAGTGGGGGAAATGGGAAATTGGGGCACAACATCTCAATCTTGGGTGCCTTCTGGAGATCACTGGTTGCGCCACTGGCCCTCCCAGGACCCTAGGGACTGATACAGGTCCTGGACCCAGGATCCTGCCTACATCAGCATATCAGGGCTGCCCACAGGGCACTGCTGCGTGGCTGTAACTGTGGTGTCTTACAGGCTCTTCAGCTCACTTTGTGACCAGAAGAGCAGATAACATGCCTGAAAAATGGGAAGGCGGACAATGCTTTGGTGGGAATGGGTAGGTCTGTCATAGCAGCTGGGTCTTGGGTTGACTTTACACACGACAGCTGGGCACAAACCCAGGTCTGTCTGACTCCAGCCTATACCCTGAGCCACCGTGTCCACTGTGGAGATATGGGAAGCACAGATGGAAGGGGTGGTCACTGAGGAAGAGGCCCGCGGGAGGAAGCCTGCCCACAGGGGATGGAGGGAGAACTTTCTCAGGAGAAGAGAGTGTCACCATTGACAGGCACTTCAGAGAAGTTGCCAGGTGGCGGACAAGACATTCACCTTACACTTCATACCTATGAATTCAACTTCACACCAAGTCTGTGGGGCAGCTACTCTCATGGCTCACTGCAGCCTTAACCTCCCACACCCAAACCATCCTCCCACCTCAGCCTCCTGAGTAGCTGGGACCACAGGCACATGCCACCACACCCAGCTAATTTTTATTTTTTGGGGGAGTTGGGGTTTTGCCATGTTGCCCAGGCTGGTCTCAAACTCCTAGGATCAGGATCCTCTGCCTCGGCCTCCCAGAGTGCTGGAATTACAGGCATGACCCATGCGCCCGGCTGCGTCTCTGTTTTACAGATGAGGAAACTGAGGCAAGTGAATCCACACAGGAAACAGGGGGGGAGCCGGGACCTGATGACACGGCGAATGGCTCTTAGCCACTCTGCTATGTGGTCTCTCTCTGGGATGGTCGCTGTGGGGAACGTGGTGGGAGGTCAGCCTGGGCTTAGAGAGCGGATGGGTGGGGGCCGTCCTGCCATGCTGGCAGCCCGTGCATGGAGTTTACAGCCCTATGGGCTGAGGATGGAGACCTGGGGAATGGGAAGGTGGGCGGTCTTCCCAGAAGCAGTTTTCAGATTTTGACCTGAGTACACTGCAGCCCGCACAACCCTTCAGGAAGAAACAAGCTATACAGATGACAGATGACTACTCTGTGACTCCTCTAATGGCAGAAAGCCACAGACCACTTCCAGGGCAACGCAGCGTGCCCTCAGAAAGTCAACAGGATGGCCCAGGCTTTCCTGGTTCAATTTTAGCCATAAAACTGGGTTCATGTGAGCTCCTGGGCCATGCTCACACTCAGTAGGGGCTGAGGGAGCCTTGTGCAGGAAAGGTACTGGGGCAGCATAAGAGAACAAATGATCAAATCTGTCCTGAGTTTAGTCTAGATGCTTATGAATATTCAAACAAGACCATTAAGAGAGAAGGTGGCAGTAAAAGGGTTTTCGACTGTTGGATTGAGCCTAACGACCCTCCCTGCGGCTCTCAGCTCCCAGAGCCCCGCGCCGATGCTTCTGCTTGGCGACCTGGTCAATACAGTCCAGCTGTCAGCTGAGGGAAGGGCTGCCCTCAGGGATGCCCTGGGACCGTCTGCCGCCGCTCCTTCCCTGAAGCCTGTCGCCAGCCCACTAGCGGGCTCACACACAAATCTCTTGGGCATACCACTCATCGGAGTCACGGACAGGACTTTGTCTTGCTACATGAAGCGGCCCATTTCCCTTTGCAAGGATGAAAGCTGTCCCCTCAGTTCTATCTGTTTGGGACACACTTGTGAGGCAGCAACAGAACGCACAGAAACAGATGAAAATGACACCACATTCTGTCCTTACAACATAAGTTCTCCCTGTTGGAAAAAGTTAATCACCATTTAAGAGGCGGGGAGATGGTCAGAGGGCTGAGATCTGTAAAAGACAGAAGGGCCTTCAACGACTCTGGGAGGCAGCTCCCGGCTGTGGAGTCCCTCTGAGTGGGGGTCTCACCTGTGCAGGGCACCAAACAGGGAACGGGACTGAGATCTGGCCTGAGGTCTTAGAACTTTTGTCACAACCATGGCCTCTTCCAGGCCTTCATCTGTGGCATTTGGAGAGGCTTTGGGAAGGAAATGTAGAGGAGGCTGGTAGGAGGAAACGTTAGAAACTGAAAATAACGTGGCTGGGCACAGTGGCTCACGTCTGTAATCCCAGCACTTTGGGAGGCTGAGACAGGTGGATCATTTGAGGTCAGGAGTTCAAGACCAGCCTGGCCAACATGGTGAAAATCTGTCTCTACTAAAAATACACACACACACACACACACAAATTAGCTGGGTGTGGCGGTGCACATCTATAATCTCAGCTACTCGAGAGGCTGAGGCAGGAGAATTGCTTGAACTTGGGAGGTGGAAGTTGCAGTGAGCCGAGACCACACCACTGCACTCTAGTCTGGGCGACAGAGTGGGACCCCGTCTCAAATAAATAAATAAAACAACGTAATGACTGTTTATGGGGCCTCTTTAGTGGTGTGAAACGCTGCAGCGGCACCACACACCCAACTACGGTGTGCAGCACCACCTGACTCAGAGGAGGGTGACGGTTCCAATCCCTGGGGAATGATCCCATGTTGAAACAGTTTCCTCCCCTAGGAGTTGGAATGAGCGATAGGTTAGGATTTTTGAATACCATTGGGGTTGGTAGTCAATTTACGCTAGGTACTCCACGTACCCACCAACGCAATATCAGGTGTCCACCCACTTTTCAGAGAACTGAGTCTTCTAGGGCTGACTCAATCTCTTTTACTGAAAAGCACCTGGTGGCCACCGAGTAAACAGACCTTGATCAAGTCTGCCTCAGTTAGGGGCCAGTCTTGCATATTAAAAAGAATGAACAGGCCGGGCGCGGTGGCTCATGCCTATAATCCCAACACTTTGGGAGGCCGAGGCAGGTGGATTATCTGAGGTCAGGAGTTCAAGACCAGCCTGGCCAACACAGTGAAACCCCGTCTCTACAAAAATACAAAAATTAGCTGGGTATGGTAGCGCATGCCTGTAATCCCAACTACTTAGGGGCTGAGGCAGGAGAATTGCTTGAACCTGGGAAGTGGAGGTTGCAGTGAGCTGAGATTACACCACTGCACTCCAGCCCAGGAAACAGAGCGAGACTCCATTACAAAAAAATAAAAATAAATAAATAAATAAATAAAATAAAAATAAAAATAATCAACTAATAAATGAACAAAGGAATGAAGAAGCAAGCGGCACCCTGCCCAGAACATGACCCACCATGGACAATCAATTTGCTCACAGCTAAAAGTTCAGACGGTGCAGAACTGAAAGGGTTACTCATCCCTCTGCAATGACTGTGGATGGAGAGCTGGACATCTGCGGGCTACTTTCATGCTGTCCCTTACCTCTGACGAGAAAGCTGCAAAGTGTGTGTGGGTCCCTCTTGGCCTCTCTCTTGATGTCCCCTGCCTACCTGGGTGGTACACACACTCCACCTCTCTCTCCAGCCACCCTAGCAAGACAATGCAGTGAGTAGCTGTTGGTCTGCTCTTACTCTCCCTAAATTGCTGGATGAAAATGCACAGTTTTGAAATGAGGGGGTTAAAGAACAAAACAGTGGCTGCCCCTGCAGAGTTTAAATGTCAGAAAAATATGAACACGCTTGAAACCTTTCCTGGCTCTTTGTGATTCTGCCCTTTCAGACGGTCACCCCCCCGCCACCCCGCCCATTTCTAAGTCCCATTCTCTGAATCTACTCTGCTGGAGACTTGCTGGCTATAAAAAGCTTCTTCACCCTAGGACCAAGTGCAAGGAGCCTCCAGGGACCACAGTAAATGATGGGAACCTGTTAGCAGCCATAGACCCATAGCAAGCTGTCCCCAGCCCTCTGCTACTTCCACACTTGGGTAAGGTGTCTAATGAGGAAGAGTGAAAAGGGCTTGCTGATGGCATGAATATCTGCAGACAAAAGGAAGGCAGAATTTTGCTTCCTGTGGTGGGATTTGCTACAGAAGCTCAGGTACTCAGGCTGTAAGCCAGCGGGTCAGGCACGGGCCTGAGAGAATGTGACAAGGGCACGCTTCCATTCTCCTACCTCCTGACATTGTTTGCCAGAAATAAAAAGGTGAGTGTTAGCTTGGTTTGGCTCTGCAAGGCAATCCCCCTCCCCTGTCACACTGAAGGAGAGACCTCGGGGTGGGCACAGGTTGGGGCGTGGCTTCCTGCTTTCCCAGTTCTGCTTTCCCTCGTTCTGGGCTGGCCACAGCTGCTGCTTGTGGGCAAGAAAACAGGCCTAACACAGTGACTGCAACCACATAATGAAGGCCTAGGAGAGGGAGCTCTGCGGTTCTACCTCAGCTAGAGCAGGAGGAGAATTCCTCCATTAATGCCATGTGCGCTGCTGCTGGTGGCCCAGAACTCCCATCTCAGAGGTGGGCATAGCTGTGGCACCTCCCACCACTGTCAGGACATCTGGGTACTATCTTCAGCCTGAGCAATCTCCTCTTCTTGATGACCAAGGAGCATCCTCCAGCATGTCATGCTGCTCCCCAATGCACTTCATGCCACTGCTGCAGGCTGAGCTTTTCTGGATGATGCTGGGAACGAACCCCACCCTGGCCGGTCGACTTGGCTGGGTGCAAACAGGCAGAGCAGGTGGAAGATGTCTGCCGCAGTGCTCCCAAACAGCGTCTTTCTGGGAAACACTACAAGCAACATCAATCATGACACCCCATATATAAGTGGGTGGACAGGAGGAAAATAGAATCTTGAGGAATAGCAAATCCTAAAAAGCGGAGTTTAGAATGTTGCCACCGAATCCTTCTCTTTTGGTGATTTAGGTTTGAAATACTTAATGTCACCCCATAAGCTGTGCCAGGCCTCTGAATCTGCAAAGGACAACGTGGTCCCACCTCTGCACGTAGTGCAGGGCCTGGCAGTGGCACAGGGAGGTCTACCTGCTGGCCACTGAGATGAACACGACGAAATAGGCACGCCAGTCACCGCCCTGGGATGGAGGCTACACCGCGCATGCTTCGTGCTTTCTACCGCCATCTCCCACAAGCTCAGTGATACAGAAACAGGCTTATTTTTTTTTTTTTAACAAGATCCCAAACTCATTCGGTGTGATGATGATTAGTTGAAGGCTTTATTGATAAAGGATTAAGCTTAATTCTGTACATTATTTTCCAATATGTTTCCTTCATTTGACAGCAAATGGAAGACATTTTAGTTAGGAAGAGAGAGGACTCACTAATTTAATTCTTACTTGTCCCTGAAAAAAAAGGACTTCAATGTTATCTGCCTTTAGTTGTAATCAGAAGGCACTACCACCTCTCCCAATTGTGGTTCTTTAATCTGGTACAGGTCAATATCAGAGGTTAAGTCCACTTAGTTAATAATAGGTGAAAGGAACGAAGATAAAGGAATCTCAGAAAGGCTTCTGCACAAATACACATGATATGCCACTCACCAGTGAGATAAAATTCCCATCCCTTAGAATTCATCAATTTTTACTACTTGAAACGTGTTACATAGACTGGAAGGAAAGAATTGGCGGATGCTCCTAAATCTCTCCAACTAGACTAATATCAAATTTTAAACGCTTCTGCTTCAGAGTGTGTTTGTAATTTTAAACAAATACAAAGAGTGCCTGGCAGGTTATTTTCAAGGGAGGTAGGATAAAAATACAGCACTGTCTTTCTAAATCTATGCTTCACCAAATCTGTGTTTTATACATTTTACAACTTCCTAATACACTTTGTGCTTGCATTAAAAAATACTTAATACTACAAGAACATTAAAAAAAAAACATGCAAAAGTGAGCATGTGCAAGCCCCTCCCTCATCAAGGGTATTGGAATGGAAATGGACCATTGTTAAATACCAAGTTACAAGCTGCAATGCTTACAGCCCTCAAGAAGTCATCATTGGCCTTTTGTGGAGACTGGAGGAGGGAACTCATTGCAATACCACAGAGGACATGAAGATAAGGACCAGACTGAGGGGAAAAGCCGACCATTTTAATGTTCTTCACTATTAAAGCAAAGCAAGACAAGGATAATGAGCAGCATTCTTTCTCCTCAGAATATTTTTCAACCAGCCACTGGGGGGAAAATGACAAGGACAGTCAGCACGGAAAACGTTAGCATTGAAGGCTGAGACTTTTTGCATGCGAAACAAGTAAATACCTCTGGTATGGTGACTTAGATGAGAAATGTACTTCCCTGCACTAAAGCCTGTGCATAACCACACCCTTCCTTCCTTTATGCTTCAGACCCAGGGACCAGGGAGGAAGAGAGGGTGGGAGGAAGGGAGGGAAGGAAGGAGGGAGGGAGGAAAGGAGGGAGGCTATTTTCTTCATTACATTTCCAGGGAGCTCAGTTGGGTAAAGGGTGTTAGAAGAATCAAGCTATGGTTTTCTTTGTTACAACTTTATTTTAGAGCAGTTTTAGATTTACAGAAAAGCTGCAAAGATGCAATAGACAGTTCCCATGTCCCTCACCCCGTTTCCCCACTGTTAACATCTTCCATTACTACGGTACATTTGTCACAACAAAGAAACCAACACTGGTTACTCACTAATAACTGAACTCCAACCTTTATTTGGATTTCACCAGTTTTTCCATTAGTAACCCCTCCCTCCCTCCTTCCCTCCCTCCCTTCCTTCTTCTTCTTCTTCTTTTTTTTTTTTTTGATGTAGTCTTGCTCTGTCACCCAGGCTGGAGTGCAGTGGCTCACTGCAACCTCCCGCGTAGCTGGGATTACAGGCGCCCGCCACCACGCCTGGCTGATTTTTGTATTTTTAGTAGAGACAGGGTTTCACCATGTTGGCCAGGCTGGTCTCGAACTCCTGACCTTGTAATCCACCCACCTGAGCCTCCGAAAGTGCTGGGATTACAGGCATGAGCCACCGCACCCGGCCCCATTAGTAACCTCTTTCTGTTTCAGGATCCAATCCAGGGTAGCACATTGCATTTAGCTGTGATCAGATCATGAATCTGTAATGCTTATATAGGTTCCCTAAATATGTGGTTTTCAGCCTCAGACTACTCCCCTAATCCTAGACACCTGTCCTCTGCCTAGCCCTTATCACCAAAAAGGGGCCCAGGGGGCACTGTGGATTATGTACAGTAAACACCTCTAGAGGGTGGTCCATGACGCCCCTCTGATCCACTAAGTCCTATGCTCACTGCTTAATGCACACCAGATTTTCTTCTGGGGTAAGGAAATGTTTTAGAACCAGACAGAGGTAGTGGATGTACACTATTGTGAATGCACGTCAAGCCAAGGAGCATTCACTTTAAAATGGTTAATTTCAAGTTATGTGAATTTCACCTTGATCTACAAAAGAGTCCTATGCTTCCTGGCACACTGTGGACACAACCATTCTTCATCGTGGGGATAACTCGGACCAAGCTTTCAAAATCACATCCCCCTCTGTGTAAATCCCGTCAGTGGTTTCTCACCGAATTAAGGATAAAATCCGAATTCTGCACCAGGGCCTAGAGGCACCTCCCTGACCCGAGACCTGCCTTCTACCTCCACTTCATCCCCCCTTCACGGGGCTGGCTCCTCCTTCTCACACTGCCTGCCTCAGTTTCCCCTACAAAGGCTTCCTCTGACTAGCCTAATCAGAAGGAGGCCCCCTTGTGTTTCCTGGCCACAGCCCCCGGTTAATCACCTGGAATCATTTGTTAGGCTTCCTTGCCTGTCGGAGTTTCCTCTGTGGCCCTGGCACCTAACAGTGCCTGGCACAGAGCAAAGGGGCTCAGTGGATACTTTTTTTTTTTTTTTTGAGATGGAGTCTCATCTGTCACCCAGGCTGGAGTGCAATGGCACAATCTTGGCTCACTGCAACCTCTGTCTCCCAGGTTTAAGCAATTCTTCTGCCTCAGCCTCCTGAGTAGCTAGGATTATAGGCGCCCGCCACCATGCCCGGCTAATTTTATATTTTTAGTACAGACAGGGTTTTGCCATATTGGCTAGGCTGGTCTTGAACTCCTGACCTCAGGTGATCTGCCTACCTGGGCCTCCCAAAGTGCTGGGGAGTGGATATCTGTTGTTGAGCTGGATGAGGGAATGAATGAGATGATGGCCAACTCTCTTATTTCACTACTGGATGAGACCAGAGACAGAAGATGGATGAGAACAGAAGAAGCCGGCTGCTGCCCTGCAGGGAGCTGGCCCTGAGTACTGTGGGGACTGGTGGGGGTGTGGCGGTGGGGACAGAATCCTCATCAGCCACAGGGCCTGAGTTGGTCCAGGGAAGGGGCCCTGCACTGTCAGGAGCTGGGGAAATGAATTTTCTCTGGTCACTTTTCATTTCGTCTGACATTTCCCATAACAGTTTTTCATAAGGAAGCCCAATATCTGAAAAAGATACAGTGTCCCCAGAGCACAAAGTGGGGAAGGGGCAGGGTGAGGGAGTGCCAGCCTGCTTCCCTTGGCCCATCCCTTGGGCACCAGTGGAGACCGCTAGGGCTCTGAGAAACCAAGTTTTAAAACTAGGTTTTCAGAATACAGTTTCTGGAACATCTCAAAAACCTATGGTTTTCCTAAGGTATAATTTACATACAATAAGACTGCCCCTTTGTAGTAATATAGTTCTGAGTTTTGACAAACATGTACAGTTGTGTAACACCACCACAATTAAGATACAGAATATTCCCACCACCCCACATTCTCTTGTGCCCCTTTGGGGCCAAGTCCCTGTACCCTCCCCTAGGCAACCACGGATCTGATTTCTGTCCCTAAGGTTTTGTTTTTTTCCAGAATGTCATACATATGGAATCAGACAGTGAGCATCCTTTTCTGTCTGGCTTTTTTCACTTTTTCAAAAGCCTCTGATTTGAGACCAATGTTTAAACCTCAAAGCATTCATGTTTTCCTAATGCCGCTTGAGTAAGAAGCAAAAAGTAAAACTTACCTTCTGGAATACTTGATAGTTGGATTTGGACCATATATCAAGCTGAGGGGAAAGGAGAGAAGGATCATCAGCATCGGTCTTAGAATTCGGGACTTCAAGAAATAATATTGTAACTACTGTTAACCCTTCTTAAACTTGAAAAAAAAAATCTCATCATAGAACAATAGGATCTCAGGGTTGAAAAGGATCTTAAATGTCCGACTTAATTTCTTCTTTATCCATTTGTAGGCAAGTTAAGAAAAGTCAATGAAGGAATACAGCAAGTCACCTTGAGGCACCTGCTGCTTCCAGGGCTCCTGCAAGCTGAGTCCCTGGCTCACTTTCAACTTTGATTCTCACCACGGTTCTTGCATTTCTCAATGCCAAGGTCAATGCTGCCTCAGGCCCTTTGCACTTGCTGTGCCCTTTGCCTGAATTGTTTTTCCCATAACCCCCCATGTGGCTCTTCTTATACTCCCTTGAGCTCAAATGTCACCTTATCAGAGAGGCATTTCCCAGTTACCTTATCTAAACATTCTTTCCAGTACCTGTTACCTTGATTCTCTTTACTTTTTTTTTTTTTTTTGAGATGGAGTCTGGCTCTGTCACCCAGGCTGGAGTGCAGTGGCGTGATCTCAGCTCACTGCAACCTGCATCTCCCGGGTTCAAGTGATTCTCCTGCTTCAGCCTCCTGAGTGGCTGGGACTATAGGCGTGCGTCACCATGCCTACTTAATTTTTGTATTTTTAGTAGAGATAGGGTTTCACTATGTTGGCCAGGCTGGTCTCAAACTCCTGACCTCAGGTGATCTGCCCCCCTTGGACTCCCAAAGTACTGGGATTACAGGCATGAGCCATTACACTGGACCCTCTTTACCATTTCAAAATTTAAAGTTTTCATAATATTTAAAACTGCCTGAAGCTCTGTTATTTCTTTGTTTACTTGTTTCCTGCCTGACTTGCCCACAGGATGGAAGTTCAGTGAGGACAGGAGGCTTGCCTTCCTTCCCACTGCCTCTCCAGGTCCAGAAATGGGGTCTGGCATGTTGTGGGCATCAGTAGGTCTTTTCTGAGTGGAGGAAAGCTGGCAGCATCCAGCTGCTGAGCACCTGTTCCATGCCAGGCACTGCACTAGGCCCTCCACACACACTCATGTAATCCCCAGAACTGGCCCACGTGACTGGCCCCATCAACAGTCTTATTCTCCAGATGGGGAAACAATAGCTCAGAGCCTTTCATGAGCCCAAGGCTATCTAGCGAGGCATCTTACAGATGGCCTCATCTGGTGGTGCTCAAATCCTGGCTGAGCATCAGAAGCCCCTGGGGGAAGGTTTTTGTTTTTTGATATACAGATTGCTCAGTTCCTCCCCTAGAGTATTGAATTAATGGCTGAAGCAGGCCCAAGAGCCTGTTCCATTGTTTGTTTTGTAGCCCTGCTCCCAAGGGTAACTGACGCCCGGCTGGTCAGGAGCCCCTGTTCTAGGGCACCCCTACTTGATGAATGAGGAAGCTGGAGGAGGTGTGAGTTGGCATGTGGGTAGGGCTCACAGTAAACCCAGTCCAGTCCTCCTCTGGTCACACTTGGTCACACACAGCGTACTTCAGTAGCTCATTCTAACCAAAAACATTTTGGTTTTTACTGGTTTGCCTGATATACCAAATCAATGCCTTCTGTTTCAACAAATCAATGCCTTCTGTTTCAAGAGTTTAGAACAAATTAAGTATGGCAAAAATAGAACTACCCACAATACAGTGCTGACAGAGACGGCTCAAGGGCAATGAGGAAACGAGAAAGCCATCACTGTGTCCCATAGGTGCTAAAAAGTTGACTTTAATATATGAGTTCAAGAGTTGAGTGAATGGAACACCTGGTCAATGGGCCTCTGGGAACCTGCCTTGGGGGTTGGCCAGCGGTCAGGTAGAGCCCTGGGCCATGGCGGTTTAGGCCTGTGTGGTGTGTGATTGATTTTGGAGCACCAGAAAGCATTGGGAAGCCATTGGACAGGAAAAGCCCTTTAAGAAGACAGGACAGGATGTGTTGCATTTGACCCAGGACACTTCAGAGCTCTGTGTCTATTCTGCGGAAGACACTAAAACCTGGCTTTCTGAAAACAGTGCTTGGAAATTAAAAGCAGGGCTGTGAACAGGCATATACATTTAGTTCTCCTGGCTTTTCCCTGTTCACAATTAGTTTCATGAAAATTTCACTGTGTTTGAAAACTTTTAGGACAGTAGAGAAGGTTAAGATGATTCTGAGGAGGCCACTCTGTACTTCCGCAGGAGAGGGCAGAGGTTCAGCTCATCGAACTCCATGACAAATCATGGAGGAGCTTTCACTGATCAAGCATTCATTCATTCAATAGGAAAAATGAACCTCAATCACCCACTTCTCCCTACCCCCACTGCCTGCACCATCTCCTTCTTGCATTGCCACAAAAACCCTCAACAGATCATCCTCCTTCTACTCTGGCTAAACTGCTCTTCAGAAAGGTGGTGTCAATTGCCAGTCAGTGCCCCCCACTTAAACCACTGGATGGAGTAAGAATTTTAAAGATCTTCCAGCGCTGGAATTATAATGTGACAGCTCAACAATCTGCAAGGGGAAAAGTGACATGTTACCTCCAGATGACTCTGAGGGAAACCTCAAAAGAAACATATGAAATTAATTCCCCACATTATCAATTCTGTTGAAGAAAACTACTGTTGGGCAGCTGGTCATATTTGGGAGGATAAATCCGGTTCGTATTACTTTCTCAGTGCCGCAGTTTAACCCAGGGCTTAACAAATGCAGCATTTAAAGATTATTCAGGGGTTGCAGGATGAATAAGAATGACTTTTGCATCGTTTAGTTGTACCAAAATTACTGCCAAGATGACAGGGAGAAGCCAAAGATTCCAAATCTCAGTTTTAGGAAGAGGAACACCGATGTCTGAACTTGGAACTAATATAGTTCTCCTTCCATTTTGAGCCCACAGCTGTTTCTTCTGAACTTCTTCACTGTTTACCCTTCCTGCCTGCTTACATCATACATAAGCAGACCAAGACATAAACACAAAGCCAAGAAAAACAGAAAAGAAGAATCTGCTAGATTAAAAAGTTATAGTTTTTATTTAAAAGATAAACATATTTAAAAATCCTTCAGTATCTGCAAAATGTCTTAATTTAAAAAAATCTAGAGAAAAATATGCATAGGTTTAATGAAAACATGGCCTCTCCAGCCTCATTGTGGATTCTCAAAACACACCACATTTATTCAAAGTGAGGATGATGCTCTTTTTAAAAGGTTTAAATATATTATTCAGGACCCTAGGGAAAAGCTCCTACCATCTGGGACAGAAGGACCTTAGATAATACGGTCTATTTACCTGGTGCGCATGGGTGAAAAAGGGACCCCTTAACCATAGGGCCCTCTTTTGCTAGGAGTGCACAGCAGGTGGTTCGTACTTGATTTTCTGCTAGATTTATGCCAAAGAAAGCCAGAAATGAGCATTCTGGAGTCAATGTCCTGCCTCTCCTCAGGGCCAGGAAGATTTCAGAAATTCATTTCAGGGAGCCAGGACTGATCCAAGTGAATATTTATTAGCTTCAGCTTATTTACTGCAGAGGCAGACATGGCTACCAATTCTTTGCTGGCTGCAATATTCAAAAAAGGAGCATTCTGGAAGCTGCAAACCTTCAACCTGATGAACAAAAAATTATTCTGAACTATATAGTGTCAGGAAAAAGAAAGCGAACCACCCTTCAGTATTCTGAGCAAGCATAAGAAAGATCTGAAAACACAAAAGTCAACCTTGTGGTAATTGGTGGCTGAGTCTGCAGTCTCAGGAGCAGCCTCCTGGCCTCTGGGGATTGCAGTAAGTATTTTAAGGGTGGGGTGTGGTCTGTTCTCAGGTGAAATGAAAACAAACCTTGCAGATGACCAACTGCTTCAGCACAGACACGTCTGTTCTCAGGGCAAACACCAAGACATCAAAAGACCTCTTGACACACAGGAAGAACTGGTGAAAATGGTGACAAATCAAATTTATTCACTGACAAGAACAATCAGAGCGACCCAGTATCAGCAGGCAGGTGATTCTGTCTGCAATGCTGACCACCACCACCACCTCCATCACAACCAGCAAGGGCAGATGCCATTTACCGATGAAGACGACGCATTCGGCCTGCCCTTTACCTGCGTTACTTTTAAAATCCTTTTGGCAATAACATGAGGTTGATAAAACCATTTCCAAGTCACAGATGAGGATGCTGAGGCTCAGAGAAGTTAGGCGACTTGTCCACCATTGCATAGTTAATGCGAGGTGGGGGAATTTGAAACCAGGTCTGTGTGCAGAGGCCCAGCTCTTACCCTGGGAGGAAGAGACTGCCTTCCAGTTAGACAGCAGGCAGGATGCCGGGGCTGCGCGCTCCCTAAGCTGTCACTTGCGCAGCTCTTCTGGGAGCATAGTTCTGCTTTGAGGCCTGCTGCTGTGACAACCACTGCCACTAAAATTCATGTAACAGCAAGTGAACATTTTGGCAGCTTATCAGAAAGTTATCAATTCTTTACTTCATTTCAAAAAACAGTGGAATCGATTCAAAATTATCTAAATAAAACTCGTAAGCCACACGAGGTTCCAACTTTTAGAACCTCTATTTAGTAGCTTCGTCTTGCAAGGTGAACAGGTGATAGGCCTATCAGTTTGGGTAGAATGCTGCAAACCAGCTATGGTGACGGATCTCTCCATGTTGTTACCCACATTTTCCAAACCATAAACTTCTATGTGGTCACCCTCTCAAATCTGCTGACCCTCCCCAGAGAATAAAAGAGTGAACAAGAGCCTCACCCAAGAACACAGTGTTACAGGTCTATTATTCTTCAACTTTTCACTTTCAATCAGGACATGCATTTGTTACTAAAAAACTGCTGAAAGCACAATTTCAGGGCATCCTCTGCATATGAATTAAACTGGATTCCCCTTTCCCTGGCTTTCACCCTTCCCCCTAGAAGTAGCAAGAGGCCATTTTTCTGAAGGTCGTCTGAACAATTTCAAAGGCTATAACAAATCAAAATGTTCCCTGCATCTGATATCAAACAGGGCTGATGCCAACACTTATTAGAGAAATCAGATTCAGCTCCCCACCCTCTCGACCCACATGCACACACACAGCCAACTTTGAAGTGGGAAGAATGCGGGGATCAGAAATTACCCTGGAGACAGCTCTGGCTGTCTTTGAAGGTTTCCTTTGATACCACCATTTCTTTTCCTCTCTTATGCTCGGAGGCTAAAAGCTGCCTTTTTTATTGATATGGGGTAATTAATGAAGCTATAGCATTAACATAACCTAAATCCCCCAAAAAGATAAATTCAAACGAGACACATTTTTTTTTCAGTTAAGTCTGACTGGTATAAGATCAGGACAATGGCCAGGTATTCATCTTCAATCCTGCCTTTTAACATGCTGAGTCATGGCTCTTGCTACTCCCTGAGTACAATGAATAAGTGGTTGGTAAGTCTGAAAAGCATTTTTATTTTATTAGAGGAATCAGGCTATTGGTCCTTGGTATCAAAAATATGCATTGCAGGTAAAGAGACAGGATGCTAGGGTCATGGCGGTGGTTGTTAGAGCAAAGTGCAAAGTGATAGCCTTGCTGGGCTGCATTCTGATGGGGAAAAAACCTGCAAGGTCTGGAAATTAGGGGTGGTGCTGGGCCACTACAGCAGCAAGAAGGATAATGAAACTTTCGAATGTGCTGGTTGCTTTGGGCTTGGAGGACAGAGACAACCACAGAGGCAGAAGTTAAGCCCATAGGAGGCTTCCTGAGCCACACCCAGGGCCTCTGTGGCTGTGCTCCAGGAGACTGCAGCAAAACACCCCCCTGCAGCCACCTAGGCACCAACTCAGCAAACGCAGGCTGCGTCCCGGGAGCAGTGATGTCTCCAGCAACAACGTGCTCTTGTAGAACACATGTCAGGCCCCAAGGGCTCCTTCCAGACGCCACATTTCATTTGGGATGTGCCAGACAATTCAACACATTAATTGCACTAATGCCTAGATTGTATATAAATAAAGTACACACACACAGAGTACTCAAAATAGAGCACTAATAATGTCTGCATGGTTTATTTTTATCATTTGTGAAGTGCTCTGAAAAAAGGGGCTAATCAAATTGGCTAGGATGAGATTCTGAGCGGAATCTTAAGCTTAAGCACTGCTTAAGCACTGCTTGGGCCAACGCATACAGTTGTAAAGGGGGACGCAAGGCTTCCTGTCCAACCACATTTCTGATGTCAACCAGGGTCCCAAATGCACAGCCATTTTCCTTCGGAGAAAGAGAGAGGCCGGGCTAATCTCTCATCAGGAGGGCCCGAGGTCTCCCTTTACTCGTGTGTCTCCTTTATCCTCTGACTTATTTACAACTTCAATTACTACCGCTCCTTTTAGTCCCCATTTCTCATTTTTGATTCTCCACTTTCCATTCCAGCTTAAGCATTTTCATATCCCAAGTAGGCTTTTTCATCATCTCCTCCCAGACAGGACTGGGCTCCTACCGTGCTCCTGGCACAGAAGTGCACCCTACAGACAGACAGTCACACGATGGAGCCTGTGCCCTTGAGGAGCTCCTGGTAGATGCAGGATTGAGATCCAGCCCTGTGTGGCTGTGGGCAACGTTACCATTCTAGGTCTCAGTTTCTCCATGTGTAAGATGAGTCTAAGAGCAGCGCCTGTCTCATGATGCTGTGAGGAGGATTCGACAGCCACCGTGGGCAAAGTTCGCTTTGTGCAGTGCCTGCCTGACCAATGTATGTTAGTATTGTTAGTATTTTTATTAATTGCAAGATGGACATGTAAATAATCATGATGCACCACTAGGAAAAGATTGTTCTGAATTCTATGGGTGTGTGGATAATGATGATAACTCTGTGCTGTAAGGAGAGGCAAACCCAGGTTGGCCATCTCTAGAGCCCATGTTCATAAGCAAAGAGGCTCTCGGGAAAATGGAGACAGGATGGGAAGGAAGATGGCATTCAGCCAGTGTAAAGGGAAGAGTAAAACTTTGTCAGCTGGACTAGGAGGGATCCCAGGGCAAAAGGCACAAAACATGCAAATACGTGAAAGAGTGTGGCATGTCATGGAAGCTACAGGGAGCACGCGGCTGGAGATAAGATGAGGTGTGTGTAGAGAATGATGCCAGATGAAGTCAGAAAGGAAGGCAGGGGCTGCGCCATGAGGCATTTAGACGCCTTGCAGAGGAGTCTGGATTTTATGCTACAAGCCAGAGTTTTCAGAAGTATATTCTACAAAATGGCAATGTCACAATATGCTCTAAGAATAAAAGAAGATAAAAAGAATTTGGTGGCCAAATAAGTTAGGAAAATATTGCATACTCTCTACTCCCTGTAAGATATTCATAAGGCACATCAGCAAACTGGTTTCCACAGTAAAGAAACCCACTGAACTTTCTCTAACCCAGAGTTTCTCAAACTTGTTTGACCATGCATTGCTTTCTGCCTAACATCTATTAATATCCTACTTTCCTACTTTGGGGAGGGCTGCTTTGGGCAAGGGGGAGATGGCAAAAAGAAAGAGAATCATCCGCTCGCATGTGTATTTTAGGAAGACAGCTCTGGAAGCCAAGTGAAGGACAGACTGTGAGGGAAGCAAGACTGGAGACTAGAAGTGAGGCGGTGCGTGCATTCTTCAGTGCAGAGATAATGAGAGCTGGAGAGGAGCGAGAGGGGTGGAGAGGGATGGGGGGCCCAGTTTGAGAGTTACTTAAGAGGGAGAACTGCCAGTAATCACTGACAGCCTAGACCAGCGGGATGAAGGGAAGAAAGCTTTAACCAATTAGGTGGTGGTACTGTTAACCAAGATAAGGAAAAGAGGAGGGAAACTGAGTGTAGGGAGAGAGAGGATGAGTTTTGTTTTAGACAGGCTAAACTTGAGGAACATGGGAAGTCTGATCTAGAAACAAATCATGAGTGATCCTTGTGTGGGTGACGTGGATGAGAATGGCCAAAGAGAATGCGCAGAGGGAGAAGAAAACTCTGGGAAACTGGGAAGTCAAGGGGGAAGACAAGAAAGAAGGAAGTAACTGGAGCAGCTGAGGAGGGGCGATCAGAGGTGTTTTGGAAGCACCATACCTATGAGACTCTATATTCCAAGACTGTTATTTTAAGTTAGAATAAAAATAATACTAGTTATCATTTACTGAGTATTGACTAGATGGCAAAGTGCCAAGTGCTTTATGTGTACTACTTCAGACACTTTCAGTAAGGGGCAATTAAATAGAGTGTTAAAGGTATCATGCAAAGTAGGTAAATTTCCACTCCTCCTTACGATCTCAATTCAGAGCATGCTTCATTTGCACCCTAAGTTTGGTAACTCTAGTAGCACGGTCCTGATTATGACTCACCTTTCTACGTATTTGTTCTTCATCTCTCCAATTCGTTTGTAAGTCCTTGGCAAGCAAGGGCTATGTGTTGTACCAGGAGTGACTATGAAGTTGTCAACTTTGAAAAAACCCAACAAGAATGGCATCTCAAAATGCCACTGCCCATGGTCTCTGCGAGGGTATACACTACCCTCAGTGCTGCGTCTCCTGCTGACCAACAGTGTGGAACCTTCTGGAGCAGCTGTCAGAGTTTACAAATCAGACGCACAGACTACACCTGACTGATTACTCACTTTACATGCATGCTCCAAAGACATTTGGTTTTTCCAAAAAGAAAAAGGAAATCTCCCCTCAATGAATGATTTGGTATCAACGAGGAAATTTACGAGAACTGGGCACAGTCCTTGGAGCAGGAGTTGCATCCCACGTAGACAACACTTGTGTGGAATGTGGAAATGCTGGGTTACTTGTTCAAAACACACATCTCATTATATCACGGGCTATGCTTCTTATGTAACGCCCTGCTATGTGCTAAGCCACAGTTACCACCTTTTTTTGAAGAACATTCTATTCTCATTATAATGTGGCTGTTGGGTGGTGAGTGCTAGTATTCATACTAACAAACTTTTACATTTTAATGAGAGTCACGAGGAAGGAAAGGCTCCCGATGGGGTGGGGAGACCAGGCTCCGTGCTGAGAGTGGCCTGGAAGAGTGTGGGGCATCTCAGGCACGGTGTTCATTACACTCTGGTGCAAACACAAATGAAGGCTGTCAGCTCCCATCAGCATCCTCTGATGCTCTCTGTGGAGCCATATGGAGACTGTGCAGTCAAAAGGAATTAGGGGTTCACAAGGGTGAACTTTCCATGAAACAAGTCACCCGTGGAAATAACACGTCTTCTTTCAACAGCAGTATTCAATATATGCTGCTGTGCACAGCCACTTCCTAAGGGCGACTTGTTAGTTTTGTGGAAAAAGAGTGTCATCAGGTTGTGTCAAATGAATGGGAATTTTCCTCGTGGTTCTAGGAAAAGCAAAATGCTGAACCTTGGGCTACTGAGGAGCTGCTTGACTTGGGGAAAAAAATCCATTTCCTCAGAAGACACATTTAATGAGGCAACTGGGGTCTAAGGTGATAAATTAGAAATTCAACTAAGGGCATCAGGCTTAGAGGAAAAAGCAGAAGCTTGATGGAGAATGCAAGCAGAGAGAATGACATGCTTTTTCACAAAGTGTGCATCCTCACGCTGACAAATCTATGTTTGCTGATCATTTCCGCTATGATTGCTAGTTTTTAATGCCATTCATCTGGAATTCGACTACACTTGTTCTGGGATACAGAAAACCAAGGAACACACAAGACTCCACAATGCTTACCTTGCCATCTTCTGTGTAGACATTCTCGTTATATCCCTTTACTATTGTTCGATCA
The DNA here is from genome assembly GCF_029289425.2 of Pan paniscus. Classification (NCBI taxonomy): domain Eukaryota; kingdom Metazoa; phylum Chordata; class Mammalia; order Primates; family Hominidae; genus Pan; species Pan paniscus. The sequence continues at coordinate 7,461,131 of NC_073260.2, read as the reverse complement.
ATGAACAGGCTCCGCATGACGACGATCACTTTCAACACCTTTCCCAAGGTCACCTGCCAAAACACATGTAAGCTGACGCTTGAACATGCAATCACACAAAGTTGGGCAGGGGTGTGAGAAGAAATGACCACCTGGCCAATCCAGTGAGACTGGATTCATGGTGCTGGCCCTGTGGATCCTCCAGCACTGGAAAATGAACTCTCAATAACAGCAAGTTCTTTCTGTAATCACTGAAAAATGTTTTGGGCCTCAACTCGTCTAACTTCCCTAAATTTATTTATATTTTTGGCTTACAAACTCTGAGGATAAGTTTCATATGTTTACTATCTGCTGGAAAAAGTAAAATCCTTCCCTTTCCCATTTTAAGATTTTCTTTTTCAAAGGCGAGGATTCTACAATTCTGGCAATTATAGGATTTAGTGAGCACGTTGTTTCGTACTATGTCGTGGCCCTATGTATACCTATGCAATATGTACACAGTACAATATACAGAGCAAAGGCAAGTACCAAATGCCTCTTGGTTGAACTATCTATCTATAGTAACTGGTAAAAGTGGAAAAGCAATAGCAAATAAAGTCAGGAGGTAAAAGGAAAGTAGCTGAATTTTATCTTCAAAAAAGAAACATGATCCTGGAAATACATTTAAGTGCTTTTACTCTCAGAACCTAAGCACATATTATACATTTTTTAAAAAAATCCTTAAAAAAGTGCAGTTTCATGTATGCCAGGGAAAAAGGAACCTGCTGTGCTTGCTGGAATAGGCTCAGCACCAAGAATAGAAACTGCACCTTCCCTTCTTTAGGGACACTATGGTGTGGATATGGCTGTTTCCCCCCACCAAAACTCAGGTTGAAATTTTATCCCCAGTGTGGTGCTGGGAGGTGGGGCCTAGTGGGGGGTGTTTGGGTCAAGGAGGCGGATCCCTCAGAAATGGCTGGGTTCATTCTTGACGTCCTGTGTCCCTGCTCTGGCAAGACGGATCAGCTCCCTCGAGAGTGGGTTGTTATAAAGCCAGGATACCCCTTGGGTTTTGGCCTTCACACGTGTCTGCCTCCCCTTAGACCTTCCACCATGTTGCGATGTTTGTGATGCGGTGCAACACAAAAGCCCTCGCCAGATGGTGAAGCAGATACGGGCATCATGCTTCTTATACTTCCTAACCGGCAGAACTGTGAGCTTAATCTCTTTTCCTATAAACTACCCAGCTTCATGTATTTGGTTATAGCGACAATAAACAATATACGGATGAAGATGAGGGGCTCACGTAACTCTTCTAAGACTTTGCTAAAGCTTTTCATTTCGTATATGAGACCCTGGACGCAGACCCCAGCCTGGGACCCACCCGCCCATAGTCCGAGTTGCTCTGATGAGGTTTTGACGTCACAGAATTTGCTGAAAGAAAGCCCTGCTGAGCTGCCTAAGGTAAGAGCCTTAGCTCCAGATGGCAATCCTGATCCTTCAACTCCGGGGATGCCACCTCCAATCACCCCTTCCTTATATCCCCATTCCTTGCAGTTTTCCAACTGATCATCCTCAACAACAACCTTCCTCTTTCCTTGATTAGTCCTGGGTATCAGTGAACACCCCCAACATTTGATTCCTTCAATAATTTCAAGCGTTAGGTTGATAGCTCTATTTCTGTATACTTTAAGTACTGAATACAAACATGGTTAAGAAAAAACATTTATTTACATTTAAGGGACTGCTAATAAAGGCATCCTATTTCTGTATAACACTTTTAAATATTGTCACACCATGTAATGTTTAGTGGGTCTCTTTATTTTTTGTTGTCCTATGTCCAATCAATGGGTCATTTTTTTTGTGTTACTGAAAATCCCTATCTAAGGATGCCAATAAACCATGGAGGTAGAGTGAGTAACTCTGTCTTTAGTCAACATGGAGCCTACTGGAAGAAAGGGAGGGAGGGAAAGCAACTGAGTTACAGTTTTTTTTTTTTTTTTTTTTTTGAGGCAAAGTCTTGCTCTTTCACCCAGGCTGGAGTGCAGTGGTGTGATCTCGGCTCACTGCAACGTCCATCTCCCAGGTTCAAGCGATTCTCCTGCCTCAGCCTCCCGAGTAGCTGGGACTATAGGTGCGCACAACCACATCTGGCTAAGTTTTTTGTATTTTTAGTAGAGATGGGGTTTCACCATGTTGGCCAGGCTGATCTCAAACTCCTGACCTCAAGTGATCTGTCTGCCTTGGCCTCCCAAAGTGCTGGGATTACAGGCATGAGCCACCACGCCCGGCCAAGTTATAGTTTTGTAGTTACAGACACTGAAATCGATACCTTCTCACTAGGCTAAAGTGAACGTAGGTCCCACACATTCTCCACAGCTCTCCTCTGGAAGGGCCACTGTTTGTAACTGCACATTTTAACTTTCTTTGCTAATAAGCCTAGGTGACTAAGCAATTGTTTCCTGAAACATCAAAACCTGGCTGATATTAATTAAATGATAAATTGCCTTTGTAATTTAAGTTTCTTAAGATGGATTTTAGAAATACATACTAATAACACCAGAAATTTTATATTCAAATTTTTTTCTATTAAAAGTTAATTTTGGTATTTTAAAGTTAACTAATACTTAAAAATATAAATGTTTATTATGGAAAAATCTAAAATTAGAGAACAAAGGAAGAAGACAGTTGTTCCTGGTCTTGAGATGGAAAGATAATCACCATTAACATTTTGGGGTACTTCCTTTCAATCATTTTATTATCAAAGGCTTATGGTTTTTGAATTTCTAACATCGTTATAATGAAACTATATATATATATATTTTCTTTCTTTTTTCTTTTTCTGAAACAGAGTCTCACTCTGTCGCCCAGGCTGGACTGCAGTGGTGCCATCTCGGCTCACTGTAAACTCCGCCTCCCGGGTTCAAGCGATTTTCCTGCCTCAGCCTCCTGAGTAGCTGGGATTACATGCGTGCGCCACCACCCCCGGCTAATTTTTGTATTTTTAGTAGAGACGGGGTTTCACCATGTTGACCAGGCTGGTCTTGAACTCCTGACCTCATGGTCCGCCCGCCTTGGCCTCCCAAAGTGTTGGGATTACAGGCGCAAGCCACCACACCCAGCCATGTATATTTTCAAATCAAATTTTTCCTTAAAACTATGACAAGTATTGTTCCATACTGCTATATAGTCTTCACAATCAGTGTTGCATTGCTGCACGACATTCTACTGAAAGGATATCCTATAATTTCTTTAACCATTCTCCTATTGGTGGACGTTCGGGTTACTTCCAAGTTTCCCCTAATATAAATATGGCCGCAGTGTATACTTTTGTTCACAAAGTTTTCACCACATTTGGAATTATTTCCCTAGATTTGCAAAGTCATAATTACTGTGGCAAACAATACAAATATTTTAAGGCTTTTGATATAATCTGCCAAACTGCTAACCACAACGGTTATGCCAACCAGAATGGTATGAACACACCTATTTCATTCTGTTCTTGTCAGCGATGGGCACTACTAAATCAAATCAAAACTTATGAGACTGTTGGAAATCTGAACACTGAACTACATGCTTGATAATACTGGAGAGTTATTATTGTATTAGATGTGGGTGTCATGGTTCTGCTTATGTGCTTTTGGAACCCTTTGAGAAATACGTACTGAAATATTTACAGATGAAGTGATACCATGGCTGTTATTTGTTTCAGAAGAGTAACACAGGGAGGGAAAAGGAGGTGGAGGTGGAGGTGACAAGATTGGCCAAGAGTTGGTCATTGTTGAAGCTGGGATGGGTTCGTGGGGTTCTTTGTACTATTTCATTTACTCGTGTATATGTTTTTAAATCTTCCATAATAAGAAGTTTTTAAAAATCAATTAAGTTGGCACTTTGGGCAGGGAAGGGGTTTGTTGGATTTTACTTTTGCCACTTTATTACAAGTCTGCTCATATCAGGATCCAAATATGGTCCACACAATGTGACTGGTTGACATGTCTCATAAGTCTTTCCCAAACTAAAGAGATCCCCCTCCCAACCCCATGCCCCCATTTTATGTGTTGAAGAAACTGGGTTATCTCCTACAGAGTTTTCCACAGTCTGGATTTTGCTGGTGGCATCCCAGTGGTATACTTTAACATGCTGCTCCTTCCTCTGTATTGCCTGCCAATTGATAATTAGATGAGATGCAGGTTTGATTTTTTTTTTTTTTTTGGCAAGATGACTTCCAGGGCTATAGTAGTTTATGGATAGTCAGTATGAAAAGTCTTGCACTGGCTTACTTTTGGGATCTTCTGAATCCATAAAGCTCTATGAAGTTTGTCAATTCTTATTTATTTATTTATTTATTTATTATTTTTGAGATGGAGTCCTGCTCTGTCACCCAGGCTGGAGTGCAGTGGCGTGATCTTGGCTCACTGCAACCTCTGCCTCCTGGGTTCAAGCAATTCTCCTGCCTCAGCCTCCTGTCACCACACCCAGCTAATTTTTGTATTTTTTTTTAGTAGAGATAGGGTTTCGCCATGTTGACCAGGCTGGTCTCGAACTCCTGACCTCAGGTGATCCACCCGCCCTCGGCCTCCCAAAGTGCTGGGATTACAGGCGTGAGCCACCGCGCCCAGCCAATTCTTATTTTTTATAGAGCCAAAAAAGATCCTGGTGCTCATCTAAGTTGAATAGGCATAGAATTATGGCTTTATGCATTTTTTTTTTTTTTGAGATAGTCTCGCTCTGTCTCCCATGTTGGAGTGCAGTGGCACAATCTTGGCTAGTGCAACCTCCCTTCAAAGTTCAAGCGATTCTCCTTCCTTGCCTTTTCTAGTTGCTGGGATTACAGGCGTGTGCCACCACGCCCGGCTAATTTTCATATTTTTAGTAAAGACGGGGTTTCACTATGTTGGCCAGGCTGGTTTTGAACTCCTGACCTCATATGATCCTCCCACCTTGGCCTCCCAAAGTGCTGGGATTATAGGCATGAGCCACTGCGCCCGGCCTGGATTTTTAACATGGTAATAATATACCCAGTTTTGAAGCCTAACATTTTGAGGCTTTAGAATCAGGTCTCGGCTCTGCTGTTGGAAAGCTTGGCCTAGCTACCTACCTTCTCTGAACATCTAAATGGAGATAATGGCACTCCCATCTCAGAATGACTGTGAGGAGTCAGTGAGACAATGCACAGGTGAAGGGGATGGCACAGGGAGTGCTCAGTGGCAATGCTATTGTTACTTGGCCCAAACCCCTGTTTGGACTTTATGGAGGTGAAACGGTTTGAAGCCAGTTAACGTCAAAGCTGGAACCAGAACTGCTGCTGTAGCCAGGTCAGTGAACTGGCTGACCTGGTCCTTATGTTAATTTTCCCTCCTGCTGTCACAACTGGGGCTATAGGAAGCTGAGAGGGGGTAACAGTTGTGCTGGACCTGAAGGATGAATAAGACTGTGGGGTCTGCTGAGCAACCGCTGAGCAGAAAGTGCCTGCAAGCCTGAGGGTCAGGCAGCCAGACCTCCTGGCGGTGGCCATTTGGTGTGCAAATCAATTGCTCCTACTCTCCAGCACTGTGCTTCAGGCCCTCATTCTCCACTTGCAGGCAGTGTGACCCAGGGCAACTCAGACAACCTCTGGTGCCTGTTTACTCAGCTGTGAAATGCGGTGGGACCTTTTGAGGAAATTGAAGGAGGCGATCCATGTAAAACTTGGGCCTAGGGGTGCGGTGGACAGCAAAGCTCAATGGCTGTTAGCGTCCTTTCTCTTCGGAGTGTGGTGCGGCAGGAAGGGTAACGTAACAGGAGCCCTCCTGGCTCTGCCATCGAGATGGAGCCTGGTGTGCGCTCTCTAGCAGTCCTTCCAGCCCTCACATCGCTCTACAATGATTCCGATTCTCATGTGTCTGGCATGTGCCAGTTTCTAACGTATCTGCATGCACCAGGTTGTAGTGACCTTGAACTTTTTGATAGACTGATAAAGAGATGCAGCACATAGAGGCCAACGGGCATCTTTCCACAAACTAGCCAGTGCTGGTCACAGTCAGAAGCAAAACGCCCACCGACGGGGGCTACAGGTCGGCTCTTGGCAACTGCTATAGGATACCACTAATAAAAGCTAATGCCATCTGGTAATGAAGCGAGCTTGCTGTTGCCAAGGTAACACTTTTCTATACCAAGCAGCACATTTCCAAAGAGCTTGCTCACTACTCACGGTAGAGAGTCAGGGGAGGCACTATGTTTCCTGTGCAGGCATCAAGGTGCACTTGAAGAGGAAGCCCAGCCCGCCTCCCATCTGGCCATCGCCTCCCAGAAGTGCATTTAGAAAACCTGCCCCTGCCTAGCCCCCCCATCAGGTCAGCTGCACTCTGGGCAGCGAGCGGGGGCTGAAACCGGTGGTCTTCTCTATCTGCTTTTCCAGCAATCGCCTGCCAAGCTGTATTCCACGAAGAGAATTTCTAATCCACTGTGGCAAGGCAAGTCACAAGACAGGAAAGGAAAAGTGGGAGGAAAGTAGAAAAAGTATTTAGTTCAGCTCTGCCAACTGATGTCTAACAAAAACCTAACAAATCTGGTGGTTGAAATGATATCTCTACTGCCTGACCATGTGAGCTGAGAAGGTGAGAGGAGCTGGTCACTTAAAATGATCTTCCCCCAGAACTCGTGTAGGGGGAAAAGTGCTTTGAAACTGAGCGGTATCTGCGTCTAGGATCAGGGGAGGTGAGCTGACCAAAAGCTTACCTGCACGAGGAACCCGGGGCCAGATAGCATCCCCAACCTGGCAGAAAGCATGTGTGTGGGAGGTGAAGGGTGATAGTTCAGGGGTTTGTCAGTTAGACAAATGGTGGCATGTCTAAGCCCTGCTTTGGGGAGGGGAGTGTGTTATTAAAAAAGAATTAAAAAGAAGCCAACTATTTATGTAAAACCATCCATGAATGTTATTTTCTGTATACAAAATAAAAGTCTGATATGTAGGCGCCCTTAAGGGATCTGTTGTAATTTAAATGATGTTTTTCCAAGTACAGCAGAAAGAAAGAGAGAGGGAGAGGGAGAGAGAGGGAGGGAGAGAAAAAGAGGGTAAGGGAGAAGGAGGGAAGGAGAGAGGAGAGAGACACAGAGGAGGAGAGGGGAGACACAAGGAGAGGGGGGAGAGAAAGAAAGGGGGAGAGAGAGGTGAGAGAGACAGAAGAAGAGATGGGGAGAGAGAATGAGGGAGGGAGGGGGGAAGGAGGGGAGAGAAGAAGGAAGGGTGGAAAGGAGGGGCTGGCGGGCACACCCAAAGGAGATTTAGGAAGTGTTTTCCTTCATACAATACTGAGAACTTTTCTCTTTGTACTAATTCCAAAGAAAGAACAGGCTAAGGTAAGTGAGTGCAGTGAACAATGTCTTGTTGAAGAAATGTCTGTACTGTGTGCAACACTGGGCAAGGACACTGATTCACAGAATCATAGAACTGTAGGCTGAAAAGGATATAAACAATCATTTTCTCTAACTCTCCCATGTCTAAAGAAGTAAACTGAGGCCTAGGGAGGTTAAGAAGTATCAAATGTGGCTCCTACCTTAAAGAAGGTAACCAAATCGACATATGCCTGGAGTCACTGGAGGGCACCTAAAGTGCTCTGCCACCTGGAGCTCACAATGTGCTTGAGGAATGGAGGGAGGAGGGCACTGCCTCACTGAGCTGTCTGGCACAACCAGAAAATGCCTGGTTCAGCACCTGCCTAATTCACCGCACATTTTGAAAGGGTGGAGTTGGCTATGTAGATGAGCAGTTCCCAAATGGGGTTCCAAATGGGAATCTCCTCCAAAAGGTGTTTTTACATATGGTCTGTAAAAGCTCACCAGTGCCCCTACACTTTTCCTAGGGGGTCTTTCCTCCATATCATGCAGATTTACCCCTTTGCTCTGGAACAAGGGCAGGTGCATGCACACAGGGCAGGCAACTTTCTCCTCTGTCTGCCTAACAACCCGGGATTCAGCCCAGGCAGTTGTCTTATTCCCATTCTTAATAGAAGGAAGCTGAAGTTTTGAAAGATTTGAGTCGGAGGTCACTGGTTTTCTGTGAAGGGCCAGAAGCTGCCTCTTGCTGTTTCCCTACCTCATGCCTGGCCCATGACCCCACATCCACGTCTATAAATCACAAGCAATGGTGACCAAAGAGCCTTGAGTCATGGACTCCTCCAGCCACCCAGCAATCCTCCTCCAGGGCTCTGTTAAAGGGCTCAAAGCCTTGCCGATCGAGACTCCTGGCTTCCCTCACAAATGACTTCATACACACACCACTGACCCCATCTCTAAGACGCTAATAAACTACTTGCTTCTTCTAATTGTAGCATTTTTTAAAAAGTTAGCACTCTGAATTCTGCACAGCTGCTAGGTATGTGTAGCCCTGACAGAGTCGTGCTGGGCGGAATTGTCCTCTTAACAGCAGGCTCGAGAGCTGCGGCAGCAAGGGGGATGAGGGAAACTGGCTGTTGCTTCTTTCTAGGAAAACTGTAAAATTGGATACAGCCAAAAGAAAACAGAGACAGACCAACTCTGAAAGGCTGAAACTCTGGCAGAGCTGGGGCAAAGAAGATAAACTGTCATGCCAAGGAAGAGGGGGCCACCAGGACTGTATCGAGCAGGACAGTAACTGAATCATAAAAAGAAAACGGAGCGATGTGACTTGGAAACCAAGAGGTCAGACCGAGGGACTGTCAAAGCTAAAACCGATGTTCTTCCATACTGAAGGTCACTCATTTTGCTCTGCAAAACCAAACCAGTTGTGCCTCTGATGATAAAACACAATGTAATATAATGTGATACAAGAAAGGAGAAATGGCCCTGGGGGTGGCTCCCGTGTCCAGACTAGACTCCAGATACAAAGTTGTTATAGCCCTAAGAGGTGAATTATATTTTTCCTTTGACAAGGTCCCAGGAAAAATGAGGCAGACAAACTGAATTTAGGGTCTGTTTGCCAACAAGTCAGAAACCAACGTGCCAGCAAGATGGGAGCTACAGTTCTGGACTCTGGGAGGAAAAAAGACCTGCATTTGTGTCTTGGCTCTGCTCCTTCCTGGCTATGTGACCTTGAACAAGTCACTTACCCTCTTTAGGCCCCAGTTTTCTTGCCTGTCAACCCTGGAAGGAATGACACCGTGCATGTGAAGTGCTCAGCACATCTGAACCATGGGAGTGCTGGGTCAGTGGTGGCCACGGGGTGTATTAGTCCATTTTCACAGTGCTGATAAAGACATACCCGACATTGGGCAATGTACAAAAGAAAGAGGTTTATTGGACTTACAGATCCACATGGCTAGGGAGGCCTCACAATCATGGCGGAAGGCAAGGAGGCACAAGTCACATCTTATGTGGATGGCAGCAGGCAAAGAGAGAGCTTGTGCAGAGAACTCCCATTTTTAAAACCATCAGATCTTGTGAGATCCACTCATTATCATGAGAACGGCACGGGAAAGACCCGCCCCCATGATTCAATCATCTTCCACCAGGTCCCTCCCACAACACGTGGGAATTATGGGAGCTACAAGATGAGATTTGGGTGGGGACACAGAGCCAAACCATATCACAGGTGTTACCCCCTTAGTCCCCTCGGCACAGGGAAAGGCAGAGTGGGATAACCAGGGGTTTGGCGCCTGAGACCCAGGTTCAGATACTGCTTCTGCCATGTACAGAGCAGAGTGGCCCTGGGAAAGGCAGCCCACATGCACCTTGGCTTTCTTACTTCCAACATGGAACCCTCTCTAAGGACTGCACAGCTGATGCTATTGAGCGTCCACGAGAGCTACTATTGGACATGGCACTCAGTAGGCACTCCCTGTATGGTGGCAAATATTATCACTGTTGTCATTATTATTTTTTTTAGAGACAGTGTCTCACTCTGTTGCCCAGGTTGGAGTGCAGTAGCATGATCTCAGCTCACTGCAACCTCCACCTCCCAGGCTCAAGTGATCCTCCTGCCTCAGCCTCCCAAATAGTTGGGACTATAGGCATGCGCCACCACACACAGCTTTTTTTTTTTTCTTTTTTTTTGAGATGGAGTCTCACTCTGTCAGCTAGGCTGGAGTGCGGTGGTGTGATCTCGGCTCACTGCAACCTCTGCCTCCCGGGTTCAAGTGATTCTCCTGCCTCAGCCTCCTGAGTAGCTGGGATTACAGGCGCATGCCACCATGCCTGGCTAATTTTTGTATTTTTAGTAGAGACGGGGGTTTCACCATGTTGGTCAGGCTGGTCTCGAACTCCTGACCTCGTGATCCACTCGTCTTGGCCTCCCAAAGTGCTGGGATTACAGGCGTGAGCCACTGCGACCAGCCCAGCTATTTTTTGTATTTTTTGTAGAGATGGGGTTTTGCCATGTTGCCCAGGCTGGTCTTGGACTCCTGGACTCAAACAGTCCATCTGCCTCAGCCTTCCAAAGTGCTGGGATTACAGGTGCGAGCCACTGTGGCCAGTCTGTTATCCTTATTTTTAAAAATTATTAAACACCCTGCCTAATAAGACGTGTTTTATTTTTATATTTTTCTGATTTTTTTAGAGACAGGGTCTTGCTCCGTTACCCAGGCTGGAGTACAGTGGTATGATCATAGCTCACTGCAGCCTGGAACTTCCGGACTAATTTTTCTTTTCTTTTTTTTTTTTAAATAGAGATTGGGGGGAGCGGTCTCACTATGTTGCCCAGGCTGGCCTTGAACTCCCGGCCTCGAGCAGTCCTCCTGCCTTGACCGCCCAAAGTGCTGGGATTACAGGTGTGAGTCATTGCACCTGGCCAACAAGGTTTTTTTATGAGGTAGCTTATTCCACTCACGAGTGAACTGGGGTCATTTGCTAAAGAGACATCAATGTTAACAAGTTGGGCAGCACTTCCAATTTTCCTTAGCTCTTCCATATTCTCCTCTCTTCTAAATTCAGAATATCCTGGTTGGAGGGGAATTTCAACACAGTGGACTAATCCATTTACCAAGTGTTACAAAAGGTTTTCATGCCTGGGAAGGGTTATGAAATAGTTTTCCATCTCACATTGTAAATATAAAATTCTTCACAATCTTCCTATCTCATCTCGTCTCCCTTTCAATAATAACAACACAAGTTCACATAAAATGTAAAGAAACAAAGACAGTATAGAGAATTGTGCTTCCCAATCTTGGTTTCATGCTACCTCTGGGCTTCCCTTGCAGTCTTGGGAAAAATCCCCCAAACTATCAAAATTAGCTCATTTAATTTATAAGACATATATTCAAATATATAAAATATAGCCCTTCCAGGGAAAGTGAATACAGAATGAATGCCAATGCCTGTATAAAAATAGGGCCTCCAATCCAAAAAGATTCTATGTGAATCAAGTGGGATACAGGTTACCTGACAAAATGGGAAGCTACTGTTTTCTTGAACATACTGAAAATGTCAAGGTGCTCCTAACAGATGTGAAGAGGAATCCTCGACAGCACACGTCCTTTATCTGTACATGACACTGAACATGACAGTAATGAAGCCTGCCTCACACTGTGTTCCTGTCTCACTGAAACTACCTGCCACCCAAGGAAGCTGCTGTTTTCTGTGCTGGGTGGAACCAGCTGGTCCAGGGGTAGGCACCCTACACAGTGGCCTGGTAGAGAAGGCTCTGCCTCATACTGCTTAGGCCAACAAAACTGCGTCCTTCCAGGACCAGGTACGGTGGCTCATGCCTGTAATCCCAGCACTTTGGGAAGCCGGGATGGGAGAATTTCTTGAGCCTGGGAGGTTGAGGCTACAGTGAACTGTGATCAAGCCATTGCTCTCTAGCTTGGGTGACAGAGCAAGAGCAAGACCTTGTCAAAAAAAAAAAAAAAAAAAAACAGAAAAAGAAAAAGAAAAGAAAAAAAACCAACCTGCCTCCTTCCAGAATTTGGACTGCAGAACATGGAAAAGAACCCAGAGCTGCCTTGGACTGCAAATTGTTCGCCCTTCCAGTTCCTTCTTCCTCCCATGTACCAAACAAATATCTGTTAAATACATATTATGTGCAGGCCAGGCATTAGGCACCCAGAGTGAGAAATGAAATAGATATTCACAGAGCTAACAGTCTAGTGAAGGAGACAGGCAATGAAGAAGTGTATAAATACAGACATAGAAATTGCAAAGAGTTATGAAGGAAATGAACAAAACGGGGATAGCTTAAAGAGAGATTATTCAGGTAATATCTACATGTGAAAAAATGACATTTAGAACAGATCACTCGATTATTCACTTGCTCACTCATTTACTCAAATATTTATTAAGTACCCACCACGTGCCAAGCATCGTTCTAAGGACTAGAGACTGAGCAGGGAATACAACAACTTGTGCTCTCAGGCTTGTACATTCTTGGATGGGGGAGGGGGTTGTGGGCAGATAATAAACAAAAAATATTTGGTCCGTATGGGGCTGTGAAGACAATAAAGCTGACAAGGGGGGTTGGTTCAAGTTTGATTGAAACCTACTGGGTAAGACAAGGTCATCCATGCCCAGTGCCGGAGCAGAGCAGCACAGGCCGAGAGGGCAGCACCTGCAAAGGCCTGGCATCCTAGGAACAGAAAGGAGGTTGGACAGGTGGGCAAGAGTGTGGCTGGCCACCAGGGGCCTTTGAGACTCTGATGAGGAGCTGAGTTTTGTCTGGGTGAAATGGAAAGCTACTGTAGGGCTTTCAGCAGAAAAGTGGCATGTCTGATGTGTGCTTTTAAAGGAACACCTTCCTGGCTGCTTTGTGGAGGCATCAAGAGAAGAAATGGAAAGACCAGGAGAGGGAATGATGGTGTTACTGAAAAGGGATCCTGATCCAGACCCCAAGAGAGGGTTCTCAGATCTTGTGCAAGAAAGAATTTGAGGTAAATCCATAAAGTGACAGCAAATTTATTAGGAAAGTAAAGGAAAAAAAGAATGGCTACTCCATAGACAGGCTGCTCAACTGACTATACTTACAGTTTCTTCTTGATTAGATGCTAAAGAAGGAGTGGATTATTCATGAGTTTTCCAGGAAAGAGGTGGGCATTTCCCAGAACTAAGGGTTCCACTCCTTTTTAGACTATATAGGTTAACTTCCTGACATTGCCAGGGCATTTGTAAACTGTCATGGTGCTGGTGGGAGTGTCTTTTCAAATGCTAATGCATTATAATTAGCATGTAATGAGTAGTGAGGATGACCAATGGTCACTTTTGCTGCCATCTTGGTTTTGGCTGGCTTCTTTACCACAACCTGTTTTATCAGCAAGGTGTTTGTGACCTGTACTTGTGCTGACCTCCTATCTCATCCTGTGACTAAGAATGCCTAACGTCCTGGGAATGCAGCCCAGAAGGTCTCAGCCTTATTTTACCCAGCCCCTATTCAAGATGGAGTTGCTCTGGTTCAAATGCCTCTGACAATAGCAGCTTCAACTAGGGTGGTGGCAGTAGAGAAGTGAGAAGCCAATCAATTTAGGAATTGATATGATTTGCTGATGGAGTGGATATGAGGAGTGAGAAAAAAGGGGAAACTACGTAAGGAAGCCTGCAGGCTTCTGGTTTGAGCACCAGGTAATGATTTTGCTATTTATTGAGAAGAAGAAGGGAAAAAACCTGGAGGGGAAATATCACTTCCTTTTCACCAAGTTTAGGATACTTTTGAAATATGTAAGTGAAGAGATGTTAAATGGGCAGGCCAGGCACAGCTGAGGGCTGAGCTAGAGATAGTTCAATTTTATGAACAATAATAATAGGCCCTCTTTTTCAAGGTAGCCTGAGTGAATCTCAGATAAGCTGATGCTCATCCTAAACCCACTCCTGTGAGCAGCATTAGTTTGGACTCTGAGGGGCTCAAGGGGGCTCTTCCCCAAAAGTGGTGGGCCCCTGGACTTAAACAGGACTGTCCTCTTGATGAGGCAGATTCAAGTCCAGGTGAAGGTGGTCCCCACACAGACCTGCCGCTTGCATTAGAAGGGTACCACAGTGCCCTCTGTGGCAAACTTGGCCCTGTTAAATCTCCACTTCTTCTGCTGATACCCTGTTAGGCAGCACTGGCTTTTTAATATTTTGTCTGTAGGATATATGCCAACTTGACCTTGATGTAGACAATTTTAATACAAATCAATATGTGGACAAGGTCACTTTAAAAATCCAATTAATATGAATGGAAAAATATGTCCCACAGTTCTGTGAGCTGAAAGTGGAACAGTTGCAAGTTAGCAACAACAAGAGAGGCAACCAAACAACACTGTTTGGGTTCTTGTGTGTCTGAGAATGCAGCTCTCTGTGTCCTTAGATACATGAGGTAGTTAGAATACTGAAAACTTTTTTATTTTACTTCTATTTAGGGTAGCTTAAAATTAAACTGTAGTTTGTTTGAAGAAAAACATAAGATGTACTGAAAACTGTGAATTCCTATAACCTAATTTTAAATAAATTAAACTCTGGACTTCAACTCACCCAGGAATCCCTAGAGAAATCTAAGGCTTTTATAAGATTTGAATAGTAGCAGTTTGCATTTATGTAGAATGCATTTACAAAACTGTTTGCAATGATCACCATGATATAAGGGGAAACCGAGGCGCTGGTATTCAAGAGTCTTGTTTATTCCTACAAGCATTATTCAACCAGGGCTCTAGGCACTTCCTTCTCAGATTTACCACCTCTACCCCTATATTTTACTCCTGATTAATGAGAAAATTTTATTTTATGCCAAGAATTACACAACCACACAATAAATTATAGGAATGTATTATGTATTACTATTATTACTGGATTCTTCCATATTGTTCTATTTTCCTTGTTACATTGTATCCCATTTGGAATCTCAGCTTTTCTATCCTTAAACCAGGTTGTAAGAGAATATAAATGATTAAGCATCTACCTAAAGACAAAACTGCCTTGTAACATCAAGGAACAGCAGCAAATTATGTAAAATCAGAATGTGATATTAGGGGTGCCAGTGAAATAACATAAACCTGTTTCTCAACTCATTTACATTTGGATTTTTTTTTAAGGGCTACGGAAGGGCCCAGAGCTGAGTAATACAGAAAAGTCCCACACTTTGCATGGCTTTTTCAGCATCCTAGGGAATCCTCACGGATTTGAAGTGCAGATGTCCTGCTATGCAGGGCTGAAAAGAAAGCTTCCATCTAAACAACACCGGCTAAGGTCACAGACAATTGTGTGAGTGTGTCTGTTCACCTCCACAGATTACACTGCAGCAACAAATTAAAAAGAGCCCAACTCTTTGCAGCCAAAGGACAAGCTGCTGCCTTGCATAATGTCTGCTCTGTCCTCCCCTCCTGGACTGGTGCGGAGGATCGTTCTGCATTTTCCTTCGTTCGAAAATAATACAAACCAGCAGACTTCCCATCTATCCCTCCCCACCCCCCACAACCACCAGTTACCTCATCTGCCACTAGTATTAATGCTCTTCACATACTCATTATTTTTTAATGATGCCTGTTTGTAAATAGCAAGATGGGATGCAATTAAACCATGAGAGGCTAAATAAACATACATACTAATTAGGATCTTTACAAGAGATTTTTTTTTCATGTATAGACTGGAATTTACCTTTCATTAATCTAACTTAATTGCAATAGTGCACCAATAAAGAGTCAACACAAATTAAGTGCTCTAAATGATTTCCCCATATTAAGGATGAGCAAGTGATCCTTCCTTTGGGTAACAAGCCATAGTGTGCAGGAGGAGGAGACTAAATGGGAAAACAGTACCACTAAACATTAGGAGGATTTTGGCACTAAGATAGGTATTGACACCATTATCAGAATGCTGGTGCTTCAGATGCCTGAAGTTAATGAGGTCAAGGTCACAGGTTCAAACTGCAGCTTCATCCCTCTTGTGAGTCAACTAGCTTTGCTTGGTTCCATGGTAGCAGACATCACCCCTTACATGTGTCAGCTGTCACTGGTTCCAAGAGAGACCAAATAAGGGTTTGGAACAATGGGTTCAAATCCATTCCCACTCCTAGAATAATAATGGCCAGGAACATTTGCTTCGTGGCAAGGCAGTAGATATTTCTGTATGAAAAGAACATCTGTTATTTGCAGGAAAAGAAAAGTTCTCATGTTTTAACCTTTGATTCTAGAAGGTGTGAAAGATTATATACATTTGGCAACTAACTTGAAGCAAGAATATGATGGTATATCAACATTAGATATAGTCTTTTAGCAAAGATGCAGAGTACCTAGCAACGTATTCATTAAACAGGTGCTGACTGAGCCCTGCCTAGCTAGCAGGTGCTGTGCATGGTCAGGAATCTAGAAAAATGTCACTCATCTAGAGCACTCTCCATCCTTTACATATTTTACTTTTCCTTCCCTGATCACTGCTGTTAACTGTCTATTGCCTTTCTCTCCTGGTCAAACACAGACATGCATGGAGATGCAGTGGCCCCAACTTCCCTCCTGCCCCACAGCTGAGCCAGTGGTACCACTGCCTTAGAACTGGCAAATCTTAAAAAGCAAGGGCCTGAAAAGTCCAGAAAGGCAAGAGGGCTAAGCCTACCACCCCGAGGAACTGAGACTCTATATTAAACTATACAACCAAGAGACCAATTAGATTCTGGAGTTCCTAATTTAAAAAGAAGTATTTGGGAAGCTCTCCTTGACATTTTCCAAAGTCTACTTCATGAAAAGGGGTCTGTGGTCAAGCATGTCCAGGAAACAACATGCTCCTCTTGAAGATTCAGTGTGTATGAATTAAAGGCTCTGAAAAGGACTGCAACTAAGGAAAGTGCTTAGCTTTCTTTAACCAGTGAGTGCTTCCTAAACTTACTGCGCACATGAACTTCCTTAAGAATTAGTGTTCCAAGAAACCCACTTTGGGAAACACTGTTACATTAGTATCAGGAAAAAAATAACTTGCTATTCAACCAGGCACTGGTAGCCTGGATCCTGGTTTTGTGGTTTGATACCACACCTGACTTCACTCACTCCCATGTCACTCCCTGCAGGTAAAAACGTGACAGCAATGCTGCTCCCCACTCCCTTACCCCCGAGTCTGGAACCCACTGAACCTGACTTCACTGTGCCACAGACCAACAGAGGCTCCAAGGATAGGAAATGGCTCCCTGACAGACTGTGGATAAAAATCTATCAACTCTAAGACGTTTAATCGCTCCCAGTTCAAGAACTTTCAAAGATCCACTCTTAAATTCCTTTTTATGGTTACATTATAAGTCTCTGAAAACCCAGTCTTGTAACAGCATCACCAACAGCCCTCACTTAATCACTCTGGTAGATCATATATAAAAACAAAACAGAGCTAAAAAAAATCATTCCATGTTAGCGAGCAGATGTCTAGCCCATTTGCAATTAATACGACCCACTTCCATACAATCAGACTGCTTAAAATTCCTGGAACAAGATGTAAAAGTTAAGATGCAAATGTTCTGATTTTAATGAGAATGAATGGAAACTATAAAATCCTCTCTCCCTTTGAGGGTAGGTACAATCTACATATAAGTCCCAACTGCACACTAAATTTATCAACAAAACAATCATTTGATAAAGCTTGTGTGAAGGAAGAAAATAGAACTGGGAAAGTCAGAAGTATTTTCAGAAAGCACTGCCTACCAAAATTACATTTGATCAAAACCATTATTCTTTTAAAAAACTTCACTCATTTCAAATACATTTTCCTTAGTCCCCTACATGCACTAGGAGCTTTCTGTATTTCTTTGAATCTCTGTGACCTTTTCATGGATAGTAGCAGAGGTTGATAAAGAAAGACCAGGACTTGGGCATTTCATGGATCTCACTTCAAATCCCAGCTGTACCACTTAATGTGACCTTGAACAAGTTATTGAACCTTCTGAGTCTCAGTGTTCTCATCTATAAAACAGTGATAACATCTTCGGCTGACGGGTGAGTGTGAACATCAAATAAATAAGCATAAGCATATAGTAAGGGGTCAAATAGAGTCCTGAGCACACAGTAGGCATATTAAGTGGTAGCAGTCATCGGAATAATATTCACAGTGGCAGGGGCATACTCTTCTAGGATCAAAAGGCAAATCTCACTGTTCACTTGTATTTCTCCCTGTTTGAAAGGCCGTTTGTTCGGCTTACTACAGTTGCATCCCTCCCTCAATGGTCCAGTCATGAAGTCTCTCCAGGGGTCTGTATTGTCCGTGGCTAGGTGGCAGTAGGTTTCTCAAGGTGTGGACCCCAGCCCAACTCCATCTGAACCAGATACCTGAGCCTGCCTCCCGCTTTACCCCATCAATTCTGGGGCGAAACTGACACTTCTAACAAGCACCGAGGGCGGTCCAATGATTCCCTGAGCCACTGGCATGGTACCAAATGCAGGACAGCACTCTGCCAGTCTTTGCTGAATGGCACAACCAAAACCCAAACTTTAATTCCTCTAGCGCTTGCTTGTACCGCTTGTCTTCATTCATTCATTCAACAGCTCTTAACAGAACGCTTCCTTTGTGCCAGGTGCAGTTCTAAGACTTGGAAATATGATAAGGAACAAGAAATAATGTGATAAAATTATATTTTTCTGGGGGAGCTTGCAGCCTAGCAGGGGATTTGTTCAAGGATGAGGGCAGAGGGCCGGGACCTGACACTGACTTTCTTTTTATCTTTTGTGACTGGCACAAACGCTATGGAAATCAGGCACTCAAAAAGTATTTGATGACAACGATGAACAAACTCAAGACAGTAAGACTTCAAAGGTACAATAAAATCCATAGAGACTTGGTAGTGGTTCAGGAACATCCAGTAATGGGAAGCCATGTAGTACAGCAGAAAGCAAACACACTTTGGAGTCAGGCTGACTGAGGTTAAATTTTGGCTTTGCTGCTAATTTGCTAGGTAGACAGGCAAGTTCTTCTGCCTCTCTGTGCAGTACCTTCCTCTGAGGGCTGCTGTGAGATTACACTGTAAAATGGTGCATTCCTATCATGAATGGTTATTGGGCATTCAGCACGAGCCAGGTGGTACTGTATATGAGGGATACAAAAGCGTTGTACACTGAGGATACAGCAGTGACCAAAACAGTCTCTATCCTCACAGAGCTCTCATTCTAGTGGGTGGAGCCTGGAAACAAGAAACAAATAACATGAAGAGATGGGTCACGTAGGGGCTTAGACATCATGTTAAGGATGTCTCTTGGTGCAATGGGAAGCCCGTGGAGTCTCCTGAGCAGAACAGTGACACTGCACAAGTGGCACTCTAGCTGCTGTGCAGATTACATGGGTGCAAGGGTGGAGGCAGAGAGGCCAGTTGGGAGGATGTGGAGAAAGATGGCAGCCTGAACTGGGTGGCACTGGGGAAAGGTGAGTGAATTCTGGATATGCTTCTCAGGAAGAACCCATGGAATTTACCAATGGATTGATTGTGAAGTATGGGAGAAAGATGAGGCAAGGACAACTCCAAGAATTCTGGCGTGGGCAACAGAAGAATCTCAAGCAGCAAATGTGGAAGTCAAATGGCGACATGAACAGGCAGATTAATCTGAGGCTGAAGTCCAGGGAAAGGCCAAGACTAAGGATGTCAACTTGGGTGCAGCCAGCAAATAGAACCATTTAAAGCCATGAGATGTATGAGATTATCTAGGGAGTAGGAGTAGACATAGAGGGAACAAGACCAAAAGCTGAGCTCCCAGACACGTCAATGTTTTGGGGAGATGAGGAGCAATCTATAAAGGAGACCAAGAAGGGATAGCCAGTGAAGGGGGAGGCGACCCTGAATAAACTGTAGCTAGTATTATGATAGCTTATTTTAAGGCAAAAACTAACAAAGCATCTACTCCAAAATTCCATTTGGCAAGTCTCACACATCTTTGTAATTGAAAGAACTGGACATAGATGGATGCGCAGTGAAATAAGCATGATCAATAATGAGTCACCTTAAAAGCAGACACAAGAACTGTCACCATGGAATCCTAACTAAAAACGTAACTCAAGATGGGGAGGGGGAAAAGACAAGAATTTTCACTCTAGGTTTGATTAAAGAACCCAGATTATTTACAAAGGATTTTTGAATGGAAACAATGGCACTTTTTAATAATCACATTGTTTAGGATCAACAGTTGCTGTGGTAATTAAGTGCATGAACAAGGCCTACAACATTTCATGATCTTCAACAAGTGTCTAGTAGAAACCACTGTCCTCCCACTCCCATGCCCACTGCCCACTGGCACAGCTGTAAGCAATGCTATCTGAATTAAATAGGCAATTTTCATGGCAACCCCCAAAAGGAAGGCTTCAATTAGCTCCACTTTACAGAGTGGCAAATGACGGCACAGAGACTGACTACTCAAACTCACATGAGTAGAAATGGCCAAACAAGGATTTGAACCCAAGCTGCCTGGCTCCAGAGCCTGCCCGCTAATTACAATTTGCTTACAAGTCAGGTTACTTACGATGATGATAAGAATGATGACTACTATTCCTGTAACTACATGTAGTACAATTAGTTAAATTAACTTTTATTAAAATCCAATATAATACAATTTATATAATCAATAATACCATAGACCATATTAGTGTAAATGCATACTAATTTTTAAGTTCAATCGCCAACAGAAAGGAATTGTGCATGTCATTTTTATTAAAATTGAGCAACTGTTTTATCTCAATGTATAAACACAATGAAAAGATTAACTGGAGGAAAAATCAACTGTGTAGAATGGGATTAAGAAATAAAGTAAAATATCAAGATAAACTGCTTTTAAAATCAGTTGAAGATTTAATATAGCCCTGGAAGGTTTCAATTATTTACATGCTTGGTCTATACAGTATAAGTCCAAGTTAATGAGATTCAATTGCTATGTATAAATTTGAATCAGGACAACCCGATTGTCTACAAGAAAACAGCAGCTTGGGCTTCTGTGTTAATAACTCTTCGAAACAAAGCTTATGGGTCAGGAAGAGAAACATCATTTTTGCGGCACATTATTGACTGCAGTGGGTTTGGAGAGAAATGGCTCCATTTGGTAAAATACAAACCCTAAGACAAGTTGCAAGGGATCCACAGTCTATTGATCAATACCACTGTTCTTCGAACAACAAGGCTAACACTAATAATTTACATTATCTCTTTGTCCTATAGAAATTATGAAGTCCCAAGAGAACCCTTCTTTGTGAAGCTCCCTGTATCTAGTACCAAGGGCTCTGGCATGCTATGGCACGAGGTGGAACACAACAGATGTTAATAGGGCACTGGCCAGCTCCCAGCACCTCCCGGTTACCATCTTCCTAAAGGCACTGTGCACAGCAATATATGATACTGTAGGTACCATCAGATGGCATTCTAAAGCAAAGTGATCCATTTAAGATCAATCCACAATCCTCTTTGCACACAGCACACCCCTTCAATACAGGCATAAATGGGATTCTAGGGGCATAAAGGAAGGTGGGGCTATCTCGGCCTGGAAATAAGGGTAGGCATTTGAAAGATGACATTAGAGCCCGATCTCAAAGAATGCACAGCCATTTTGCCAGAAGGGGCAGCAGTTGGAGAAGGGTGCCATAGGCAGAAATGCAGGTACAAAGCACCAGGCATGGGAATCTTGTTCCTAAGGAGCCCCTGGAAATGGGAAGGTATTTTTGCTTGTCACAGTAAGTCAGGGAGCTATTGGCATTTAGCAGATTGGAGCCAGGAATGCTAAACCTTCTGCAATATGCTGGCCAGTTCCATATACTGGAACTGAAATTGTTCCATCCAAACTGCCAACAGTGCCTCCACTGAGAAACCTTAGAGAATACTGAGGATACCCAGGGAAGGGAGGAGAGAGGGAAGAAGAGGAGAAAGGTCAACTGAGGCCGGGTTATACAGACCACGTACACCACCTATCCTAGAAAGGGGGGGCTTTATCCTGCAAGCAACAGGAGCCAACAGGGTAGCAGACTGGCATCTCTGGAATGATGAGTCCAGTGTGGAAGATGAGGGGAGGCAGAGTGTTTCAAAGCAGGTAGACCAGGAGACCAATGAGACGGCTGGAGCAAGGGTTCAGACGACAGGAGATGAGAGCAGTGAAGATGGGGTGGGGGGCTGGTGTGCAGGGACGAGGTAGGCTGATAGCACATCAGGAAGAATGCATGTGGCATTGTGGGTGACAATGGGGATGCCACTCGCAATGTAATCAGTGCTAGAGATTACAGTTTGGGGTTATCTTTCACATAGTATTTGATCAATAAGCATTTGTTACAAGAATGAAGATAAGTATTGGAACAGAAAAATGTTAAATTGGAGACAAGTTGCAAGGGATCCAAAGGGTGTAGGATAAGCGTAAGACAAGTAGTCTGGCCTGAAAACATCCAGCATTTATCACTGACTAAAACTGAATTAGACAGTCTTAAAAAAAATAAAAATAAAAATAAAGGCAGTGGTAGTACTATGCATTCACTCAACCCACTTTTCTAAATTTTAAAAACAGTTTCACCCTGTCTCAAAAAGGCAAGTGCCACCTGTTTCTACCTAGCATTAATTTCATACATTCAAAATATTTTAAAAGTAAAATCCAATAAAATTCCCTTGGAGGTGGAATTGCCTTCTCCAACATTTAAATTCACTATTGTAAATGCCAGCCATTGAAATATACCTGCTAGGGATGGAGGAATATGTTTTCCACCTCTTTGGGACAAATGCAGTTGAAATTTGTGGAAGGAAACCAGAGATCTGAATTATGGGGCTTTCAAAGGTATCTTCAGAAATTATGAGTCTGATGATTTGGGCATATTAGCATTTTTGAAAAAGGGGGACAATCTAGATTGCCTAACTAGGCTACTGCTAATGTAGACTAAATATTTTTGTGGAATCTTAGGGAAATTCTGTTATCTTTAAGTCCTAAACATACATTCACTGGACAGATATAAGTGCACCACTGCCTCTGGGAATGACTGTGCTGTAGAAATTAACTAAACAGACAATGTATACCTAGTAAGTAGTATTTGCCAAGCAAACAAACAAACAACTCCCTGAAATTAGTTCTAAGAAAAAACCATTTATCTCTAAATTTGACTTAGTATGTTTTTGACACAAAATAAAAACTATGTAACATAAAGTGTTTTCTTTCTGTATGACTTAGCTGTCAGAAAACTGAAAAACAGGTTTAATGCCCAAGCATTTTTTTTTCAAGCTGTTCCAGTCTGGTGCCTGAAAGCAACTCCTTCTGCTTCCTTTACGCGGCCATTTTCCTCAACAGTAGGATCTCTCCCACTGTGCTTTAATGTGCAAGCCACCAGAAATTCACCCGGAAATGAAACACACATGTTCCAGTGTACTGAGTATGAAACAAGAGTTCAGAGAAGAGAAGCTGGACCTGCAGGTCAGCAGAAAGCCTACGGAGAACGGCCTCCGAGTTCTAGCTAAGGCCTATGACCAGCGTCCTTAACCTGCTTTGGGAATGAGCCTCCTATTCTAATGAAAGTCACAGACCCTCTCCCTCAGAAGAAGGCACAGAAGGACATCCACACACAGAAAACTGCGGGGTTCAGAGGTTTCCTGAAACCCATCCACTACCTCCCAGGAGTTCATGGACCCAAGGTTAAGAGCCCTGAGATAAAGATAATAGCAATTTCAAGAGTAGGGAGTAGGGAGGAGGAGGATGGGGAACTCCCACAAAATGACATTACTAGGTTTTAGACAGAACGCCGTATCTACATGGAACTTGAAATCACTTGCCTCCAAAAGATAAAAAGCCAAGTACAGCTTTGGCATACATATTTAAGATGGAAGCATAGCACATATTTTGCCTAAGAGATCTCAGAATTGAGTGGGCCCAGAACAATTTCTGAGGCAGTTCTCTGCCTCGGTTGCTGGGTCCTAAGTTCACCTCTGGCTACAGGGAGGTTGGAGACTCTAGGGAGCTGAGGGCCCAAGTGGGTGGCAAGCAAGCAAGCATGACATGCTGCAGGCTGGGGAAGAGCTGAGCATTTGGCTTCAAGTGATTTTTTTTTTAAGGATGAAAGTTTGAACTCTCAAGTCAGACTGGGATCCAAATTGTCACTCTGTCACTTAGTACTGTAGCGTTGTGGGCTTGAGCCTCTTCAAGCCTGTTTTTTCATTTGGAAAACGGGGGATAATGCCACCCACCTCCTGGGGTCCCAAGTAGGGGTGAGTACAACAGTGCGGATAAAGACTGCACACAGTGCCCAGCACAGGGAATGCTCATAAGAACAAAGACACTGGCTGAGGAAACCTCTAGCATCAGGCCACTATGTACCCCATGAATTTTATACTTGAAAGGAAACTTTATACTGTAAAGTTTTTCCTTTGTAAATTGTAATTCTAAGAATAATGCATAATTCTTCTTCCTTTTTTTTTTTTGACATAGGGTCTCGCTGTGTCACCCAGGCTGGAGTGCAGTGGCGTGATCATGGCTCACTGCAACCTCCACCTCCGGGGCTCAGGTGATCCTCCCACCTTAGCCTCTCGAGTAGCTGGGACTACAGGATATGCATCACAATGCCTGACTAATTTTTTAAATTTTTTGTAGAGATGGGGTTTTTCCATGTTGCCCAGCCTGGTCTTGAATTCTTGCACTCAAGCAATCCACCTGCCTCAGCCTCCTAAAGTGCTGGGATTACAGACGTGAGCCATCACACCTGGCCTTAATGCATGATTCTAGTAAAAGTGATCAAACAATACTTCGGTGTCTTAAGCAGAAAGTAAAGAAACTAATGATCTTGCCCCACCCACCATGAGATAAACACTCCTCTCTAACAGTGCAGTATACAGATATCCCCTCTAGCCTGTTTACAAGTGCGCTTATCAATAGGTATATGTCTGTTTTTCTCAAAACCAGGATTGCACAGTCTGTATTTCAGGCTCATTTAATAATATATCATTCCCTAATCGCTCATCTCAGTATTTGAAAGAAGACATTTAATTTTCATCTCTTTACACATACATGCATGAATCTGAATCAACACTTACTCAACCAATAATTACTCAACACCTACTCTGTGCCAGGCATTCTTCTAGGGGGTTGGGACATATCAATGAACAAAAGAGACAAACATCTCTCCTGTGTGGAACTTAGGGTCTTTCCAGAGGAAACACAAAAGCAATAAGCATAACAATAAGGAAATCATATCCTACATTAGAAAGTGATAAGGTACAACGAAAGAAAATAAAGGCTGTTAAGGAGATAAGGAGTTGGGGTGTAGTCAGTTGTACATGGTTGTAGAAGAGACCGGAGAGCAGAGCCTTGAAGACTAGGAGGAATGGGGGCCTGGGGAAACCTTTGGCCAAAGGCCTTAAGGCAGCACTGAGCCTAGTGGTGGGCGAGAGGGGGTGGAGTCAGGGGCAGATGATGGGCTGTCAGAGGGGACACAGGCTTTCACTGGAGGGAAATGGGAAGCCATTGGAGGTTCTGAAGAGAGAAGATACATGCCTGATTTTCCCTTTAAAAGGCTCTGGCTTCACGTGGAGAACTGATGAGAGGCAAGATGGGAGTGGGGAGGCCAGGCAGGAGGCAGCTATAATAATCTAGGTGTGAGGGACCAGAGGCTTGGAGAGGGATGGCGGCATTGCGGAGAGTAGAAGCAACAGTCAGATTCTGGGCCAAACATATATCATTTCATCCAATGTGGATATCTAAATATGCATGCTTACAAATGTTAATTTCTTATTCTGAAACAACTTTAAACAATTTCAGGTTCACAGAAAGTTCCAACAATAGTACAAAGAATTCCCGTACACCCTTCATCTAGGCGCCCTGTTAGCACTACCCTGCACCTGCCGCAAACTCACATCTGCACTCTCTCTGCACACACACCCAGTCCGTCGTCAAACTGTCACCCATAAATTTTAGCATCCATTGATGATTCTTGATTCTTGTCTGAAACAATTACTATGGTGGCTACCCAATTTTCTAATTTCTTTTGCATTTCTTAGTTCACATTCTACTGTAAGAAAGAGCTTTCCTTCATCATCAGTGGCCATCAGAGAAATGCAAATCAAAACCACAATGAGATACCATCTCACACCAGTTAAAATGGCAATAATTAAAAAGTCAGGAAACAACAGGTGCTGGAGAGAATGTGGAGAAATAGGAACAATTTTACACTGTTGGTGGGACTGTAAACTAGTTCAACCATTGTGGAAGACAGTGTGGCAATTCCTCAAGGATCTAGAACTAGAAATACCATTTGACCCAGTCATCCCATTACTGGGCATATACCCAAAGGATTATAAATCATGCTGCTATAAAGACACATGCACACGTATGTTTACTGCAGCACTATTCACAAAAGCAAAGACTTGGAACCAACCCAAATGTCCAACGATAGACTGGATTAAGAAAATGTGGTACATACACACCATGGAATACTATGCAGCCATAAAAAAGGATGAGTTTCATGTCCTTTGTAGGGACATGGATGAAGCTGGAAACCATCATTCTAAGCAAACTATTGCAAGGACAGAAAACCAAACACTGCATGTTCTCACTCATAGGTGGGAATTGAATAATGAGAACACTTGGACACAGGGTAGGGAACGTCACACACCGGGGCCTGTCACGGGGAGGGGGGAGGGGGGAGGGATAGCATTAGGAGAAATACCTAATGTAAATGACGAGTTAACGGATGCAGCACACCAACGTGGCACATGTATACATATGTAACAAACCTGCACGTTGTGCACATGTACCCTAGAACTTAAAAGTATAATAAAAAATAAAATAAAATAAAATAATAAAAATAAAAAAAGAAAGAGCTTCCCCACAGCTATTGTTAAAGAAATGAGCAATATACCATGAGCTATTCTTACACTGATAGCTTTCAATTTTTTACTCATGTATTTACTTAAATCAGTATGGACTCAAGGATTACTACTGTATTCAATGGATTGTAATCCATTATGAGTGTTATTTATTTTGGTGTTCAATTGTCCTGGGTTTGGTGAGTAGGAGGCTCCTTTCAACTGGCTTCTGTGTCTTTTTTTTTTTTTTTTTTTTGAGACACAGTCACACTCTGTCACCCAGGTTGGAGTGCAGTGGCACGATCTTGCCTCACTGCAACCTCCACCTCCCAGGTTCAAGCAATTCTCCTGCCTCAGCCTCCTGAGTAGCTGGGATTACAGGCATGCACCGCCACACCCAGCTAATTTTTGTATTTTTATTTTTATTTTTTTCTTTATTTTATTTTATTATTATTATACTTTAAGTTTTAGGGTACATGTGCACAATGTGCAGGTTTGTTACATATGTATACATGTGCCATGTTGGTGTGCTGCACCCATTAACTCGTCATTTAGCATTAGGTATATCTCCTAATGCT
This sequence comes from Pan paniscus, assembly GCF_029289425.2. Classification (NCBI taxonomy): domain Eukaryota; kingdom Metazoa; phylum Chordata; class Mammalia; order Primates; family Hominidae; genus Pan; species Pan paniscus. Next base: position 7,433,981 of record NC_073260.2, on the reverse strand, counting down.
ATAATTTTTGTATTTTTAGTAGAGACGGGGTTTCGCCATGGTGGCCAGGCTGGTCTCAAACTCCTGACCTCAAGTGATCCACCATTCTCGGCCTCCCAAAGTGCTGGGATTACAGGCGTGAACCACCGTGCCCAGCCTGTGTCCTTTGATGTGTCCCTATCATTCTTTGGGCACTTCCTTACTTTCTGGCACAGCAAGATGCTCCAGGCTCATCTTTTCCTGTTCCCATTCTGGAATCAGCCACTTCTCCAAGGAGTTCCTATTAGTGAGAATGATATTTAGAAACTAATATGTGGATGATAGTTGTGCTCACTGTTCCTGGGGTCTCACTGCTTCTAGACCTTCTCAGCAGACAGAATTGGGAAACATGCACTCCTGTGTACAGACACATCTATATCTATTTCTACATCCATACATTAAAAACAATCCATTGATACTGATACTTCCAATTGCAGTCCAACACACTGAGGGTTGACTTTTGGCATTCCTCTTTCCATCTTTATAATTTCCCTCTCCAAAGGGATGAAACTTGGCTCCCATTATCCACAATTTATTTCCGTATTTGCTCAAACCTAGAATACACATAGTTTCAGAATCACTAATCCAAACCACTGTGAAAAACCAGTTAACCAACTGAAGTTTAATATTAGTTCACAGTTATTATAATCCCTAGCTTAAGGGTTTAGGGTCAAAATGTCAAGTTCAAAGGTTACCAGTGTTAGTTCTCTATCCCTCTCCTATCCCCTAAGGCATGGTCACATTATTCAATTGAAATACATTTCAATTTACTTGTTTTGCATTCTTCTTTTTTAAAATCTTGTCCAGTTTATTTATTTTTTCGAGTATGTGAAACATTCACATGTTCTAACGGTCAGAACTACGTAAGAAGGTATACTCAGTCAGGCCTCCCCAACACACACCTGCCTTCCTCTATTCCCCGCTCCTCACCTGTGACATGCCTTTCCCATCTACCCACCCATAACCAATTTCTCTGCTTCAGGTTTCTCTTTCCTGTGTTGTTTCCCCAGTAGAAATGAGCAAATAAGGGTATTTTATATCTCCTTTTTTCCAGAAAAAGTAAGCGTATTAAGGATACTCTTGCATTTTGCTTTTTTTCTATTAACAATATATCCTGGCAATCACTGCATGTGAGTCATAGAGGTCTTTCTCATTCTTTTCTGAAGATGGAAAAAAAAGTGATGTGGCTCCATTGTGCGAGTGTATCATAATGTATTCAATCACACGCCTCTGCACAGGCATTTCGGCTATTTCCAATATTCTACAATTACAAACAAGCTTCAGTTAATAATGGTATATATGTATTTTCATATATTGTTGGAAGTGTGATGTACATAGTTTTCTTAGACATTGCCAAAGTCCCTTCAAAACAGTTGGATGAATCTGCATTCTCATTAGCAAGGTATGAGAGGGCGTTTCCCCACAGCCTTTACCAACAGAACCTGTTGTTATGTTTTTTTAATTTTTGCCAATCTGGTAGGTGAGAAATGGTACCTCAGTGCAATTTTAATTTGCATTTCCCTAATTATGGGTAAGGTTGAACATCTTTTCATCTGTTTAAGTAACTCATACATATATTTAAAATTTGGTGAATTGTCTGTTTCTTTTCCTCATTTTCTATCCCATTTTTGGTCTTTTACCCTATATTTTTATGGTTTAAAAAATAATTTTAGGGATATTAGTCCTGTCTGTAATGTATGTTGCAAATATTTTCTTCCAGCTTGGCTGTCTTTTGATTTTCTAATGATGTTTTTGACCATCTGAAGGTGTTTTTCCTTTTTATGACTGAGGCCCTACTGACTTGAGATGCCACCTGCATCATACTAAATTTCCACATGTACTTGGGTCTATGTCTAGCCTATTTTATTCTACTAGCCTGTTTGTCTACTTATGAGCCAGTACTGCACTGTTCTAATGATACAGGTTTTAGGGTATGTTTTAATGCTTGACAGGGCTAGCTCCCTTGGTAGCTTTTCTTTTTGTGGTGTTTTCCTATCCTTTAATGCATACCTATTTTTCCACATCATCATCACCTTTAAAAAGCCTTCAATAAGTGTGTTAAATTAATTCATATTTATTGATATGACCAATATGTGTGGTCTCAACTTGGTCATATCATTCTATAGTTATGTGTGTAATATTTTCAGTGTTTCTTTCTCTAGGTGATATTTTCTTTGCTTGTTTATTTATTTAGGTCTACATTTTTGTTCTCACGCTTACCCAATAGATGACAGGAACATCACTTTCCCCAGGTTGTGGCAATTAAAAATATCTCTAGGCCTTGCCAGATGTCTGCTGGGAGGCAAAAATCACTCCCAGTTAAGAACCACTGTCCTAAACCAAGCAATTCCACTCCTAGGAGTAGATCCAAGAAAAACTGTAGCCCACGGGTACTATGGAACACGAACAAGAATGTTCTGAGCAGGACTGTTTATTTGCTTATTTTATTCTTATTTTTTTGTGGGTATATAAGAGTTGTATATATTTATGGAATACATTAGATGTTTTGATACAGGCATGCAATGCGTAATAACCGTATCATGGAGAATGGGGTGTTTTTCCCCTCAAGCATTTATACTTTGTGTTACAAACAATCCAATTACACTCTTCATTATTTTAAAATGTAAGAGCAGGACTGTTTATAATAGAAAAACAGAAACCCAGAAATAAATCGAATGACCATTGATTGAAAAATGGATAAATAAATTAGTATATATTCTGATAATGGAATATTTCCTATCAGTGAAAATGAATAAGCTATAGCTAAACCAACAAATTGAATGAAATTTAGTAAAAAACACAAAATGTTCAGTGAAAAATTAAGTCCCTGAAGACAACATATAATCTCTTTAAAATAAATTAAGTTAAAACCCAGGGAAAATTAAAGAATAAATTTAGGAATATGCATATATATATGGTGAAGCATCCCCTCCAAAACAGGAGAAAGAATGATAAACACGCCGGGGGACAGCAGCTCCTGCGGGGGCGGTGGGGGGCAGTCCCAGGCAGCACAGGCTGCCAATCATGCTCCAGCTCCTGGTCCAGTTCTATGTTCAAAGATGTCCACTGCACTATAAATAAACCAATATGAAAGGGCCATGCCTGCGTTAGTGATGACAGTGTGTCATGAGTCAAGGGTCATGATGAATCCAAATTTGTACATCTGAATTTAAAATGACAGGGACACCTCACTAAGCAGGGAGCCCTCCTCCCAGCCTGTGAGGCCCAGACTGGTATCTCCTGCTTAGGTGGTGTCAACTTCTCCCTTTCTTCCCTTCACTTCTGTGCTCTGGCCACCCCGCTTCGGTTCTTCTTAGCTTTATCACCATCTGACATCATTTTATCCAAGTTGCTGGTCTCTTGTCCATTTTCTATGCTACAGACAGGCTCCGTGAGGGCAAAAACTTCGTGTGGTCCATGCCGAACAGTGCCTAGAACTATGCCTTCATCTCCAGGGGCTCAGTGAGTATTTACTGAATAAATATGAACGCCTTAGTAGCATATCTCATAAGCCAGTTTGACACTAGAGCTGGGACTTACCAAAAAGGCCAGCCTTCATCAGAACTCCAAGGGCACAAAGGAGTTCTCAAAATGTACTCCACAGATTACCTGAGACTCAGCTGAGATGCCCAAGAAACACAGCAGTGAGAAAAGGTAGAGCTCCAGGACGCCACCGTCCTTCCCCTCACTCCCTGCTTCCCCTCTAGCCGTCCTGGCCTCCTGGGTTCCCCAGAGCTGCTGAATTGGAATTTCTGTACTGCCTGTCAAGAATGTGCATTTCCCACAAACTACGCTGGTGACTCTTAGTCCTTTTCAAGCCTGAGCACTATTGAACTCAGTGGAGAAATCAAGGCCCCAAATAATTAAGCAGTCTAGCTATTCAACAGTCTTTCCTACCTCAAAGAACTCGGGGTGGAGTACAATGAGATAATGTTAGTCTAAATGGTTGAAAACAAGATGTGTCATTCACAAGCAGGGTATGAATACGTTATGGAAATTGAAGGTTGGTTAAAATGTCGATTTAGAAAGACTGATAAATGAGTTTCATCCTTTGCAAATCAAATAACATCTAAATAAACATGATAAAATACCAAGATATATTTTCAATGTCATGGTTGAAGCTTTTTTCTTTTCTTACATTTTTCTACCTAATAGATCAGTCAAAAATTGTAAATTAATATTTTAAATGCCGAGAGAAGCCAGCAGCTTGTTCCAGTCTGATTCAGTTAAGCTCTTAAAATATTTTGACTGTTCGAAGAAAATTAATAATGGGATGTTAGGCGGTAGATTAACTGACACTAAATATCAACATAGCTAGATTTATTTTTGGATAACTGTGCTCATATCTTCAAAGAACGGAAACAAGATTTATTAAATCATGAGTTATTAATTTACACAATACCAAAACAGCCCCGAAACAGAGCAGACAGCACCACAATGTATTTAAAGATTATGCAAGAGGCTGCAAGTTTAGATTTGACATTAGCTAGGGCTTGGATTGTATAGGCTACAGTCGATTACCTAAGGCTTACAAGGACACGAGAAGTTAAGCCAGTAACTGTCTTGGCAATTTCAGAATCAAATCAGTCACAAGTGTCATTCCTTCTCCCCTGAGTAGCCAAAGAGCAGATCCCCATTTCTGCCAATATGGACAAACGGATACATATGAAAGTCAAAGATGCTTTTATTTCTGCCATTCATGTATTCATTCAGCAAATGCTGAGTGCCCATTTGTCCTTCCTCCCCTCCTCTCACCCCATCTCCTCTCCTAAGAGTGAACTCCCTGTGGGTTCACAATTGTGAAGGGGCCTCCAGCATGTGCTCCATATCAAACACAGTCCTCAGGCTAGGAGGTGACTACTCCTAAGGTTCTGATTGGCCCCGAAGCCCTGGTGCTTCCAGGCCAACAACAAAAAGCTGGTTTGGCTTTAGATAAGCCAAGCTGAAATATACAGAGGGCTCAAAAAGTGCCAATTTGGTAGTCTCCCCCTCCCTTTTCCCTTTTTATACTCTGAAGAAACTGTCGATGATGGACTGAGACTCCCAATTACAGATTGGACCTGCCACGAGGGACAAAGGCCAGGGTTGCTCCAGGCATGTCAGGAGCTTCTTGGCAGGGACTGCTTGGTGAAGGAGGAAGCCAAAATGGGATCACCAAAACCTGCCTTTTGTCCATAAATTGCCTGAAGTCCAGTGACTTCATGCTGCTTTCCCATGCATATGCACAAACAACCCCCAAGCCCTCTACACTCATATACCAAAAGCAGATGAGATTTAGAACAACAACAAAATCAGTGGAATGTGTTACTGTAGAACCAAGGCTGTTTAACAGGAGCCGCTCTGGACACCCATGTGGGCACTGCAACATCAGGTTTCACAACTCAGGTGGCTCTTAGGAAAATGCCGTCTTTCCCTACTGATCACAACACCTCCCTGCTCCTCCAGAGAGGAGTCTGCACTGGCTCTGTGGCTTGGGCTAACGCTTAAAAATGTATCCTGAGGTGGGTGGAGCAAGATGGCCAGATAGAAGCCTCCCCCGACCATCCCCCCTGCAGGAACACCAATTTTTAACAACTACGCACAAAAAAGCACCATAATAAGAATCAAAAATCAGGTAAGCAATCACAGTATCTTGTTTTAACTTTATTTCACTGAAAGAGGCATTGAAAAGGGGAGGAAAGACAGTCTTGAGTGACACCACCCCTCCTCCTTCCTCCAGCAGCTGCCAAATGGCCTGGAGAGGATCTGCACACTTGGGTGAGGGAGAGCACAGCGACTGGGGGACTTGCCATTGAACTCAGTGCTGCCCTGACACAGTGGAGAGTAAAGCCATGCTGGGCTCAGCTGATGCCGTATCCACAGAGGGAGTATTTGGACCAGTTCTGGCCAGAGAGAAATCACCCACCCCAGTGTGGGAACTTGAGTTTCTCAGCAAGCCTTGCCAGCGTGTGCTAAAGTGTTCTGGGGTTCTAGGTAAACTTGAAAGGCAGTCTAGACCACAAGGACTACAATTCCTAAGCAAGTTCTAGTGCTGGGCTGGGCTTAGAGCCAGTGGACTAGGGCGGCATGTGACCCAGGGAGACAGTAGCCTGTGTGGCTAAGGGAGTGCTTGCGCCACCCTTCCCCCAATTCTAGGCACCACAGTTCACAGCAATGAAAGCGACCCTTCCTTCTTCTTGAGGACAGGAGAGCGAAGAGTAAAGAGGACTTCATCTTGCATCTTGGACATCAGCTCAGCCACAACAGGATAGGGCACCAGGCAGTCATGAGGCCCCCATTCTAGGCCCTAGCTCCCAAATGATATTTCTCGACACCTTGGGCCAGAAGGGAATCTGCTCCCTTGAAGGGATGGACCTAGTCCTGGCAGGATCCATCACCTGCTGACCAAAGGGCCCTTGGGCCCAGAATAACCAACAGTGACACCCAGGTGGTATGCCGTGGGCCTTGGGTGAGACTCTGAGACGTGCTGGCTTCAAGTGAGATCCAGCACATTCCCAGCCGTGGTGGTTCTGGGGAGAGACTCCTTCTGCTGGAGAAAAGCAGAAGGAAAAGTAAAGGGGACTTTGCCTTGCCCCTTAGGTACCAGCTTGGCTACAGGAGGGTAGAGCACCAAGTGGGCTCTTGGGGTCCCTGAGTCCAGGCCTAGGCTCTTAGATGGTATTTCTGGACCTGCTCTGGCAGAGGGGAATCCACTGCCCTGAAGGGTGAGTCTCAGGCGTGGCAGCATTCACCACACCTGTATGGTAAGTGTAAATTAGTACAATCACTATGGACTTTTCACTGACTGAAGGGCCCCCGGACTTTCAGTGAACGTTGGCAGTGGCCTGGCAGAACTCCCCACGGACCAGTGGTGGTGGTGGTCACTGGGAGAGGCTCTTCTGCCTGTGGAAAGGGGAGGGAAGAGTGGGAAGGAGCTCAGCTGCAGTAGAATAGAGTACCAGCTAGATTTCTAAGGTTTTTGACTCCAATCCCTGGCTCTCAGACAGCATCTGTGAACCCACCTGGGACCTAGGGGAACTTGCTACCCTGAAAGGAAGGACACAAACCTGGCTGGCTTCCCCATCTGTTGACTGTAGAGTCCTAGCACCTTGAATGAACATAGGCATAGTGGTTACAGCGAGCCTTGGGCAAGACCCAGTGCTGCGCTGGCCTCAAGTCTGACCCAGCACAGTCTCAGGAGTGGTGGCCACAGCGGTGTTTGCATCACCTCATCTCCAGCGCCAGGTGGCTTAGCACAGAGAGAGAGAGGCTCCCTTTGTTTGGGAGAAAGTAAGGGAAGAGAACCAAGTCTCTGCCTGGTAATCCAGACCTAAAAAATAGCTTTAAAGGGCAAATCTAAGAGTTACTGGTCTTAAAGAGGAGGTAGAGAAAAAAGACAGGGGCAGAAAGTTTATTCCAAGGGGTAACATCAGATCACTGTCCAAAACTAGAGAAAGACAGCAACATTCAAGTACAAGAAGGTTATAGAACACCAAGCAATTTTAACCTGAAGTAGACTACCTCAAGGCATTTAATAATCAAACTCTCAAAGGTCAAGGATAAAGACAGGATCCTAAAAGGAACAAAGCAACAGAAAAGAAACAAATAACATAGAGTGGAGCTCCAGTCCATCTGGCAGCAGACCTCTCAGTGGAAACCTTACAGGCCAGGAGAGAGTGGCATGGCATATTTGAAGTGCTGAAGGAAAAAACTTTTACCCTAGAATAGTATATCCTATGAAAATATCCTTCAAGCATGAAGGAGAAATAAACACTTTTTCAGACAAACAAAACCTGTGGGATTTCATCACACCAGACCTGTCCTATAAGGAATGCTAAAGGGAGTTCTTCAATCAGAAAGAAAAGGATGTAAATGAGCAATAAGAAATCATCTGAAGGTACAAAATTTGCTGGTAATAGTGAGCACACAGAAAAACACGTAATATTATGATACTGTAATTGCACTGTGAAAACTACTCTTAAGTAGAAAGACTAAACAATGATCCAATCAAAAATAATAACTTTTCAAGATATAGGTAGTACAATAGGACATAAAGAAAAACAACCAAAAGTTAAAAAGCGGGGCCACGAAAAAGTGTAGAGTTATTATTAGTTGTCTTTTTGCCTTTTTTTTGTTTGTTTGTTTATGCAAGCAGTGTTGTCATCAGTTTAAAATAACAGGTTATAAGGCTGGGCGCGGTGGCTCATGCCTGTAATCCCAGCACTTTGGGAAGCCAAGGGGGCAGACTGCTTGAGCTCAGGAGTTCAAGATCAGCCTGGGTAACATGGTGAAACCTGTCTCTATCAAAAATACAAAAACTTAGCTGGGTGTGGTGGTGCGGATCTGTGGTCCCAGCTACTCGGGAGGCTGAGGAGGGAGGATCACTTGAGCTCAGGGGGCGGAGGCTGCAGTGAGCCAAGATTGTGCCACTGCACTCCAGCCTGGGTGACAGAGTGAGACCTTATCTCAAAAATAAATAAATAAAATAAAATATAAATGAATGAATAAATAAAACACCAGATTATGAGATAGTATTTGCAAACTTCATGGTAGCCTCAAATTAGAAAATATACAATGGACACACAAAAAATAAACAGCAAAAAGTTAAATCATACCACTAGAGAAAATCACCTTCACTAAAAGGAACAAAAGAAGGAAGGAAGACCTCAAAACAACCAGAAAACAGCAAAATGGAAGAAGTAAGTCCTTACTTATCAACAGTAACACTGAGTATAAGTGAACTAACTCCAATCAAATATAAGTAAACTCTCCAATCAAAAGACAGAGTAGCTGAATAGATAAAAAATCAAGACCCATTGATCTGCTGCCTACAAAAACAGCCTTCACCTACAAAGATACATACAGACTGAAAATAAAAGGATGGAAAAAGATATTCCATGCCAATGGAAACCAAAAGAGAGCAGGAGTAGCTATACTTACACAAAATAGATTTCAAGACAAAAACTGTAAAAAGAGACAAAGAAGGTCATCATATAATGCTAAAGGGGTCAATTCAGCAAGAGAATATCACAATTGGAAATATATATACAACCAACAATGGAACACCTAGATACATAAAGGAAATATCATTAGAGCTAAGGAGAGAGACAGGCCACAATACAATAATTTAACACCCCACTTTCAGCATCGGACAGATCTTCCAGACAGAAAATCAACAAAGAAACATCAGACCTAACCTGGACTACAGAACAAATGGACATAATAGATATTTACAGAACATTTCATCCAATGACTGCAGAACACATATTCTTCTCCTCAGCACACAGATCACTCTCAAGGATAAGACTACATGGACCATTCTCAAGGACAGACCATACGTTAGGTACAAAAACAAGTCTTAACACATTAAAAAAAAAACTATAAGAATATCAAGCATCTTCTCTGACCACACTGGAATAAAATTAGAAATCAATAATGAGAGGAATTTTGGAAACCATACAAACACACGGAAATTAAACAATATGCTCCTGAATGACCAGTGGGTCAATTAAGAGATTAAGAAGGAAACTGAAAAATTTCTTGAAATAAATGATAATGGAAACACAAAATAAAATTGGCAAACCTTTAGCCAGACTAATTAGGGAAAAAAAAAAGAGAGAAGATACAAATAAAATAAGAGATGAAAAAGGAGACATTACAACTGATACCATAGAAATTAAAAGGATCATTAGTGGCTACTATGAGCAACTACATGCCAATACATTGGAAAACCTCGAGGAAATGGATAAATTCATAGACACATACAACCTACCGAGATTGAACCATGAAGAAATCTAAAACCTGAACAGACCAATATCAAGTAATGACATTAATGCAGTAATAAAAAAGTCTCCCAGTAAAGAAAAGCCCACGATCCAATGGCTTCACTGCTGAATTCTACCAAACATTTAAAGAAGAATTAATACCAATCCTACTCAAAGTATTCCAAAAAACAGAGGAGGAAGGAATACCTCCAAACTCAGTTTATGAGGCCAGTATTACCCGGATACCAAAACCAGACAAAGAAACAACAAAAAAGAAAACTATAGGCCAATATTTCTGATGCTTATTGATGCAAAAATCCTCAACCAAATACTATCAAACTGAATTCAACAATACATTAAAAAGATCATTCATCATAACCAAGTGGGATTTATTCCAGGGATGTAAAGATGGTTCAACATACACAAATCAATTAATGTGAAACATCATATGAACAGAATGAAGGACAAAAACCATGCGATCATTTCAACTGATACTGAAAAAACATTTGATAAAAACCAACATCACTTTATGATAAAAACCTTCAAAAATCTGGGTATGGAAGGAACATACTTCAACATAATAAAAGCCATATATGACAGATTTACAGTTAGCATCATACTGAATAGGGAAAAACTGAAAGCCTTTCCTCTATGATTTAGAACATGACAAGGATGCCCACTTTCATCCTTCCATAATACTGGAAGTCCTAGCTAGAGCAATCAGACAAGAGAAAAAAATAGAGGGCATCCAAATTGGAAAGGAAGAGGGTCAAATTATCCTTGTTAGCAGATGATCCGATCTTATATTTGGAAAAACCTAGACTCTGCCAAAAAACCATTAGAACTGAGAAACAAATTCAGTAAAGTTGAAGGATACAAAATATACAGAAATCAGTAGAATTTCTATATGCTAAGAGTGAACAATTTGAAAAAGAAATAAAAAAGTAATCCGATTTAACAATAGCCACACATAAAATTAAATACCCAGGAATCAACCAAAGAAACAGAATTGAGAAATAATGAAAACTCTCATAATGAAAACTATAAAACTCTCATAATGAAAACTATAAAACACTGATAGAAGACATTGAAGAAGACACAAAAAGATGGAAAGATATTCCATGTTCATAGGTTGGAAGAATCAATATTAAAATGTCCATACTACCCAAAGCAATACACATTCAATACAAGCCTTATCAAAATACCAATGATATTTTTCAAAGAAATAGAAAAAAAATTCCTAAAATTTATATGGAACCACAAAAGATCCAGAATAGCAAAAGCTACCCTGAGCAGAACAAAACTGGAGGAATCACATTACCTGACTTCAAATTATATTACAGAGCTATAATAACCAAAACAGCGTGGTACTGGCATAAAAAGACACATAGATCAATGGAAGACACTAGAGAGCCCAGAAGCAAATCCATACGCCTACAGTGAACTCATTTTTGACAAAGGTGCCAAGAACATACATTGGGGAAAAGATGTCCCTTCAATAAATGGTGCTGGGAAAACTTAATTTCCATATGCAGAAGAATGAAAGTAGATCACTGTCTCTCACTATACATAAAAATCAAATACAAATGGATTAAAGACTTAAATCTAAGACCTCAAACTATGAAACTATTACAAGAAAATGTTGGGGAAATTCTCCAGGACATTGGCCTGAGCAAAAATGTCTTGAGTAATATCCCATAAACATAGGCAACCAAAGCAAAAATGGATAAATGGGATCATATCAAGTTAAAAAGCTTCTGTACAGCAAAGGAAACAATCAACAAAGTGAAGAGACAGTCCATAGAATGGATCTGCAATATTACTGAATTTGCAAACTACCCATCTGACAAAGGATTAATAGCCAGGATATATAAGGAGCTTGAACTCTACAGGAAAAAAAAATCTAATGATCCAATTAAAAAATAGGCAAAAGATCCGAATAGATATTTCTCAAAAGAAGACATACAAATGGCAAAAACCCAGTGAAAATAGCTTTTATCCAAAGACGGGCAATAACAAATGCTGGTGAGGAGGTGGAGAAAAGAGAACCCTTGTATACTGTTGGTGGAAATGTAAATTAGTACAACCACCATGGAGAACAGTTTTGAGGTTCCTTAGAAAACCAAAAAATAGAGCTACCATATGACCCAGCAATCCCACTGCTGCATATATACCCCAAAGAAAGGAAACCAGTATATCAAAGAGATAGCTGCACCCCCATGTTTGTTGCAGCACTGTTCACAATAGCCAAAATTTGGAAACAACCTTAGTGTCCATCAAGAGGTGAGTGGGTAAAGAAAATGTGGTACGTATACACAACGGAGTACTACTCAGCCATAAAAAAGTACAAGATCTTGTCATCTGCAACAACATGGGTGGAAATGGAGGTTGTTAAGTTACGTGAAATAAGCCAGGCACAGAAAGATAAACTTCGTTATGTTCTCATCTATTTGTGGGAGGTAAAAATTAAAGTAATTGAACTCCTGGAGATAGAATAAGGATGGTTACCAGCGGCTGAGAAGGGTAGTTGGGGTGGGAGTATGGGGGCAGGATAGTGGGGATGTTTAATAGGTACAAAAAGTAGTTAGTAAAAATAAATAAGACTTAGTATTTGATAGCACAACAGGGTGACTACAATCAATAACAATTTAATTGTACATTTTAAAATAACTAAAAGAGTATAATTGGATAATTCATAAAACAAAGAATAAATGCTTGAGAGGACAGATATCCATTTACCAGGATTTGATGATTACACATCACAGGCCTGTATCAAAGTGTCTCATATACCCCATAAATATATACACCTACTGTGTACCCATAAAAATTAAAATAAAAACTTTCAAAAAAAGTATCCTGGCATATGCAAGAGAATGCTCATGCCAACATTATTTATAAAGCAAAATTGTAAACAACCCCAACATGCCTTGGCAAGAGAAAGAATAAAGTGTGGACAGTCACAGGATGGACATTAGATGACAATGATCAAACTGCCAGATACGACCACCATCAGGGATACAGCTCAGAAACAATATACATAGTATGATACTATTTTTACACAGCTGAAAACTCAAGGAGGCATTATTTAGGGATACAGGCACATGTGGCAAACTGCATTTTAAAAATGAGAAGGGGTGCCTCTCAGGGTGGAGATGACCACGGGTCGGGAGGCAGGGACTGGGGAGGAGCCATATTGTTTATATTCTATTTCTCAAATCGAGTGATGAGCTCATGGGTTTATCTAAGCTTTATAATTTACATATACATTACATATATTCTTTAGTATATATCAAATTACATAATTTAAAAATTTTAAGAAAAAATTGGCCAGGTACAGTGGCTCATATCTGTAATCCCAGCACTTTGGGAGGCTGAGGCAGACGCATCACTTGAGCTCAGGAGTTCGAGACCAGCCTGCCGTCTCTACAAAAAATACAAAAATTAGCCAGGCATGGTGGCACACACCTGTGGTCCCAGCTACTCAGGAGGCTGAGGTGGGAGGATTGCTTGAGCCCAGGCGGTTGAGGCTGCAATGAGCTGTGATCACGCCACTGCACTCCAGCCTGGGTGACAAAGTGAGACCCTGTCTCAAAAAAAAAAAAAAAAGAAAGAAAGAAAGAAAGAAAGAAAAAATCACCAGCCTAGTGCCTGGTAGTCCAAATCTTACTTGCCACCAGCATGACCTGTCCTCAGAGACAAGAGGAGGACAGCATCCTGGAGGCTTGGGGAGATAGGGATAGGTGTCCCCGCAGCCACAGGAAACAACTGCCTCCGTTTCCTACTTGTCAGATGAGCACAGTTGGTGCTACCCACCTTGAGGGCCACAGTGAGGACCAGATGAGATAAGTGCTGTGTAAGCCACAAGACTCTGTCCACATAGACGTTCACTGTGCCATACAGACGGCTGGTTCCTCTAGGGAATTACTTCCCCTCCACTCCTTGCAGTTCTGTGGGGCTGCCAAGGCCTGACTCCCCCATCCTCTGGGCTCAGGGCAAGGAGCAACTGCAGGCTAGGCCAGCAGGAGTGTTCTTCCCAGGTTGTATGCACAGGGATGGAAGGCAGTTAATACTGCCTTCATTTGGGCCATGGGGCCCCCTAAAAAACGTTGTCCTGATCTTGTTCCTGACATGCCTGGAGCTACTCTGGTTTTTGTCCTGTCGGGCAGGTCAGATTAATCACTGAGTCTGATGCACCTGGCACCATCAAACAGCAAAACCAAAACCAACTCTTTCCTTTTGTAAGTCAATCAGAGTTTCTGTTGACTGCATTCAAGGAAGCCCAGCCAATTCAGGAGGAAATGCCGTTTTATTTCAAAAGCACAGGCACAGTTCGTACATTTGCCGAGGGAGGTAAAGGAAGGTGTCAGCTGAGACTGCTCAAGTGCACCCTGCTTCAACGGCCTCTTAACTGGTCTTTCCCCATCAGTCTCGCTTGCCCCCAAAGCCTTCAGGAATACACTGCATTCCAGAATAAATCAATTTATTCCAGATTCATCTCCAGAAAACACTTTTCGGGGAACAGGTGACTAGCAGTAGGTAGTGGGGGAGGTGGCATCTGTTGGTCCTGCTCCCCCTCCAGGTAGGAATTCCCATCACCCACCTCACGATGGATGTGGTAGCAGTGAATAGCCTAGAGATTTGCCATCTCATAAAATTCCAACTTTTAATAGTAAACGCCAAATGCAGGCATTATGTTAAAAGTATGATTAACCCCATGGCCCATGGCAATCTGATTCTGAATCAAATCACCTACCACTGGCCCTGTAAGTAAGCACCAGTTTCTGTGAGTTCCTGTGTTGCTGAAGAAAGGTAACAAGTAGGCACCTAGATCCACGTGTCTGAATTAGCGGGGGTGGATGGGTGTTAGTGGTAGTAAATAAACAGGGCATATGAAATGTGATTCTTGCCTTGAATTGAGCCCCTAAACTCTCTCATCAGTCTATTAGGACAGAAGCTCCATGGGAAAGCAGGCGAGGTTGACCATCACTGTGAAATACATGCCTGCCTTCTCAGGTGGAAGGAACTCATCTGTGTGGCCTGTTTGCCTGGAATCCTGTTCCCTCTGCTCATTCCCTTCAACGCCAAATCCCACCCTCATTATGAAATGGGAGCTCAATGACCCAGAAATAATTTGAACAAACCTATTTCACTGAGGATGCATTCATTTTTATCTTCATTAACTCTCTGGGGCCCTGTCAGGTATGCTGAGAGCAGGGTTTATGTTTCAACTGCTAGGGGTATCTTAAAATCTGGGCAATTTGTACATTTAACTGAGGCAGACTTTTTTTTTTTTTTTTTGAGACAGAGTCTCGCTCTTTTGCCCAGGCTGGAGTGCAATGGCGCGATCTCAGCTCACTGCAACCTCTGGAGGCAGACGATATTTTGTGTTCTGTAGACAGATGCATTTTATATGAAGAAAACTGTTTCCCTTTTCTATGAAAAAAAATCGCATTATCTCCTTTTCTTTATGTTTTAACTGAAAGAAAAATTTTAAGTATTATGTTATCCAGGTGAATGTCACTAATTTTTTTTCCCCACAAACGAAGTAACAAACATTTAACAAGCCCAGATCTTTTCCTGTCTTAAGACCAAAACACACATGCACACACAATGCTCCCCTAAGATGAACGGCTGGAGTAAATAGTAACTCATCCTGGGTGACTGGCTATTTATAAGATTTCACACAAGTAAAATGCTAAAATACGGGGAGTTCACACTAGGCTCCAAAGCAGCAACAGCAGAATAGATGGAAAAAATACCCAGTCCTGAACCTTACCTCCCTGATGCCCATCGAAACCATCATTCTTATTCAATAAACTCTGCTTTTTAAAAAATGTGGTGGTTCCTCAAAAATCTGTGTTCAGGGAAGTATTCTTCAAGCACATACAAGTATTATCACACAGACCACTAGAAAAGCTTCTCATCATTGAGGTCTCTATGCCTTCCTAATTAATAACATAATCTAGCATTTCTATCCCACTGTATTTCCAAAACACACCTGTCTTTGGTGAATTCATGCAAATACAAACATCTTCTAGGAGATTATGAGGCGACGTGTTCAGAGCAAACCATAATCAGAAACAGCAAAACCAGAAGTCATCAGTCACAAGTCTCAGAACACTTTCTTCAAATACATAATATTCTGGTTTTATATCAAGAGAGTGTTTTCTTTTTTTTCTTTTTTTTTTTTTTGAGACGGAGTCTTGCTCTGTCACCCAGGCTGGAGAGTGCAGTGGCGTGATCTTGGCTCACTGCAAGCTCCGCCTCCCAGGTTCATGCCATTCTCCTGCCTCAGCCTCCCCAGCAGCTGGGACTACAGGCACCCACCACCACGCCTGGCTAATATTTTGTATTTTTAGTAGAGACGGGCTTTCACTGTGTTAGCCAGGATGGTCTCGATCTCCTGACCTTGTGATCCGCCTGCCTCGGCCTCCCAAGGTGCTGGGATTACAGGCGTGAGTCACTGCGCCTGGCGAGAGTGTTTTCTTTAGCAGGATCCAACAGTTGAGCATCACTATTGTCTACTATACTTCTTTGGGGAAAATAGAAAACCGATTCACCAAAACATTGGGAGGTTGCATTAAGTGACTTAAGGTGAAATGGTCTTACAGTGTCTTTCCTCTCTGGTTAAGTCTTACATGGGGTCTGAAATTTTGTTCAAAAGCAAGGTTTCAATGTGCAGAATTCTTAACCTACAGAATGCCAGTAAAGAAACTATGTTATTCACTGTCAAATTGGAATTTAATCCCCATTCTCTAGATCCTACAACACAGGACCAGAGAGTTAATTGTGAAGTCCATTTTTTCCCCCAACATCCCTACAAATCAGTCAAGCTGATCTTACCAGAAGCATTGCTGATGTTCCATTGGGTCTGGATAAGTGGATGGACATTTCAGGAAACATCCTGTCAATGCGGCTGATCACATCATCAACATATCTACGTGGGAAAAAAATACACATGTGTGAACTACAACTCCAGTTAAGAGCTACAGATTAATAGTATTCAAAAGACATTGCTTTTAAATGTAATTTTAAATCAATATAACACATTTTTAAGAAGGCAAATAGAATTAGAAACCTTTTAGTCTTTACCTCTGTATGTCCAGATAATGTGTTTTTAATGCTAGTTCTTGATTTTTCATTTTAAGGCATGACTATTAATCTTCTTCTATAGGAGGTCAGAATTTAGCTGTGTCACCTGCTGGGCCACTGGACTCCAACAACATGGCCCCCTCCCTTTGTCCTTCCAGTCCAGGATGGCAGCAGTGTCCTGCTGTTGCGCACCTCCGGGCTGTCTCACTGTCTAATCTGGCTTCTCCTTTGAATCACTGGAATAACCAATTCCCAGGATTAAATTCCTTCCTTTTTTTTTTTTTTTTTTTTCTTTGAGACAGAGTCTTGCTGTGTCACCTAGGCTGGAGTGCAGTGGCGTGATCTCGGCTCACTGCAACCTCTGCCTCCCGGGTTCAAGCGATTCTCCTGCTTCAGCCTCCCGAGTAGCTGGGACTACAGGTGATCCCCACCACACCTGGCTAATTTTTGTATTTTTAGTAGAGATGGGGTGTCACCATATTGGCCAGGCTGGTCTCGAACTCCTGACCTCATAATCTGCCCGCCTCGGCCTCCCAAAGTGCTGGGATTATAAGCATGAGCCACTGTGCCCGGCCAATTCCTTCTGTTTTAAATACCTGAAGTCATTCCTGATCTCCTGGTTGTGCTCTAATTCAAGTTATATCACAATTTTTACTTAAATCAGTAGTCTGTGATTATATTCTAAAATCTCTGCATATATTTTTAATAGCTGAGACACATAGTGGCTCATGACTACATTTATTTACTTATACAGCTTTCTGTTTTCTTACATTTCTATTTTGTCTTCTCTTTTTTTCTTTTTTTGAGACTGAGTCTTGCTCTATTGCCCAGGCTGGAGTGCAGTGGTGCTATCTCAGCTCACTGCAACCTCCGCCTCCCAGGTTCAAGCGATTCTCATGCCTCAGCCTCCCAGGTAGCTGGGATTACAGGCACCCACCACCACTCCAGGCTAATTTTTGTATTTTTAGTAGAGATAGAGTTTTACCATGTTGGCCAGGCTGGTCTCGAACTCCTGACCTCAAGTGATCCACCTGCCTCAGCCTCCCAAAATGCTGGGATTACAGGCATGAGCCACTGCACCCAGCCCTGTTTTGCCTTTTCATTTGATTAGTTTTCTATGTATCTGTTACAGTTTTATTCCTAAACTCTCTACCTGGCTCTTACTCCAAACATATCAGGCAAGCTATCAGCTTCATGTTTTCCTTGGAGATATCCCACCAAAAGGGAATCCTCTATTCTTATAGCGCAGATGAAACCTGTATCTCTTAAGGTTTTCAGTGACATTAAGGACTTAGCATGAGAACTGGCACATATAAAGGACTCAAAAACTTTAAGTGCCCTGATTGATAGTTCTACCACTTACACCACGGGCCAATTCTGCAAAAATGCCCTCTCTTACTGGGATAAATTCTCCCCTACAGTGGTAGCGCATTGTGAAGACATCAGCCCATAGCACTAAGTAGGGTCTGGCTCAGGTCCTTTGAGAACAAAATCATACAAGAATTTGTGTTCACCATCCAATTACACTGGACACAAAGAGGATGTATAATATAATAGCTGACATGTAAAACTATCTATTAAGGATTTTACATTGGATTTCATATCCATTGGCTACGACAAATTAAATTACATGTCCATTAAGTCAGGGACATATAAAAGGTATATTCTCTTGGGGTAAGAGGGAGATTAGTTCTCGGTTCACAACATGAAAAGATTTTAGTTTGAACCTGGGGCTCATGAAAGATAGCAGAAAACATAATGCCTTTTGTTAAAAAGCGAACACACATGCCAGCTCTGAAAGTCAGAAAGTGACCCTACCTATTCTCTAAGGAAAGCCTATCAGGTTTTCCTTACAGAATGTTATGTCGAGTTTTAAAACTTTAAGCTTGAAGAAGGAAGGGGAAAAATTAGAGAGGGCCCAGTGGTAAACAACGACAACAGTAAGAAGACTGCAGCAGAGATGAGTGAGAAGGCGTGGAGGTGCACTGAAGGGTATTTGCTCCTGGAGAAAAGAAGGCCAAGGGAGACTTTGATATTCTTCAAGTACATGAATGGCTTTCATGATCTCAGTACCAAACAGCATCTCCCATCTCTCAAAAGCACCATACCGTGAGGATATGGCACCAAAAAGTGAACTTGCTCAGAAAGAATGACAGGCGTTTCTTAAAGGCAAGGCCCCATTCTGCTGAATTTTTTTTTTTTTTTTTTTTTTGAGACCGAGTCTCGCTCTGTCACCCAGGCTGGAGTGCAGTGGCGCAATCTCAGCTCACTGCAAGCTCCACCTCCCTGGTTCACACCATTCTCCTGCCTCAGCCTCCCAAGTAGCTGGGACTACAGGTGCCCGCCACCACGCCTGGCTAACTTTTTGTATTTTTAGTAGAGACGGGATTTCACCATATTAGCCAGGATGGTCTTGATCTCCTGACCTTGTGATCTGCCCACCTTGGCCTCCCACAGTGCTGGGATTACAGGCGTGAACCACCGTGCCCAGCCTCTGCTGATTTTTTAATAGTTTAATAAACAATCTTTCCTGGATGGCTAAGACACAGGTTGACCACACATCATCTCCCGTGGTTCCCTCTAGATTTACAGCATCATGACACACAACCTTGGATCTAAGCTTAAATGCTACAAAAGGGGTGAGAAGTGAAGAAAGGAGGAAATGAACTCATTTTTCATCATTGCCTGACGTTTCTTGAAATGGTGAAGGCACATGACAAAAACATCATGCCCAAAGTTTATACCAGGTCACTGGAAACATTTCTGCATGTATATACTTCTTCTCTAAATCTATATGTGTGGTTTAAATCCAGTTTCTTCCGACTCAGCAGGAAGCAAACATCCACTGTCCTGTGTGAATGGAGGTCATTGCTAAGTATATGCTAATGGGGAGGAGGATAGGCGATGTCTTCTGAACTGATCCTCAATCAATAGCCATCATAGCTCTGGACAGCACAAAGCAGATGAATATGCAGATCTTCAGCACAAAGGTAACATCATAATTTGCTTTCCATTGTACCTTTCACCTTGAAGGCGTCAAGATACATTCTGGAAAACTAGTCTCCTTAGGAGGCTAGAAAAACAAAGAAATGAGGTGGGTTAAGTGATGATCCCAGGTCAAGCAAAAAGCCAGAAACCAAGCTCAGTGTGTAGATTTCTAGAATTCCATGCCAACTACCTAACTTTGCTTGCTTTTAGTAAGGGCCAGAGTTCTAAATGGGCAAACAAATGTTCCTGGCCATTTTTGATTCCCTTATTGATGAGATTTTTACCTGTAAGAAAAGGCAATGGCAGAAGAAAAATAAGTTCCTAGGAAAAATATCTGCAGTTGGCACAGGTAAGTAAAGAGATCTGGGTGGGTTTTGTTGTTGTTGTTTTGTTGTTTCTTCCCCAACCCGTGACCTCAGACAAAGCTCAGCAAACTCAAAGACTGTATGAAGCAAAATGGATTTTCAGGAGATTGTTTTCCATTCACATGCCTAACACAAAGGAGATGCAAATTTCTTTTCTACAGGTGACATTCTGTATTTGCCAAAAGGGGAAAGAGAGAAAGTCAGCTGCATTTTTAGCTGAGGAAAACAATGTCTAAATTCTCGAGGCAAAAATCAAAACATTTCATTTTCAAACAGACCCAACCTTCGAAACACAAATCAACCACTAGTGACTTGACAGAAATAAGGAAAGCTTGGAAGCTCAAATTAAAAATCTAGAGACAAAAATGACACTCTTTCTTGTTGAGGGAGGGGGTGTTGGTATGGGAGGTGGTCTCTGGCAGTACTCTCTGAGTGCTGCCTCCCGAGACGGTGAGCACGGCTAGCGTCTGCAGCGGGCTCTGCAGTGCGGCGCCCCACTTTGAGAGCAGGGCTAAGGACAGGTAGGAACAGCATGCTCCCCTCCTACACTTCCACCATATGTTACACTCTGTTCTGTAGCAGAATCAAATTACTTTAATTTTTACCTTTGGAATATAGGCAAACAAGCAGTAACACAGCAGTGGTGACTAGTTTACACTTGAGCAGACGCGGCGCGGAAAGACATTAATTTAGTGCCAAATTGAGCAGTGAGTCACAATTTGCACATATCTGTCAACCTGTTAACAGGGTAATAACTTGGAAAGACTGCTGTTCCTATTTACATTACAGAAGGCTTTCGAAAATGGAGAGCTGCTTGGTTCTCCTTTTTGAAGTATTTGGTCAATGAGCTGGCTTGATGGTCCAAGAACTGGGCTAGAAACACAAACTTCTAGAAATTACAGATTCAAATCAAGGTATGATCCATAACTTCAGTATGTTCGGATAGAAAACGAACTTTTAAGCAACCAGAGCATTCTGTTTCCCTGCCCTTTGCCCTAGCTGCGGTAAGACTCTCAACGGTTTCCAATCCACTTTTTTCCAGCACAACCCAACCATCTCTTCCAGAAGGACAGCTTCAGTCTCAACTGCCTCAACATCTCCGCTGCATCAGAAACAATCCCACCATTTTCAAATGGCGAAAATGGATTTCAAGAGCCCTATACTTTTGTTCACTTCTAATTTTCTTCAAGTAGCCCAGCTTGCTCCTTTCAATGGCCTTAGTCCGAGAATTAAAGAACACCAGGACCTCAGAGGTCCTCTCATCCAGTGTCCCCAACAATTTACGGCTTGAACAGCATCTCCAACAGGTGGTCTGCATAAATACCCCCCATCGCCACCTCATGAGGCAACCCCTTGCATTGCCTGACGTCTGATTGTTTCAAATCCACTTACTAGTATCTGCACCCAATCACCCTACTTTAGCCTTTAGAATGACACACAAATATTTCCTCCAAAAACTAAAGGCTTTCTGGGGTCCATGAATGGACTTTATAAAAGACTGTTGGGTTTTCTGATTTCTTTCATCAGTGGTTTTTAGTCTTTTTTTTTTTTTTTGAGATGGAGTCTCGCTCTGTCACCCAGGCTGGAGTGCAGTGGCGCAATCTCAGCTCACTGCAACCTCCACCTCATGGATTCAAGCAATTCTCCCTGCTGCCTCAGCCTCCCAAGTAGCTGGGATAACAGGCACCCGCCACCATGCCAGGCTGATTTTTGTATTTTTAGTAGAGACAGGGTTTCACCATGTTGGCCAGGCTGGTCTCGAACTCCTGACCTCAGGTGATCTGCTTGTCTCTGCCTCCCAAAGTGTTGGGATTACAGGTGTGAGCCACCACGCCCGGCTGTTTGTTAGTCTTTCTTGGGTCACAGATCCCTTGGAGAAGGTATGAAAATTAAAACACATGTCTGTACAACATTTTATATACAATCTTCTGCAGTTCATGGACCTTTAAAGTCCATTCATGGATCCCAAGTTAAGCATCCCTGCTTTAGCCCTGTTCTAGAACTGTGGTCCCTGGTTTGCTTTTTTGTTCTTTTCTGAATGGTTAACTTTCATTTTTCAATAAAGCTACTTTTATTTACATATAAATATATATAAAAATAATTTTATATAAAAAAAATATATATATATAAATATAAAAATATATTTGTTGCAGCCCAGAAGTGAACATAACTGAAATGGCATAGGGGGTACAAAGAATCTACTAATTCTGATCATCTTTAAATCATGTTTCTGTGATAGAGCTGCAGGCTAGTTTTTGTTTATTTATTTTTTAATTGACAAATAAAGATTATATATATTTATCATGTACAACCTGTTGTTTTGAAATATGCATATATTGTGGAACAGTTAAAGCAAGCTAATCAGCACATACACTGCCTCACATATTTAGCATTTTTGTGTGTGTGTGGTAAGAACACCTAAAATCTACTATCTTAGCAATTTTCAAGAATACATTGTTATTAACTACAGCTACCATGTTATACAATAGATCTCTTGAATTTATTCCTCTTACCTACTTGAAATTTTATATCTTTTGATCAGTATCTCTCCCCAACCCCCATGCCAAGCCCTTGGTAACTACCATTCTACTCTGTACTTCTATGAGTTCAACTTTTTTAGATTCCACATAGAAGTGAGATCGTGGCCAGGTGCGGTGGCTTATGCCTATAATTCCAA
The DNA here is from genome assembly GCF_029289425.2 of Pan paniscus. Classification (NCBI taxonomy): domain Eukaryota; kingdom Metazoa; phylum Chordata; class Mammalia; order Primates; family Hominidae; genus Pan; species Pan paniscus. The sequence goes on along the minus strand of NC_073260.2, from coordinate 7,411,098 downwards.
CACTGGGAGGCCAAGGCAGGAAGATGGCTTGAGCTCAGGAGTTTGAGATCAGCCTGGGCAACATGGCAAGATCCTGTCTCTTAAAAAAAAAAAAAAAAAAAAAAAAAAAAAAGTTAGCTGGGTGTGGTGGTATGTACCTATAGTCCCAGCTACTTGGGAAGCTGAGATGGGAGGATTGCTTGAACCCAGGAGTTCAAGGAGGCAGTGAGCCATGATTGTGAGACTGCATTCCAACCTGGGTGACAAATCAGACCCTATCTCTTAAAAAAAAAAAAAAAAAAAGCGATCGTGCAATATTTGTCTTTCTGTCCCTGGCTTATTTTATTTAATATAATGTCCTCCAGGTTCATCCATGTTGTTGTAAATGACAAGATTTCCTTCTTTTTCAGGCTGAATGGTATTCCACTGTGTATATACACCACATTTCTCTACTCATTCATCCACTAATAGACAGTTAGGATGATTCCACATCTTGGCTATTGTGAACAATATTGCAATGAACATAGGGATGTGGATGTCTCTTTGACACACTGACTTCATTCCTATGGACATATACCCAGTAGCGGAATTGCTGGGTCATATGGTAGTTCTATTTTTAACATTTTGAGGAACCACCATACTATTTTCCATAATGGCTGTACTAATTTACAGTTCCATCAACACTGTGTGAGGGTTCCCTTTTCTCCACATTCTTGCCAACACGTATCTTTTGTGTCTGTTTTTAAACACCTGCCTCTGACTGTTACTCATCCTTCCAACAAAATCAAAGACCTACCTCCATGACTTCAGAGGTCATCTGATTGGGGTAACCACTTTTGCCCTCTAAAGCCACATTTCTCATGCTTTACACCCATGCTCCTTGTTTGTATAAGTAAAGGGCTCCCTACTTTTTGTATCACTGTTAAGGCACAGCTCAGTGGTAAACTAAAGTCTCAAGTCCTAGGAGGGCCAAGGAGATCTTCACTCCAGCTGCAGTGACTGTTACAGCCTCATCTAGGCTTCTTCCACGTCCCTGAGCAGGCTCACTCTATCTTGGACACTGTGCACACTCTGTCTGGAAGATTCTTCTCACAAATATTCTCACCCCCGTGCCTGGGTCATTCCTATTCATGCTTCCGTCTTTGAGTTTTCATCTTAAATGATGCTTCCTCAGGGAAGTACGGTCTCACACTTCCCTTGGCACCCCATCAGTCAGTGTACCCCATTTTATCTCTCATGGTACTTTTAAATTTGCTTTGTGCTCCTGTCCCCTTTGTCATTAAATAATTTTTTGAGTGATTATTCAACACCTAACTCCCCTACAGAATTCTATGGGAACCTATGACTGTCTTCTTTGATGCTGAATCCCAGCACCTTGTCACAGTATCTGGCACCCACTAAGCATGCCTTAAATATTTCCTGAATGAACAGACTGTACATTAAAAGTAAGCCACGGAGACCCAAATTAGGCCATTATAAAACAACTACAATACAAAGTTCTCTTTAGCAGAGGAAGATGTGAGGTGTCGGGGGTCCATTACATTAGCCATCAAAAGTCACCACCAACAGCAACCAGGGAACTCCACAAAACAAACCTCGAAGAAAGCTACAGAGATCCTTTATAGTCTTCCAGCTTGATATGCAGCTCCAGAATCCCTGCATGTGTTTTAGTAGAAGCTCAGTGCCTCTTAGAAGCAAAACCTTCTAAAGAAACACACTGTTATTGACATGCCAATTTTAAAATGTTGCTTTTAATGAACTAATTAATTCTGCAAAACATTAGTACAAAGATGCACGCTACCAAATTGGGATTACAATACTAAAATGATAACAAAACAGAATGTGGAAGACATTTCTAAAGATATCGCCTTTGCAAAACATTAATTTTTTACTCCACACATCCAAATACATTGCAAACTATTTGTTATTAAAACCTTAAAATAATTTACTGGACAGATGGCTTAGTTCTCTAAAGACTGACCCCCTCCTCAAAAGAAAAAAAAAACACACACACACACAACAAATCTGGGCCCTAGCCAGTGATCCCATGTTAGTGTGATGCTTAGCAGCTCGAGCCAGATTTAAATAGCACTTACCCCACACAATGTGTAAAATACATGCTGTTCATTTTCTCCACCCGTACAAAATCTAAAAGTTAGGAATGCATATATTAATAGACCACCTTTTGGGGAAAAGGGTAATGCCCAGTAGATATCAAGAAGGGAATCATTTGCATGATCTGAAAATGATTTAAGATTTCCCTCTATACCTGTCTGCAGTGATGAGACTGAGAGGCCTTTGACAGTGGGTGGAAACAGACGAGGGCTTGTTTAATTACTTCAGGAGATGAGATTGACTGAAACTACGACTATCAATCTCAAGATGCTGAAGAAAGAGATTGGAAGCTTAGGTCAAATTTGCTTACTTCTCAGATTTATAAAATATTTATATCACGGTTGTGAAACATTTCTGATTATTTGCTCAAGAAAATCAAAAATACTTTCTAAACTGTACAACCAGGCCAGGTACAGTGGTTCACGCCTGTAATCCCAGCACTTTAGGAGGCCAAGGCAGGAGGATCAGTTGAGGTCAGGAGTTCGAGACCAACATGGCCAATATGGTGAGACCCCGTCTCTACTAAAAATACATAAAAACTAGCAGGGCATGATGGCATGCGCCTGTAATCTCAGCTACTCAGGAGGCTGAGGCACAAGAATCGCTTGAACCCAGGAGGCAGAGGTTGCAGTGAGCCAAGATTATGCCACTGCACTCCGGCCTGGGTGATAGACACTCCGTCTCAAAACAAAAAACAAAAAACAAAAAACAAAAAACAAAAACATAACACCAACCAACCAAACAAAAAACAAAACCGTACAACTAAAAGCAAGACTAGATGTACTGCAGACAGAAATAAACACACACTAGCTTAAATTTCCACACCATCTCTCACTACACACCCTTCTCATCCTAACACAACTGGCTACTTATCTACTGTGTTGTTCTCTTCCAAGGAAAGACACTCAAAACTTCAAGATCTCTTTATGGCAACTCAACACTTAGGCAGGCAGAGCTGGCAAGATGAGGAAGAGCTGCTTCCTGGGAGGGAAATGGTGACCAGGCAGCAGTAGATGGGGAGCTTGATCCTGTCTTCTCCTTAGTAGCTCTTGAATTTCGAGCCATGTGAATATATTACCTGATGAAATGTAGGAGAATCACCCAGGCAAGCAAATAAAAGCTACCCCTCCATTTCCAGAAGTCGAAATCAATGCACAAGGGCCCAGCACACGCCGAAACGTATAAACCAACCTGCCTACCTTCTTCCTGCTACAGGGTGTCAAGTCGCCCTTTGAGTTCAGGGGTACGTCATGAACTAGAACACGTGACAAATACCATCATAAAATAGAGTTCTTCTTACACATGACTTAGCATGATTTAGAGAAGAATTGTTTACTACTCCTACAGTATCTATTAATAAATATTTTTGAGTGCCTACTCCTCAACAATGACTGTGTTCTAGGAATGATATTAAGTACTAAGGATAGAAAACAATTATGGCAGCTGGCTCACAGGCCTTGTGAAAGGGGAGGATGGCAACGCCCGAGCTTGGCCTTTCTGCTAGAGGAGGGAGAGTGACACAGCAGGCACTGTTTTCCAGTTTTCAAAGCACTTTTGCACTCTTTGCCTCACTCAATCTCTCGCCAACTCTGGGAAGTAAGCAGGGCAAGCAGAAAACTCCTGTTTTACAAATGACAGAAAAAAGAAGGCTAAGTGACTTGCCCAGGAAGACACTATGGCTGAGTGGCACAGCTGAGCCCAGAATCCACGTCTCTGGATTCCCCATTCTAGGGCTTTCTTACACACTGCAGTGCTTTTATTAGGTCTGCGAGGATTCCTTGGAAAAAGCAGGTTTCATTTTTGTCATTCTTCGGGCTTCTCATAAAACAACTGAGAAATCTTTTAGTAGTGTAGCAACAAAATGAAATCAATTGATGGTTTTCTTTCTTCCCAGTCATTTGGTAAATATTCATGCAGTGCCTAAGTGAGCTCAGGGATGCAGTGATGACTAAGGCAGTCTCTGCCTTCATGGGGTTTCCAGTTTCTTCAAGGCAGAAGGCTTGTCTCCAGAGAAACAGGACAACCAGGTTAAACTTCCTGAAGTTCTCCTGCTGGGTTTTTGATTTTGTGACTCTCAATTAATGTGCAAAGTTGGCAGGAAACAGGGAGGAGTGAAACAGTGAATACTTGCTTTGCATTTTATTTTATATTAATAACTAAAAATATTAATATAATTAATAATTTCTAAATTTCTGTTCTTCTTGCATTACAAATTTACTCAGGTATCTTGTGGGTCCTAGTTTTCCCTAAAACATTTAAGCAACATACTAAGTTTGGGAAAGAATTTTAATGTCACTCAACAGCTACGTGCTCTGCATGCCCTTACATCTTTACGAGAGAGAAAAAAGAAAAAAAAACCCCTAATAATAAAACACCTGTGTTGAGCTTTCCAGCAACACCAATTAGCAACAGTTATTAAGTCAGCCATTTCTGTCAGATCTGGTGAAATGACGCTTGGAGCTCAGATAGGTGGTGAACTGAGATGCAACAATTCACATGGAGTTAAAGTAAAGCAACCTGTGGGCGGCAGACATTCAACCAGAAGCTGGCGAGGGCAGATGATGCCTGCCTTCCCACATTCCAAAGGCTTTCCTTCCCGTGCCCAGGAAGGGCTGAGGACTATCACTGTGGCACCTCTTGGCAATGCTCGGATGTGGTGACTGCTTCCAGTTACTCAGTTTGCCGCACACGTGTAGAACCATTATTTCATTTCCACTTGATTTTTTTAACGTCCCTGAGAATGTACATGGTAGATTTCACAAAAAGAAACGCCAAAGAGAATGATCACAATCACTGAACGACTTGTTCTAGTCATAACCATACATTAAAGCAAATGCACACTCAGAGTCAGAAACAGTCAACACATCTGAGGAAACCGCAGAACCCCTCCTGGGACAAACACGCTATTTGTATGACAGTAAGTTTGATCGTCATTCATCAGACAATCAACTCCTTGAGGGGAGAGTCTGAGGCTCACGTCTTTAATTCCTGCAATAATCCTGCACATAATGCATACTCAATAAACATGTGGTGAACGGGACTGATTTAAGTAGACTGAATCAAAGAGAAATAAAGATCCCAGAGTAAACACAACTTTGTTCTGTAATTGTTTCTTCTACAAGTAGTAAAAATTTCTTAATCACAAAATGTCATCCAACAAAGTGAACAGACACAGTGAAGTTGTGCCCTTCCTCTCCCCTTTACTGAGGGCATTACTGTAGGGCAGCTGGGTTATAAAGCAGGACTGAGATGATGACAAACGGAAAGTAACTCACACAAAAACAGACCTTCCTGGGCGAGGTGCCTTGGCTGGAGCTCCAGGAGATTTTCCCACCTCAGGACTCATCCCCCAACCTCTTAAGTGAATTGCCTTCGGGTGTCTGCTGAACAGAACCTTCAGTAGAGAAGCCTTCTCCAAGGCCCTCAAATGCACACCAGCCAAGTGTCATCAATCACGGTATCCTTGCCCTGTCCTTCATAGTACACATCACAGTCTATCTCACACATGTGGGGGAATGACTGTTTAATGTTTACCTTGCCCACTAGACTGAGAACTCCACAGGGGGAAGGCACAGGCCATATTTCTCCCTGCCATCAGCCCCCAGCACACTGTCCAGCACACAGCAGGCTCTCAACAGACAACTGATAAATGAATCTTGCACGTGGACTCCTTACAACTCTATTCAGCACAACAGAGTCTGAAGCTGGGGCTTAGGAGTCACAGGGACCTAGATGCTCAAGTTCTCACAGTGCCCTCATCTTGGACAAGTTACTTTAACCTCTCTAAGCTTTGGCATCCTTATCTGTGAAATAAGGTAGCATCACTATCCTCTTCACATAATCATTATGAAAAGTAAAGGAGTGAACACAGCACATAAAGCACTTAACACAAAATAGGCAAATAATGATATTAGCTGTTCCTTTTATGTGTGCAAACATTGTCTTTTTCTGCACAAAAAGGTTAGGAACTTCTGTTTGTGTCTACAGAAATACAAAGCCTCAAAAAGTTAATTGCAGTCATGAAAACACCTCGAAGCATGAGCTTTAAAAGCAGGGATGTTCTTTCAGGTTTCTGGTTCATTTTACTACATCAATGCATTTCAGTTAGTAAGCACAGTTCTTTTCATTATTTTTCTAAGAAGGCCAACGAGAGAGTGGACAGACTGTTCATATTTGGCATGATCCTGAAACGACCTAGTCAGGAAGTGAGCTGGAGTAAATGGATCTGGCTTCTAGAATAGGGACTGTGCTGGAGAGCTTTCGTTTGTCCCTCTGCCATCCCGCACTGTGCCCCAGGAAGCTGGCCTACACACAGATTACATCAACAAGCCTTTTTGCTCTCTGGCTTCCAGCTGTGTTCTGACCAATACTAGGCACTGGCCGGAGACTCAGAGGGCAGGAGAAGCACAAGGTCAAGGGTCCTTGTCCTTGAGGGCTAGCTGTGACAACTCAGTTAACAGCAAAACACCAATGACTCCAATCCTACAGCAGGAAAGGTCTGGTTCATTCCACTATTCAGCAGAGGCACCAGCAGCAGAGGATAACAGGGACGTGGACTGGGGGGAAGCAGAAGTCACCCATGACCAATGACATCACAGACCTTGTTCCTGGCGGCAGGGGGGCAGCAGCAGCTATGTTTCATGTTCACTGTTTCTCCACCCCCTGCCCCACTACCTTATGTAAAGAGCATTGGGTAGGAAATGACCAGAACCTTCACCCTCTCCAGACCCACCCTCTCCACAGTGGTCTGTGCCCCAAAAAGCTGACCCACGTGGACTGCATCCATGGGCTCCTTTGCCCTCTGGCTGAGTTTGGCCAAAGGGAGATGTGGAAGGTGGAAAAGCAGTGAGGTCAGGGTATTTATCCTGCCTACAAAGTCCCCAGGAACTGGCTGCAACCCTCATCATAGCTCTGTCAGGATCCCTCTCCACGCAGCTCTCTCTCTCTCTCTGGGCTGCAGTAAGTATGCCCTCCTCTTACCCCTGGGGGAAGGATAGTAACAGCTCCGCCCATGGGCACTAGCCCAGGTACTGCCCTAGTCCCTTATGGGTTCCTTATACCCTGCCCACACCTTTGGAAACAGTCCCTTTATTAAAGTCTCCTCAATCTGGAAATCGTTCCCTTAGACAATTTCTTCTCAGAACAAAAAGTTCTTCCTAAATAAAACACATGACATTAAAACCAACCCTGCTAGAGTAAGAAACATGGTAAATTGAAGAATATTTAAACCAACTGAAGGTAACAGTGCTATAAGTATTCTAGATTAGTAATGAAACAAAATTTCCATGCACTCTGCTTAACTGAACAACATTCATTTAATAATTTTCCCCCTGGAGTATTTTAACTGTGGATATGGCTAGTTTAGAAATTCAAGACATCCAAACAGGATAATGGAAGGATCTGCCTCCCTGAGAAACAGGTACCCCAGTCTGGTTTTCTGCTGCCTCTCTTATTTCCCCTTCCTTCCTAAAGTGCCCTGGCACCTCCAAACTGCAGCCACAAAGTAGTCCTTCTCAGGCCACTGCAAAGTTTGCTTTTTCCTTTAAGTTTACTGTCAAGTTCATATTTGCAGGTGTGAATTTGCACAGACTAACAGTTTCCAAAATGTCATACACATAAAAGTGGTTTTAGGTGATATATGGATGAACATTTTTCATTTCAATATCTGTATGTACAGAACAATATACAACTAGTAAATAAAACCTGTGATTTCATAGATAGCATTGCTCAGTCATGGTACCACAGAGGCTAGGCTTTAAAAAATTATACAAATATTATACAAATTATAATTAAAATTACATTATTTAAGAATATTAAAAATACTATACAAATAACAGAACAGCTGACCAAAGGTTATGGCAAAAATTCTACAGTTGGTTTGCAAATGACTGAGTTTAGAAACACTATCTTACAGTAAGGCAGGTAATTAAACAGCTTCGTTCCAAAAGGGTTTTGCCTTGTTCGTAAATTGTGGGGTTTTTTTTCCCCCACTCTAAATAAATCTTCACTTTTATATCTTTTTTTTTTTTTTGAGATGGAGTCTCTGTCTGTCACCCAGGCTGGAGTGCCAGTGGCATGATCTTGGCTCACTGCAACCTCTGCCTCCCGGGTTCAAGTGATTCTTGTGCCTCAGCCTCCTGGGTAGTTAGGATTACAGGCCCCTACCACCACACCCGGTTAATTTTTGACAGGGTTTCGCCATGTTGGCCAGGCTGGTCTCAAACTCCTGACCTCAGATGATCCGCCTGCCTCAGTCTCCCAAAGTGCTGGGTTTACAGGCATGAGCCACCATGCCCAGCCTTTATATCTTTTTAAAAAAGTTTTCATGCATATATTTGCATATATTGAAGAAGGAGAAATGGACAAGCACCCTAGGAGTGGCCAGGGTGTTTAGGTAAGCAGCACCACTAAGCAAGGGCTGCCAGTGATCAATCAGCTGGGAGCTGACCGCACTGGGATGCGTGTCTGGGAATGTGTGATGTGAGCACAGGAGGAGGGCCTCCTTGATAGAAAATGTCTTTCCCACAGCCAGCAGCATGCACGCTCAGTGGCTCCAAAATCCCTTTTGCCCTTTTCAAAGGAGTTAAAAACCACACCAGAACACTTCTCTCAGTGGAGCCAAATCTAGCGGTCTACCTGAGACAGGTGGATTGATGCTTGCAATGCCCTGAACAAACTTTTAGAGGGTGCCCTCTACAGGTTTAAGGTGGCCTCAACAAACCATTAACTAGCCTCAGCTGTGATCTCCTGAAGCTGAGAAGTCTTGTGGCAGTCTTTCAAGTTCTGGCAGAAACTCTTTTATATTGTATATCGGAGGAGAAAGAAAGTGAATCAATTTGACCCCTCTGCTCATCAATGACCCTCTGATCCCTACTACCTATTTCTCTCCCATACCATGCCACCCCAAAGAAACTCCTCTGCCCAGAGAAAGGGGACAACTTCAGGGGTGAACAAAACCCATTATTTATAAGCAAGGAAGGTCGTAAGAATTATTATTATTTTTTTAAAAGCTTAGAAGGATGAGCTCATCCAGAAGACATAACAATCCTAAATGTGTATGCTCCTAAAAAATAGTCAATACCACGCCTCTCTCAGTAATTGACAGAACAAGTAGACAGAAAGTCAGTAAGAATACAGAAGACTTGAACAGGGTTAACCCAATGACATATATATTCTATATCCCAAAACATAGAAGGTACATCCTTTTCAAGTGCACCTGGAACATTCACCAAGACAGACCATAAGCCGGGTCTTAAAACAAGTCTCGAAATCATGCAGAATATGTTCTCTGACCACAACTGAAGTGAAAAATAAATAACAAAAATATAACATAAAGAGCCCCCATATATTCAGAAATTAAACACACTTTTAAACAACTCATGGGTCAAAGAAGAAATCATAAGAGAAATTAGAAAATACCTTGGGCTGAATGATAAAAATATATTAAAACGTGTGGGATGCAGCTAAAACCATGCTCAGAGGGAAATTTATAGTTTTTAAAAGCCTACATAAGAAAAGAAAAAAGACTTGAAGATCAAATATCTAAGCTTCCATTAAAAAAAGAAAAAGAAGAGAAAATTAAATCCAAGGTAAGTACAAGGAGGCAATAATGTGTGTAAATCAATGAAATAGAAGACAGATACAGAAAAATCACCAAAACCAAGAGCAGGTTATGGAAATAAAAATCAACAAAACTGAGAAGTTGCTAGTTAGACTGATCAAGAGCAAAAAGAGGGAAGATAATTTATCAATATCAGGAATGAATGATGAGACATCGCTCAGATTCTAGAGGCATTAGAAGAGAATACTATGAACCAATCTCTTCGACAGCTAGACAAAGTGGATGTCTTTGAAAGATATAAGTTATATAACTGACATGAGAAGAAATAAACATCTAAAAAGCTTTATATCTATTTTGCTAAAAGTGAATTTGTTATTAAAAATCTTCCCATGAAGAAAACTCCAGACCCACACAGATCCCTCAGTTAAATCTATCAACTATCTAGGGAAGAAATAGTATCAATCATATGGAAATTCAGAAAACAGAGAAAAAATATTTCTCAACTCATGTAATGGATCAAGCATTATCCTGATACTGAAACTAGAGAAAGACACTACAAAAGAAAAAGAAAGTTATAGACAATACTCTTCCATGAACAAAGATACAAAATTCCTTAATAAAATATTAGCAAATAGAATCCAGCAATATATAAAAAATATATCATGATCAAGTGTATTCCAGAAATGCAAAATTGGACTAACATTCAAAAATCAACCCATGCTGTGTTCTAGCCATACCATGAAATATTACTCTGACACCTGCTAAAGGTATGAACCTTGGGGAAATTATGCTAAGTCAGAAAAAAATAAATACTGTCTGATTCCACTTTTAGGATATACTTACAGAGGTCAAATCCATAGAGACAGAAAGTAGAATGGTGGCTGCCAGGAGATGGTGGAGTGGGAATTGGAAGTTACAGTTTAGTGGGCACAGTTTTAGTTTTGCAAGATGAAGAGTTCTGAAGATGAATGGCGGTGATGGCTGCACAAAAATGTAAATGCACTTCGGGAGGCCGAGGCGGGCAGATCACCTGAGGTCAGGAGTCTGAGACCAGCCTGGCCAACATGGCGAAACCCCATCTCTACTAAAAATACAAATATTAGCCAGGCATGATGGCAGGCGCCTGTAATTCCAGCTGCTCAGGAGGCTGAGGCACAAGAATTCCTTGAACCCAGAAGGCAGCGGTTGCAGTGAGCTGAGATCACACCACTGCACTCCAGCTGGGTGACAGAGTGAGACTCCGCCTCAAAAAAAAAAAAAAAAAAAAAGTGAATGTACTTAATGCCACTGAATTGTAACATTTAAAAGTGGTTAAATTATATGTTATGTGTACTTAATAAGAATTTTTAAAAAATCAATCCATGCCATGTAACTTACCATATTAAAATAAAGGAAAATCATTTGATCACCTCAATAAATGCAGAAAAAACGTTTGACAAAATTCAACATCCAATTGATGATTAAAAAAAAAAAAACACATACACACACACTTTCAGCAGAGTAGGACTAGAAGAGGGCAAAAGATCTGAACAGATACTTACTTTGTAACAAGGACATGCCAATCTTCAGGCCAGTAAGCACCTAAAAGGAGGCTCAACATCAATAATCAAAGGAAAATGCAAAATGTACTTGGCCTGCACTAGAATGGCTAAAATAACAAGGACTGGCAATATGAAATGTCGGTGAGGATGCAGAGCAAGGAGACGTCGCATTCGCTGCCGGTAGGAGTACAAAGTGGCAGAACAACTTTGGAAAGCTGTTTAGCAGTTTCTTATAGAGGTAAATATACACATACAACATAAGATTCAAGAATTCTACTCCTAGATATTTGCCCAAGAAAAGTAAAATGTTATATCTACACAAACACTTGTACACAAATGCTCATAGCAGTTTTATTCTTTTATTCTTTTTTTTTTTTTTGGAGACAGGGTGTTGCTCAGGCTGGAGTGTGCGGTGATGTGATCATAGCTCACTGTAGCCGCAATCTCCCGGGCACAAGCAATCCCTCCGCCTCAGCCTCCTGAGTAGCTGGGACTACAGGTGTGTGCCACCATGTCCAACTAATTTTTTTTATTTTTAGTAGAGATAAGGTCTCTCTCTGTTGCCCAGGCTGATCTTGAACACTTGAGCTCAAGCGAGCCTCCCCCTTTGGCCTCCCAAAGCATTGGGATTACAATGTAGCATGAGCTACAGACCATGTGCCTGGTCCAGTTTTATTTTTATTACCCCCAAAACTAAAACAACCCACATGTCTGTAAACAGGTGAACAGATTAAACACATTGTGGTATATCCATACAATGAAATACTACTCCATAATAAAAAGAATATACAATGCCTGAACAACTTGAATGAATCTTGCGAACCTATGCTGAGCAAAAGCAGCTGGGACACAAGACATGCTTCCATGCACCATATATGAACTCTCCAAAGACACATCTGGCTGGGCTTAATGGTTCACGTCTGTAATCCTAGCACTTTAGGAGGTCAAGGTGGGAGGATTGCTTGAGCCCAGGAATTCAAGACGACCCTGTCTCTATTTAAAAAAAAAAAAAAAAAAGAAAGAAAAAAAAGACACATTTAATCTAGAGTGACAGAGAGGAGACCAGAGTCTGCCTGGAGTGCAGACTGGGAGGGGGCAGATGACTGGGGTGGAGCATGAAGAAATTTCTGGGGTGATTATCCTATCTTATTTGGGGTGATATTTACATAGATGCATATATTTGTCAAAACTCATTGAACTGTACATTCATAAACATAAAATACATAAAACTGGTATATTTTATTTTATGTAAGTTATACTTCAATCAAGTTGATTTTTTAAAACATGCTTGGAACATGCATTGAATTCTCAGCACTAATCTCAAATATTAATAGGATGAGAGTCGAATTCAGTGGGTTTTTTTTTTGAGATGGAGTCTTGCTCTGTTGCCCAGGCTGGAGTGCAATGGCGCGATCTCAGCTCACTGCACACCTCCGCCTCCCGAGTTCAAGCGATTCTCCTGCCTCAGCCTCTTGAGTAGCTGGGATTACAGGCGCGCGCCACCGTGCCTGGCTAATTTTTTTGTATTTTTAGTAGAGACAAGGTTTCACTATGTTGGTCAGGCTGGTCTTGAACTCCTGACTTCGTGATCCACCTGCCTCAGCCTCCCAAAATGTTGGGATTACAGGCGTGAGCCACTGCACCCGGCCAAATTAAGTGGTTTTTAATAAGTCTTGGTTAGACAAGGCAAGAGACAGGATCCCCTAGGGACTCAGGTGATGAGAACTCAGGTTGCTTTGCTCTGCAGGCTGTGTCAGTGCTAGGGAGGCCATCAGCTCCCACCGTGGTGCCAAACCAGATGAGGTTCAGCAGCTGCCGTATCACCTGTGCCTGTGAAACTACAGTCCTGAAAGACTCAGGCACCAAGCTTGGTTTTATAATCATTGCTGCATTCCCATCTGAGCCTGTGACCGGTCTTTACAGCTACGACCTGGGTGAAAATGGACGTGAACGTGTTCAGAGATAGCTGGAGAGGAGACGCAGACTCCACGTGCTGAGCAGAATTTCAGCAGGACAACCTCATCCTGTGAAGCCCTTTGGCTCTTTATTTGCCTGTCTGGACTATTAAGAGTTTCACATGTGTTTGAATAGAGAAAACATTTTTGACATATTTAAACCTATACATTACTACTGAAGTAAGATATTTCCCTCAAAACAATTTTTGGATAGAAAATTCTTTTCATGTTGAATGGGAACAATTAATAAAACAGGAAGACAGTGCTGTAGTTTAGATCATGAAATCAGGCGTCCAACTGCCTTGGTCCAATTCCCAGCTCTATGAAGTAGGTGAGTTACTGGGCTTCAACTCTCATTTTGAAATGAGGACAATAACAGTATCTTCTTTCATAAGGTGGCTGTGAAGACTAAATGCGTAAGGCATGGAAGGAGCCTGGCACATTTCCTAGTACAACACACATGTATACCGGCACTAAGTGGTCAGTTATATGATGAAGATAACTCAGTACATTAAACTCTGACCCAGAATCCAAGTAACTGGGTCTTTTGCCACAGTTTTCTCCACCACCTCACCTTAACCCAAAGCATATAGGGCAGTGTAATCAGCTGAAAAAATCCTGGCACCGCTCTGGAAAAGTCTAGATTCCATCCTGGCTCTCCTCCTTGTACAGAGGGCCACAGCGGGCAAATCACCCAGCCCTCTGGCTTCGGTTTCCTCTTCTTTAGACAAGGTAATCTCTAAGGGTCCTTCCAGCTCTAGTCAGTTCGATACACATTTCCTAAAGCTTACTACATGCACAAAGAAGCAATTATACAGTTATAAAGACTGTCCATCTTTGAATGGTACATACGGTAATTATTCCAGAAAACTCAAATTACTCAGAATACCCTATTTCTTAACCTCTGGGAATAACTGGAATCTATTATGCTTGATAGATTTCAGTGAAATCTATCAGTATATAACAGCAGAACAATTCCAAGTACCATTCTGGCATAAAATACGTGTTCTTTGCCACTATCTAGGGGGGCCCATTACTAGAAATTTCTGAAGAAACTTGTAACTAGAAGGAACTATTGCAACTAAGCCTGAGGACTAAAGATGAGTATTTTAACAAGAACCCCAGGAAACAAATTTTGTAATCAAGGAAATTTACAGGAACACTACAGTTCACAAATGAATATTTACTGTAGCTGAGTAGGCTGCCCTAATGTGGCTGTGTAGGATGCTCAGAGGGCATGTGTAATTAAAGGGCACATACCTCATCTGTCTTTCACTTGAGGATCTCAGAATAGAACAGATAAAAACAATTATTTACTTAAATGTCAACGGCTTTAGAAATAGAAGCCAGGAATATAAGCATGCAGGTCTTTGAATTCTTAAATTTCAGACACCCACTCTTGTAAACAGGAGATCTGTTACAATTAACAGATGCAGCTGTAACTCAGATTCAGTTGTGTCGTATCAATCACTCCGTTTAATGCTCCAAATATCACCATATGCACCTACCCCATGAAGGCTGTAGCTTGACGCTCTGACTTGTGAAGTGGGGTGTGTGTGTGCGCTCGTGCACACAAGAAATATTTGAGTGGGTACAGTTCAAGAGCTAGGGACACGGCTCATAATGATCCAGCAAAGAGTCTCTCTCACTCAGATCTCACCTTTGTCTTGACAGAGACTGTAGTGAATCACACTGTGAATGAGTCAACAACGCAACAGCGTTAAAGTCAACTGCTTAGAATTGTGTTAATATAAAGGATTACATGTAAAATGGGAGATAATCATTCCATTTTGGTAAAAACAGGTGTAGTACCAACATGAATAATAATGAGGGATGACAAATTGGAGCATATGTACAGAAGATGAATACAGCCAGTAATCCCTTTGAACACAGGTATACAAAGCCTTAACAACAAGGGGAGAGTGTCTACCACAAAATAAGAGATGAGATGACACAGTCACTCCTAAAACATGCAAATGGAAGTTGCTGAGTGAAGACAGATCAATTATCCTTAGTCGATGAGAATAATAAGACAGAGTGACAGCAGGAAACACTGAGGTTAAATATTAGGCAAAACGTAACAATGGGAAGAATGCTAGCAGAGGAGAGGCTGCCAGGAGAGTCGAAGAAATGACCGCCTGTAGAGGCATGCAGGGTTAAAGCTGGACACCCGCCTCATTATGAGTGGAATTATTCCTGCCACAGCTCAGGGAAACTGGAGAAGAGTGTCATTAGAGAGGTCTCTGCTGATCTAAATGGGTACGAAAACAAGGAGGCTGAGCTCTTGCTTATCAACATTTTTAACCCTCCAAAGTAAGTGAGGGTTTTGCCCACTGGGCAACAGTCTTGACACTGAAACCCATCACATGCCTGTAAAAATGGCCCGCACGTGGCATATGTCGCAGCAGGCAAGAAGGCAACACAATGGCTGCTTGTTTCAGAGACAGAAGCTCGAAGCTGTCTGGGCGGCGGCTCTGGGTAATCACATCCCAAACACAGAACAGGATTTTTTCCCTGCCTGAAATGCCCTCTGATATTTTTCAGCCTTAATTCAAAGGTTTCTTTCTTTGTTGAGTTCAGAACAGTATAGCATGTTTTCTGTTGTTAAACAACGTAAAGCATTTACACTTGATTAGCTGTAGTATGAGTATCAGCAGGACTTGGAAACTTTTCATCATCTTCATGAAGGTTCTGAGGGTCCGCTGACAGCCCTGGGAAATAGTCTTTTTCCAGATTTCCACTGTAAATAATGGCTGACCATTGGCCTCTGTGTTTCAAGGCCTGATGAAGGCAGCAGGGCACAGGACAGAACCGCTGCTTTTGTGAACTAGCGAAGGAGCCTCATGCTGGGGAGGCGCTGCTTTCTACAGTCCCTTCCCACTTAGGGTAGCACAGCCTGGCCATATCCACAGGGGCCCTAAACACTCTACAGCTAAAAAGCCTTCTTCTGCTCTCTATCTCTCTGAAAGATGACAATATGTGCTGTGCACCTTTAGCGCTATTTTCTCCATGAAGTGAAAGGCACTTCAGTGAATCAATCCATGTTTGGAAATATATTCCAAAAGTTGATAGATTTAAGAATTATAATGATAATCTCCAAAGGAATCATATAATCCTGGAGACAGAAGACAACTGAGAGGATAGCTAGTCCAAATTTGTTACTCGATGGACAAGCTAGCTGACTTGTTTAAAGACTTCTATCTAGTGGTAGGCAAAGCTGGGATTGGAACTCAGATCCTTCTGAATGTTTTCTTTCCCCCATACACTAGTCTGAGATAGAGACATTTAAAATGTGGCTACTGATAAGCATTATGAACCAATAAACTCTTCCAAAAGGCAGATTTAAGATACTCTTACAGCCACATGTAAAAAAGTTTCCACTGTTATTTATGTATTTATTTTTGAGACGGGGTCTGACTCTGTCACCCAGGCTGGACTGCAGAGGCACAATCACAACTCACTGCAACCTCTGCCTTCCAGGCTCAAGTCATCCTCCCACTTCACCCTCCTGAGTAGCTGGCATTACAGGCATGTGCCACCACACCCAGCTAATTTTTGTATTTTTTTGGTAGAGACAGGGTTTCACCATGTTGTCCAGGTTGGTCTTGAATTCCTGGGCTCAAGCGATCCATCCACCTCAGCCTCCCAAAGTGCTGGGACTACAGGTGTGAGCCATTGTGCCTGGCGTGTGATTTTTTTTTTTTTTTTTTTGTGATAGGAGTATTATATTCTGATCCACTCCTAATTTTCCAGCAATAAATTCTGGTCATAGTTTACATGTAATCGAAATTATCCCACTAGGTTTTGAGAAAGCTTGATCTATTTTCAAACACAGACTCAAGAAATCATGAGTTTGTGTTTAAAGTGGATGCTTGGACATACTCAACTCCATCCCGGCTGGGTGCTATTTTATGCTCAATTAGTATCTGTTTTGGTATTTTCTTTAAATCTTTTGGAATAAAACAGTAATCCTGTTAAATAAATTTTTGTAAATATTCTTGGCATTCTTTCCTTTAGTGAAGAGGAAAGCTGGATGAAGTTCATAGTAAGATGGTTTCATTTTATCTGAATTTTAAGTAACTGGCTAATGATTTTCATTCCGCAGATGTGGACGACATTTCAGCATTGATTCAAATACACTTGATTCATCTATTTTGGTTCGCAAGAAAGTTTCTAATACAAAAATAAAACTTTAAAAAGCCGAACATAAATTTCTAAACCTGTGCCGCAATGGCCAGTAAAATATTAAAGCATGATGTTCAGCTAAACTATTTCCAAGCCATACATCATTTTCTGTTTGGGTCCTACCCAACTGTTTCAAAGTTCATTTTTACAGTGTTCAGGGATAATAGCAACCGTATCATTCACAGGAGCCATGGCCAGTCAATTTCTACAGAGAGGAAATGGAATTGTTCCAAACAGATTAAGTTTTAGTGTAGAGAGCAAAGACCCCCTGAGGTTAGCATTTCTGAAACAAAACGGCCAGAAATTAAGTTTAGATAATTTCAAGGGATATATTTCAAGTGTGACTAGCTTAAAGTGGCAGGCCCCCTAACTTAAACATGAAAATTTTTAAAGCCCCCAGAAGCAGCAAGCAGAAGAAGATGGGAACAAGGGAGACACCTATATCATGGCAAAAGTATTTATGACACTAACAGCTGTAAGGAGCCAGGCTCAGTGCCCCAGCCTCCCCTCATTTGTCCACCACTGCTGGAGAATGTGCCCTTTCTCATTAGCAAAGGTTTCAGATCCTTCATGCCTATCTCTTCGAATGCCTATGCTTAATTTTTTCTATTTTTATGAGTATCTTTTTAAAACAAAGATATACTTACATTTATTCCTAACGAGAAAACAACTTAACTTTTGCGAATGTTATGAGCATCGGCTCCTGTGCTTTATATTTATAGTTCTGCCCATCTCCTCTCTTGTTATATAAGCATTGGCTCCTAGCTGTTGTTAGTATGTGCGCTGCATGTTTCCAAATTCGTTACCCTGACAACCCAGAGAAAATGGGCTTTGTGAGAGGGTCTTTGACAGTATGGGAAACCGATAACAGCACTTTCGGTTAGGCCTCCTCTCATACTTCTTGGTTCTTGACTGCGTTCCAATTTATTACAGGGGTTAAAAAATGAATAGTGAATAAGTGAGTGTGCCCTTCTATGATGTTGACTACCCACCCAGAGTAAGTACTGATCTGATTGTGAGGAGAGTGGAGAAGGTGGTATAGAAGCTGAAAGGGTTAAAAATATGGGCTCCAGTGAACCTGGGGAAGTAATTAATCACTCTGAGCATCAGTTTCCTCATTCATAAAATGAAGATTGTAGTTGCACCTAGTTCAGAAGGTTGTTAGGATTAAATAAGGTAATCAGTGTTAAGTGCTTAGAACAGCGTCTGACAGAGTAATCACTCAATAAATAACAGCTGCCAGCAGTGAGGTGGTGGTTGATAGCGATTGTGGTGGTGCTGGTGCTGGTGGTGGAGGTGATGGTGGTGGGGGGTGGTGGTGGGGATGGAGGTGGTGATGGTGATGGTGGTGGTGGAGGTGCTGGTGGTAGAGGTTATGGTGGTGGTGGTGATGGTGGGGGTGGAGGTGGTGATAGTGGTGGTGGGGGTGGAGATGGTGATGGTAGTGGTGATGGTGGTGATGGTAGAGGTTATGGTGGTGGTGGTGGTGATGGTGTTGGTAGAGGTGATGGTGATGGAGGTGATGGTGGTGGTGGGGGTGATGGTGACAGGAGATGGTGGCGATGATGGAAATGATGGTGGTAGTGAAGGTGATGGTGGTGGTGATGGTGATGGTGGTGATGGTAGTCGAGGTGATGGTGGTAGTGATGGTGGTGGTGGTGGAGGTGATGGTAGTGGAGGTGATGGTGGTGGAGATGATCATGATGGTGGTGATGGTGGAGGGTGTGGTGGTAGTGAAGGTGATGGTGGTGGTGGTAGAGGTGACGGTAATGGTGGAGGTGATGGTGGTGATGGTGGTAGTGAAAGTGATGGTGGTGATGGTGGAGGGTGTGGTGGTAGTGAAGGTGATGGTGGTGGTGGTGATGGCAGAGGGTGTGGTGGTAGTGAAGGTGATGGTGGTGGTGGTAGAGGTGATGGTAATGGTGGAGGTGATGGTGGTGATGGTGGTAGTGAAAGTGATGGTGGTGATGGTGGAGGGTGTGGTGGTAGTGAAGGTGATGGTGGTGGTGGTGATGGCAGAGGGTGTGGTGGTAGTGAAGGTGATGGTGGTGGTGGTAGAGGTGACGGTAGAGGTGATGGTAATGGTGGAGGTGATGGTGGAGGGTGTGGTGGTAGTGAAGGTGATGGTGGTGGTGGAGGTGATGGTAGCGGTGATGGTAGTAGTGATGGTGATGGTGGTGGTGATGCTGGAGGTGATAGTGATGGTGGTGGTGGTGGTAGTGTTGGTATTATGCCTGTGAAGTAATATTCAGGCTCCTTTGTGCCTTCAGTAACTCCTTCACTGCCAAGATGGTCAATGAAAATTTCAGCCACTAAGACAAATCACTCTAGCCAAGTATCAGACAGGACCACAAATACAAAACTGGGTATTTTCAATAACATAAGAACAAGAGAAAGAAGGTGGCAAGGAGAATTTGGATTGGTGATATTGATACCTAACCCCCATCCTAAATTCTCTTATTTAAACCTTGAACCAAGGACGTGCAATTCTTATAAGACAGTGGTCTGTTTTAGAAAGTGGAAGGCATAATGTTTAAGCACAAGGGATCAAACTGGTCTGCTTTGATGAAGTCCTTTCCGATACAAGGACATATTACCCATATTTTAAGCTTTCCCATGGTACTATGCTAATGCATGTTCAACGCTACATCTAAAATCCCACAACCCTTCCAGCAATTCCATACTCAGTTCTTATTTTAAACTCATTGTATTTACATGCCTATACCTTTTCAATAAAGGCTTTTTAAAAGTGAAAGTACAATAAACTTACATACATTGTGTATGCATTATAACTTTTATTTATCTGGATTTACAGCATTTGTAGGTATTTTCACTTAAGTCATAAAGGTTTGGGAAGGTGAAAAAGTTCAGATCCCTTAATCTTTTCTTCTGAAAATAAATTATTCATGAAGCTCTCTCCCTCATTCCCAAATGGTTAGGTTTAAACAATTGCTTAAAGTGCTGATTTTAACTGACGAACACATTATTCATAAAGCCTACAGCCCAGGAAACACTTACTTGCTAACTGGTCATTTTCATCTGATCAATGACTTCACAGAGTTGAAACATACCACAGTGGAATGTGCTTCTAGCGCGAGGCCATGGCATTAAGTGCCTGACTCTCATAAACAAAGCAAGCTGGTTAATGGTCATTTTATGGTCCACATACTACTCTGAAATCTATTAGAGTGTGGCTTAGTCAACCTTATCAGAGATGATTTGGGGGTACTAAGCACAGTGGGAACCTTCTTGTAACAGGTTAATGGATCAATTTATTTATTTCAAATTTGTTCTTTTCAAGTTGAAAAGCCACTAAAGACTTTCCAAGAGATCAGCTCAATAACCACAAGGAGAGGCAGTGATGCTGGATCTGTTGCTCTTGGTCCTTCTCTGTCACTTGTGGTTCAGAGCCACCGGCTCTCTGGTGACACCACAGCAGAGCTGAGTGAGATGAAAGCCTGGCTTTGCCTCTTAGGAGTCTACATGTCGATTAAAGTCCTGGGATACCTTATGTTGCAAGGCATCACTTCACTTTTTCTTGAACAAAAAATAAAGGATTCCACTTAACAGACCCTAGGCTATTCCCCTTTCTTGATAAATGTTATTTCAAATTTTTGATAAAAACATGTCACTAACTTTAGACCTGTATCACCACCACCACCCGCTGGGAATTCTCTTTTTAAATTAACACTTTTTCAGAGTATTGTTTTGCAAAACGTAACGCACCATTGAAAAGTAACCAAGCATCAGCAAGACAGCAGGTGACCTTCAGAGACCCGGGAGTCTTTAGTGCTCGCAACCATGCGCATCCCAGAGAGGACTTCCACCTTGCAGTATGGTCTGACACCTAAGAATAAAGACTGCATTTTGGCCAGGGGTGGTGGCTCACACCTGTAATTCCAGCACTTTGAAAGGCTGAGGTGGGAGGATTGCTTGGCCAGGCATTCGAGATCAGTCTGGGAAACACAGTGAGAGCCTGTTTCTTTAAAAAAAAAAAAAAAACCAAAACCAAAAGCAACTGATTTGCCAGGCATGGTGGCATGTGCCTGTAGTCCCAGCTACTCAGAAGGCTGGGACAGGAGGATCACTTGAGCCCAGGAGGGCTGCAGTAAGCCATAATTGTGCCACTGCACTCCAGCCCAGGCAAAAGAGCCAGACCCTGTCACAAAAAAAAAAAAAAAAAAAAAAAGGAAAGGAAAGGGAAAAGGAAAAGGAAGTGTATTTCCACTAATGGTCCCTAAACTCGAGATTTCACAGACCAGGCAAGAGGAAGTTTTATTTGTGCTGAATTTCAGGTTACATGCTATGTGGCTAAAAACCCAATGTTATCCCTAACATAAAAAACAACAAGTTTAAAATGTCTTTACTTAGGATCCCTTGTACTCTTCTAGTATCACTTTTAATGAAATGGTTGAAAGCAAGAGCTTTGGAGTCTGTCAGTCACTATACTGATGCTGGGTGGCATGATCTAGTGGACAAGGACCCGGACTCCCGACGCTTCAGTGCCCAAGTTCAAGTCCTTGCTCTGGCAGGACCTGAGCTAGCTATGTGACCCTAGCCAAGTCACTTAACCTCTCTGTGCTTCAGTTTCCTCCTTTGCAAAAAATACCTAATAATATCAACCTCACAGGAATTCTGGAAGACTCAGTGACTAAAAAAATGCAGAGTACTTGGACTCTAGCACGTAGCAAGTACTATCTGGATGCTCACCAGAGCTATGACCATCTTCACTCTTCACTAGCTGTGTGGCATTAACTTTCTTGTATCTCAGTTTCTTCATCTGATAAAGAAGAACAATAACATTTCACTCACAGCATCGCTAAATAACCATGCATGTAATGTGCTTGGCACAGGGTCTAGCATATGATATGTGCTTGATATGCAGTAGCTATCATTAATGTTCTATCAGTAATTGAATACTTTCTTACACTGTTCTTTACTCTGTACAAAAATCTTTGTGCTTGAATAAATATGCCATAAGTTTATTCAAAATATAAACTCTAGGCCTTTCCAATTTGTGGGTGTTAATTCAAATTTTTCAGAAATGCATGGTACAATTTTCGGAACTGTACCTTCCCAATAAATCTCTCTTAAATGTATCCCCCATGACACCACCACTGTGAATCAACAAAAAATGCTCAATGGCTACTTGCAAATGGATAATTTTAAAATTAAACTGAAATATAGATTTTAAAGTGATTACTTCTGCTTTCATTATCAGGTTGCACTTACAGCAGAGTCTCCAGCTCAGAAAACACTTTCCTCTCATGATTCTTTTTTTTTTTTTTAAGTTTTGGAGATGGAGTTTCGCTCTTGTTGCCCAGGCTGGAGTGCAATGGCACGATCTCAGCTCACTGCAACCTCGGCCTCCCAGGTTCAAGCAATTCTCCTGCTTCAGCCTTCTAAGTAGCTGGGATGACAGGCATGTGCCACCAAGCCCAGCTAATTTTGTATTTTTTTTTTTTTTTTTTTTTTTTTTAGTAGAGACGAGGTTTCTTCATGTTGGTGAGGCTGGTCTCAAACTCCCGACCTCAGGTGATCCGCCCTCCTCAGGTGATTCGGCCTCCCAAAGTGTTGGGATTACAGGCGTGAGCCACTGTGCCCAGCCTCTCATGATTTTTTTTTTTTTTGAGACGGAGTCTCGCTCTGCCGCCCAGGCTGTAGTGCAGTGGCGCATCTCGGCTCACTGCAAGCTCCGTCTCCTGGGTTCACGCCATTCTCCTGCCTCAGCCTCCTGATTAGCTGGGACTACAGGCGCCCACCACCATGCCCAGCTAATTTTTTGTATTTTTTTTTAGTAGAGACGGGGTTTCACCGTGTTAGCCAGGATGGTCTTGATCTCCTGACCTCGTGATCCGCTCGCTTTGGCCTCCCAAAGCACTGTGATTACAGGCGTGAGCCACCACCCCCAGCCGCATGATTCTTATACTCAGGAATTAGAATGGGTCTTAAGCTAAAAGATATTTATGCTTATAAGAATGTTGAGACCAGGCACGGTGGCGCATGCCTATAATCCCACCACTCTGGAATGCCAAGGTGGGAGGATTGCTTGAACCCCGAGGTTCGAGACCAGTCTGGACAACATAATAAGACTTCATCTTTACAAAAAGTACAAAAATTAGCTGGGCATGGTTTTACATGCCTGTGGTCCCAGCTACTTGGGAGGCTGAGGTGGAAGCATCACTTGAGCCCAGGAGGTTGAGGCTGCAGTGAGCCTAGATCACACCACTGCACTCCAGCCTAGGCAAGAGAGAGACCCTGTCTCAAAAAAAAAAAAAAAAAAAAATCGTAGTACTACGAGGTGAAAGGGACCCAACCCTCTTCTTTTACTGATAGTAGAAACCCTGGTGCATGAAGAGATAGGCCCAAGGTTGCATCATTACTAACGGGCAGAGATGGGACAAGAATCTTGCTTTGTTTCTGGCTCTAAGTCCATCTTTCTTCCCATTATTTTACAGTACTCCCTAATGGAAACACTTGAAAACATTGTATTTGTGAATCTAGAGCAGGAGTCTCCAACCCCTGGGCCACAGACGGGTACCAGTCTGAGCCTGTTAGGAACTGGGCCGCACAGCAAGAGGTGAGCGGTGGGCGAGCGAGCAAAGCTTCATCTGTATTTACAGTCGCTCCTTATTGCTCACATTACTGAGCTCCACCTCCTGTCAGCTCAGCAGCCGCCTTAGATTCTCACAGGAGTGTGAACCTGATTGTGAACTGCGCATGCGAGGGATCTAGTTTGCACGCTCCTTATGAGAATCAAATGCCTGATGATCTGTCACTGCCTCTCATCAGCCCTAGATGGGACCGTCTAGTTGTAGGAAAACAAGCTCAGGGCTCCCATTAATCCTACATTATGATGAGTTATATAATTATTTTATTATATATGACAATGTAATGATAATAGAAATGAAATAAAGCGCACAATGAACGTAATGTGCTTGAATCATCCCGAAACCACCCCCCGCTCCTGCCCCCCGCACCTTCTGTCCATGGAAATAGTATCTTTCACGAACCAGCCCCTGGTGCCAAAAAGGTTACGGACTGCTAATCTAGAGATTGTTTACTCAGTCTTAGATATCAGGGACTCCATAAAGGAAAGACAGAAACCAAGATATCAGTCCTCTTTGCTGGGACAAGGTGAGCCTGGATTTTTAGTTTTTGGTGACGGTTGATTCAGTGTATATTTCATTACTATTTTAAACATCTTCAATGGAGGTTTCTTCTTGCATTTTGTACATTAAGTGCTCTCGTAACATTTTAGGAAAACATTTTTCTTTTACTCATATTTCAGGGTAACATAATCATAATAAAGAGGTTGAGAGCTTTTGGGAAAAGTTTCCCAGTTTCTTGGTGGCAAGGGAGGATAAGCCCGTTGTGCCCATCATTTATCCTAGGCCGCTGCTATTCTAGCCCAAGAGGGATTGGAGAGGGAGCCAGATGGCCCTGGCAGACTGCAAGGATGAAGAGCAGGTCCGGGGTGATGTGCGCCACACACAGAGCTCAGAGGCTTGAGAGGGCAGCGCATGAGAGTGGCTACTTGGAGGTGGTCAGGAAGGCCCTGAGGCAACCTCTCATCTGATGGAGCCAGCATAATTTTGGAATCTCTCTAAATCTCCTCCTGGAAACCAGAAAAAGCAGCTATAATAGTGAGAGCTGAATGAACTCTTCAGTAAAGCCAGATTTAAAGAACTCCCCATGATCCACAGCATATAGGTGGGCAGCACCACCCAGCATCAGCAGCCATGAGGCTGGAGGGCTGGGGGGGGTGGGGGCATAGGAGGGAGGTGAAAGAGGACAAATGACCTGCCCTAGTGTCACAAGATCCCAAGATCTCCAGGAGATACTCATCTCCATAACAGGGCCCTGCAGCGGGAGCCTTGACAAGTGGGTCTGTGAACAGCAAGCAAATTGGTCAAGGTCCTCTGAGGGTGTGCATGCAGATGCCCACAAACCCTTACAAAAGGGTCACCAAGGGGCTGCAGAACCACCCAGCGAACCTCCACTCAGAAAAGCAGCTCCTCTTCTGTGGACACGTGGCTGGGAGCAGAACTCAAACAAAGCCGCCGGAGTGGAAGGAGGGTGGGCTGTCCAGGGCCTGGCAGGGCCACCAGCACAGCACCTGAAGGCCGGGACAGCCACAGAGTGCAGACAGGTACCCAGTACCTTCGTCCTCACTGAGGCCAGGAGGCCGCCCTGGCTACCATGCTCTCTCCATGGAAGAGCCCTCCACGGGGCCAACACAGAAACACTACACCCAGTACTACAAGAGAAAACAAGGTGAACCCGAACAGGACAGTCCACACCACGAAACAGTGACCACAAGCCGGTGAAAACTGTAACCAATTATTTCAAACTGAGCTGAAAGAAATTAAGGAAACAACTAACTGCTGCTTTGAAAAAACAGCACAAATCAGGAATAGACATTCTCAGAAGCGAGATGGCTGGACAAGAAGAACATGCGAAATGAGAACTGGCAAAACTCAGTAAAATGTGAAGGAAAACAATGTTAGAAATAAAGACCAAATTAAAAGAAACATAAGAGCAAAGAGACATCACAGAAAGCACAGCAAGATAAATGGAGGCTAGGAGGAGAACAGTAGAGAAGACAAACACCAAACAGATCATGTGGAGTTTGTTTGGATCCTGATAAAAAACAAACTGTAAAAAGGCATTTTTAGACAAGTAGGGAAATACGAATACAGGCAGAGTATTGATGATATGAAGGAATCACTAATTCTGTTACATGCGATAATGGCATTGTGATTATAACAGTGAATGTCCTTATTTTGCAGAAACAAGTGTTCGGGGGTAGAATGACATGACACAAGGGATTTGCTTGAAAACATTCCAGTAGCAACAACAAAAAAGCAAAAGCAAAAAAGAAAGAAACAAAGGATAGATAAAGAAAACACAGCCAAATGTTGGTGATTTGGGATTTGGGGGATTATCCCATGGGAGTTCATTTTCCCATTCTACTTTTATGGATTTTAAAACTTTAATAATGAAAAAGCATGCTGGGAAGAAGGACACCTGACACACTGTGAAGAGAGCACAGCTGGCAGAAGGAACAGAAAGTGCTGAGGCACAGGTGGGCTCAAACTTGGAGATTTCCCGGAACAGCGAAGAAGCTTAGCAAGGACAGGGTGAGAGAGAGGGAGGTGGAAGGCGATGAGGCAGTGGAGCCAGGAGGGGCCAGATCACGGAAGCCTTTGCAGACCAGCAATAAGAGGAGTTTGGAATTTATCGCGAATGTGATGAGAAGCCACTGAGGGGTTTAACCATTAGGGGCACAATTAAGTCTACGGCGTGAAATGTTGCTCTGGCTGCTTTATGTAGAGGCCAGAGTAGAAGCAGAGTCCAGTGAGGGACCTTGGCCGGACCCCAAGTGCCAAAAGAGGGTGGCCCGGACCTGGGCTCCGTTAGTGGTGACGGGGAGAAGAGCAGGACTTGAGATGTAATCTAGAGATATTGCTTGTGGGCTAGACTGGGGGTGGGGGGCGGGGAGGTAAGGAAAACAGACATTTATTTTTGGATTCCAGTCTTAATTACCTGTCTGATTTTAATCCTTTTCCCAGAAATGAGAGGAAAACTTTGCAGTTTTCTATGGTTTATCTCTATGCAAAGGAGTTTGCATCTCTAAAAGGGAATTTCAAAAGCACTATCAGATTTAAACCATTTCAGAAGTCTGACTTACATGTGTGGTCACTGAGGTCACTCTTCCATATAGATATTACAGTGATAAGCTTGCAGACTACACAGGTAACTGACAGAAGGGATTTTACTGCAAGGCTAACTACTGTCTCTCAAACAAAAATCTATGTTGGCAATTTCTGTGTGCCTCCCTCTATCCCTCTTAATTCTAGTACAGACAGCTTCTAATCGGATTTGTTGTGATTAGAACATACAGGTTTCAAATATGAGAGGTTTGAAGCAATGAATATTTATTTCAGATCTTTCTGGAGGAATGAGTACTAAAATGATCTATTCCTTTTCCCTACATGGAAAGTGAGGTCAAATTTCATATTCCAATTTACAGTTGGAGAAAGTCCCCAATACAAAATAGTGTCTTTTAGATTTACCAAAAAAAATAATAGCTTGAGCAAGCAGGTTTTGCTCACTTATTCTTACACCAAATGCTATTCTTCAGAGGTTCTGCACTATAAATAGAGACAGACACATGCAGTTGATGGACAAAGCAAAGAAATATCCTAAGGCAGTAGACAGCAAATGTAACCTCCAGCAAGAAATTCCTCAAAAGCCACACTAAAGTCTCAGGTGGTATGTCCCTGCCACCCAGAATCTAGCACTCAGCCCTGTATACATTCATGTGTAGTAAATGTCCAATGAATGAATGAATGAGTATTAAATCTTTGACTCCAATTGTCCTGCTTCTCCCCTGAACTCTCCAAGTCCCTGGGCTGAATGAAGAGAGACTCAGGTAGGGGTAATGCTTTCATGGGAACAAGGTCAAGAAGACCCCTGGTAACATTCATGGAAAAGAACTGTTATACCAAAAAGGCTAGTCCCAACACAGAGTACAGAGTTTGCCCCATCAGTCCTGTTCAGAAAACCAACAACAGGGAGGCTGACACAGGTGGGTCATCTGAGGTCAGCAGTTTGAGACCACCCTGGCCAACATGGTGAAACCCCATCTCGACTAAAAATACAAAAAATTAGCCAGGTGTGATGGTGTACACCTGTAATCCCAACTATTTCCAAAACTGAGTATGTACCTCTCTATATTAAAATGCAGAAAGTAATTACTATCACAGAATTTATAAATGAGGGAAGCAATACAAGAAAATTTCAAACACTCAAATGCTCAGAGCAGGAAGATAACTGACATTAATCATGAACCATCTTCCTGTCACCAATTCCTACCTAGAAGAAATTATAAACCTTCTAGTACACTTTTTTCTTTTCTTTTTAACTTTCTAGTACACTTTCTTGCTTTAATAGTTCCCTGTCCATTCCCTCTTTCCTCCTTATGAACAAAACCCTGCCTGTGACAATTATCCCCCTTCAGGGAAGGGCCTATCCCCAGCTGTAGGGATCCTGAGCAGGTTGACACTATCCCCTCCAGGATAACTCTGGGTCCTTGGCAATGACTGGGATGCCAACAGGCATGCATGTGATGTGTGACCATTCTGGCCAATGAGACATGAAGAAATCGGCCGCAGGGCTTCTGGAAGAGGCTTCCCTTTTCTTTTTTTCTTTTCTTTTTTTTTTTTGAGATAGAGTCTCACTCTGTCACCAGGCTGGAGTGCAGTAGCGCGATCTCGGCTCACTACAACCTCCGCCTCCTGGGTTCAAGCGATTCTAGAGGCAGAGTTACCTGGGACTTGGCTTTGTCTTGTCTGACTGGATGGGCTGCAGCCGTCTTGCAGCCATCAAGGGAGCAGCCGGAGGAAGAACAGCAGTTTACAAAGATGACATCCTTGAGCTACTGAATTACTGTATTACTGGATTCTTTTTTCTTCGAGACGGAGTCTTGCTCTGTTGCCCAGGCTGTAGTGCAGTGGCGTGATCTTGGCTCACTGTAAGCTCCGCCTCCCGGGTTCACACCATTCTCCTGCCTCAGCCTCCCAAGTAGCTGGGACTATAGGTGGCCGCCACCACGCGCGGCTGATTTTTTCTATTTTTTTTTTTTTAATAGAGACGGGTTTCACCATAGCCGGGATGGTCTTGATCTCCTGACCTAGTGATCCACCCGCCTTGGCCTCCCAAAGTGCTGGGATTACAGGCGTGAGCCACCGTGCCCGGCCTACTGGATTCTAAGATACATTTCCCTCCACATTTATTAATCTCTGAAATCAGATGTGTTTTCTAAGCTGCAGTATGTCATCATGTAACTGGCAGAGATTTTCCTTTCTTAGTAGAACATAGTATCAGGGCACATCTTACAGTTGGTGACATCTCAGAGTTGACTGCAGTTCACCCTAGTGCTGCCCTCACCTTGGAATTTCTTTTTATAATAAACTGTCTTGTTATAAATGCATTGTCCTGTTTCGGTTAGTTAAATTAGTTCTACTGTTAAGTTAGTTTAAGTTAGTCAGTTGCAGGGTTTCTGATACTTGCAGAAGAAGGTACCAGGCTTAACGGATATACAGATCAAGTAGGAATCCCTGAGGCTCCTGTGTCAGACTGACCAGCATCCTCATTACCATTCTTACCACACAGTTCTGTTAGTAGACTGAACTTTTAATGATCCCAGGACATTGGGGATGTGTGATTATATCTGACTATGTAGATAGTGTTTTCAGAGTGAGAAGGGGCCTTGGAGATTGCAAAGTTTAATTCTCTCATTTAAAAAGTAAGGAAACTCAGGCCCGGAGAGAAATGACCTGCCCAAAGAAGAGGAGTGGGTCAGACAGAGCTGGGGACAGAAATCAGGAGTCTGGACTGTTTTACACTCACGGGGGCCTCCTTTGTTCATTTGCCTGAAATGTGGAACACGGGAGAGAAGAATGTGGTGGAGGGTTATACTTGACTTTGACTGTAAACTTTCCTCCCAACTCACCTGTTAGGCAGGACTTTGGATGTGCTCTTGTCACTCCAGCTGTATTCCAGTGAGTATCCTCCATCTGTCACTTTCACCAGTTACCTCATTTGCTGTCACTTCCTCAGTGTTTTCCTACATCTCCCCCTTCTTTCCCTCAGTTCAGAAGGGCATATATCTTTTTTTAAGACCAGTAAACCCAAAAACTTGGCTGGTAGTGGGTGTTCGATGGAACCTAAGTGATTCTCTACCTGATATGCTCAGTTCTAAGTTTAACTCTCATCTATTTTCATGCTGACCTTTAAGCCAAAGCAAAAAGCCACGAAAAGAAACATAATTACTTTGTAGTCATTTGTAAAACTTGTTTTAGTTGCTGTTATTTATCTCTTTTTCCTTTAAATATGTGATTTGGAGAATACTCAAATTACATCTTAGAGCCAGTCTTTTTCAAAAGGAATGTATCTCCAATTTTATAATCAAATAAATAGCAGCTTAGCATTGTACCTCCACTATGAGAAGTTCACCTACTTCTTAAAAATTGTAAACAGTCAACTCTCTGTGTTATGAAGAATATGTAGGAATTTGGCTAGTAGGTCATCCAGACCAAGTTACTATTCCTTTCATCTTGCTGAACAGTTCGTTGCTTACTCACACCTCAACAGACAAGGGCAGAAGCAAGGACAGTGGGTAAGTCCTGAGTTCTCATCTTGTTTCTGCTTCTAAATGAACAAGCTTCATCAATTTTCAGTGAATATCATCTCTCTGGGTTAGTTTCCTTGTTTTAATTAATTTTGTTTTAAGCAGCAGTGGTCCAGTCATTCATTCTTTTGACCACCATTGACCACATTCCTATACTGCCATTAGCGCTGGGGGAGCAAAGGTGAAGAAGACACAATCCCTGCCCTCAAAGAGTTAATGGCTTAGAGAAGCAGAGTAACGCAAATATGTAATAACTGATGAGAAAGGAACGATGGAGAAACACAATGCATTATGAGGATACAGAAGATGTCATCAGGATCAACTGGCTGCAAAGAACAGGAACCCACTAAAACTAAGTTGAGTAAAAAAGGATGTGGGGTTTCACTGGCAGGACACCCAAATGTCCTCACAGATTCAAACATCAGGAATTCTGCCAGCTCTCCAAGGGAGAGGAACTACAAACTAGGGACTGTTAGAAATCTAAGCAGCATCTCTCTCTCCTTCTCTGTCAGCTTTGTTTGATTCTCTAGGACATACTCATTCCCTTTCCTGTCCTCCATTTAGCAGGGTCTGTGATCAAAGGCCATGGGGTGTGAGGTAAGCAGTTTTCCATGAAGGGCTGTAAGGGCACAGAGAGAAGGACTGACAGAGGCAACAAGTGTCATCTCCAGGAAAGAGAAGGTTCTGTGTGGACCAGAGCTGTATCATACAGAGGAGTTCAAAGACACCTCGGGACTTGCTTAATCCAACTCCTGGTAATTAAAAGGGAAAAAATGGAGGTGAACTAAAGTCAGGTGAGCCCAAGGTCACCTGGCTAAATCAAGAAAGCCCAGAATGAACCCAGACTCCGGTCTCTTACTCAATCCAGGCATCTAAGCATACCCCAGCAAAATGCTGCAATGCTGGAGATTCAATTATCCTCTCCATTATCCTAATCAGCTGATAAGTTATGCTCTTAAAATCAAGGCCAAGAAAATAACAATAAAAACAGTCACTGGGCAGTGGGTGTATTATTAGTAGGTTATCTTATTACTGAGATGAGTGATAGGATTATTCCCAGGACCCTGAGTGCAGGTCCTGTAACCAAATGTGAAGAGCAAATGTTATCACTAATCCAATCTCCCATTACAAATAGGCCTTGCCAATGAATTTAAACAAATACTGCCAGGAAAAGACAGGTAATTTAGGGAAGTTAGCAAAGAAATATCTACAAAGTCTTGTTTCTTCCTTGACAAACTGAACTTTTGACCAACTACTTCATCATTTGCTTTAAGAAAATCTGTAAATATAAACTGTTTATAATGATTACGAAAATAGCTACCAAAAGACACCCAACCAAATAAATGAATACAGCAGTAAACTAAGCTGGTCCTGTCTCTAATCTACAACACTATTATCTCATCAGGAAAGACTGAAAAACAGATCATTACGCTTTAAGAACACTGTAATTAAAAGAGGCCTTCCCCCTTTCTGCTCTCCCAAACCCTGATCACAACACAGTTATTTCAAGATTCTACTTGCAGGAGCCCCATTTATACAGGAAAAGCACTAATTGGGGCTCTAGTAGCAGCTGTACTACTTTGATGTCAGTTACAAGGATGAACTTGAACAGAATTTTTTATGGCCCTGCCAAGCCAGCCAGTCACCAGTCCAGTTAACCCTTCAGCCACTCGTTATTCCAATCATGATTCCTGGAACCGTATTCAAAAGTTGCTTCTTCAGGAACTCCGCGTATGCCACATTCTCTGCCTGAAGCCCCTACGCAGAGCAGAATGGTGACCATCATAGAGCAGCCAGGTGGCAGCCAAATGGCAGCCAAATAAGGAAGTGGCAGCTCTGGAACCAAAGGCAGTCAGGTCAAAGCCTGGTTTGTGGGAAGTAGTACTGAACTGAAAGTGAGAAAATTCAGGCTCTAGTTACCACTTGTCATTACTACTGCAGCCTTAGACAATATTTCTGGGCCTCATTTTCCTTGTCTGTAAGAGTAAGTTGGTCTGCATGATTGTTAAGGAGTGTCTGACTCCTTGAAAACCATCGTTAGGGCAATCTGATTTGATTTCTCCAACACAGCCCTTGTTCCAGTCAACTCTCTGGGTGGCGTGGACCACTCTGCTCTGCGGCTGGCTGTGAAGAGATCTTCCCCTCCCTGAGAGCTGTGTACTGGTCTCTCTGGAGGGGGTTCTGGAATGCAGTGCAAACAGCAGCACCCCAATAGCCTGGGGCTGCTCTTGGTTCATGTAAAGGGCTTAGGTCATTGCAAAAATGAATGGTCCTAGCCAAAAATAATTGTTATGTTCATTTCAAGAATAATTAGAAAATAAGTAAATTGGTCATTGTTGAGGGATGCTAGACAACCAGCTCTATTCTGAAAACTAGAACACAAAGAAACGAATCAAGCATTTACTCTGCCTGTCCTGTAAAAGTTATACCACGGAGCAACCAAATTGTTTGAGATGGGGAAGTTTGTCTTTGTAGACGTGTTCCAGCTGATAGATGAGCCAGGAAGACGGCATGACTGTATCACCTCCCTGCACCCTGAGGAATGTAGACACTGAGCATAAGCGGCAGCTAACGTCATCAAAAAGAGAGACAACCAGACATTTTGTGCCTCCTGCTAGAACACAATACCATCGATGAAGCAGCCTTGTGAAAACAAACAAGCAAATCAAACATGACTCTGATCAAGCATCTTCACCCAGCCACCAAATCTACAGTATAGACCAAGCACAGACACATGTTTAACGAAACCAAGGAGATGAAGTCAGCAAAATCCAGACTATGGAAAACAACTTGGTGTCTTCAGCGACAAAATTTCAGGGGGAAAAAAAAGGGAGATGTGGAAGGAAAAATTATATATACATACATTTAAAAAGACACAAAAGACATATCAATCAAGAAGTGGATTTTATTTGGATCCCAATTCAAACAAACTGCTTAAAAAAATTATGACACCTATGAAACAACCAGAAATTTATAAACTGACTAGACAGCTGATATTACAGAACTATTATTAGTTTTATTTTAGGTGGGATAATAGTATTACGGTTTTGTTTCTTGAAAGTCTTTACACTTTATGTATCTTGAAACTTTAGAGGTCCATAGTGAAATGCTTATGGATTAAATGATATCTTAGATTTGCTTTGAAATAGCATAAGGATCTGATGGATGCCGGAGTCCATATGAGTTTATTTCAGTGTTCTATGTGTGTGGACATTTGAAGTTCTCCATTAAAAAGTTAAAACAACAACAACAACAAAAAAAACTCTTAAGAAAAATGACTGTCCAAGCATGGTTTCACTCTGCCCTGACATTTAACCTTGTACCATTCTGCACTGGATCCAAATGGGCTGAAACACACTACTCTTCAGAACAACTGCAGAGCTGGAGAAACCATCGCAAGAGGGCGTTTTATTCAGGTTTCAATTGTGTATGTACAGAACTTGGAGCAAAGAAAATTTCCTTGCTGTCTATAATATGGCTAGATCATCCCTACCCTTTCTCCCACTTTCCTTGCTCTTCCTTTATACTACAAAGCCCTAAAAATTATGTCAGGGAAGAGCCCTTTATGTAAAGAAATGAATTATCATCTTTACATACATAAGATTAGCTACAACTACCTGGTGACAATTTGGTGCACAAGCTTGTATAGGCAAGTGATGAACCGCAGAGATGATGGGTGTCACTTGGCATCACTTGCCTTTTTCTTTTTCCCTCTCACCCATGCCTTGGGCCTTGGGAGCTCCCTGGACATTATCTGGCTCTCCCGAGGCACAAAGCTGGAGGCAGCAGACCCAATCTAGGTCAAATATGGGACCTAACACCTCCCTCTTTGCCTCACCATTTTAAAGAACAGCATCAGCACAACCAATGAATGAAATCAGGTAAGATCCAGAGTATCTCTGCAATCTCGTTTTAAGCAGATTAGAGAATGTAACCAACGCTTATGTTATCTTCCTTTCTGTATTAGGAGCATATGATAGATCTGAGCAAACATTTTGTTTTTCCAATTAAGTCACACTACTTATTTGCTACTAAATATTAAAAGCTGTTCCAAAAAAAAAAAAAAAAAAAAAAAACCCCATAATAACCCAGTCTGGATTTTAGTACTGAAACTAGATCACCTAGGGAGCCTGGTCTTAATGCTATCTGCCATCCGCCTTGCAGAGGGCCTGGAATATGGCAGGTGCTCAATGAAATATGGCATTGAATAAAGAATGAAGGAATCACTCTTAATTAAATTCCCCCATTTTAGGAATGGAGAGTTTACATTTTAGAAATGTGACATCTCCATAAGGACATCTGCTCAGTGGCAAAGCCACTTATGCCAAAATATTCCTTACCTTGGACGGGTTCTGTCTACTAGTCCATGCTAACTCCTTGTAGAGTGGCACCTGAAAACAAGATGGCTGGCTGGCTGGCTGGCTGGAGAGAACTCACCCTCGGGATTCTATGGGACTTCTTTCCTCAAAACCTTAGGCTACTTGGTTTGCCTAAATTAACATTTTAATTTTTTATTTAAAGCATAATAAAACTGTATACATTTCCAATTCAGAACTTAAGCTCAAACCTTAACTGTTTCTTTAAATGGCTTTTGGTCTATGAATTGCCAAAAGCACAGATATATCTCTAACAAGAAAATTGTTATTTCTTGGGGGATGGGGGAAGATAATATATGTGTGTGTGTATATATGTGTGTATATATTATAGTGCCACATACACATGCACATGTACACACACATGTATGTATAAAAGCTTACAATGGGAAAATGGGAGGCGGGTGGCGGGGGGGAGAGGGAGGACAGTGAGGTGCTATTTAATAAGAGCAGTTGCTCTAAGCACTGAACTACCTTAAAAATAAACCAGCCACCAAGTTCATTAAATATCAAATACTGGACCAGGCAAAATTTTTCCTCACATTCAGAACACACCGGATTTTGATGCTAAAACAAAGACTATTGTGCAATCAGCAGAAGGCTTCAATGATTGAGAGATTCTAGTATTCGGGAGAGCTGAAAACAGACTGGCAGGCACCCCTCATGGACACAGCATGCTATTTCATGTGTCTGCACTTTGTCTTTCCACAAAACAAATGGGACCTTAGGGCAAAAAGGTAAGGGGTACAAAATAATACATCACTCTTCGCTTATCAGGAAGCATTTGACAGAAGACAGTTATGCTTCCCAATTAGTTCCTAAAAATAAATGCACGATATTCCATCATTTTATGGATTCTGCCCTTCTTGAAAACTGTTTTAAAATGGGCTTTGACTGTTTGCTGGAAAAACTGTATAGAAACATGAGCCTGACTAGTCCCATTTAAAAAAAAAAAAAAAAGGTACAAAAATGTCACGCTTTAACCACTTCACTGCTGCTCCAGAGAGCCTTCTTAGTTCAATGAATTCTGACACTTCACGCAGCAGATAGCAGGCAGTACAGACACAATTGAATTTCTTGTTAGTGAACAAACAGTTCAATGGAGCAGATTAGGAAATAAAACCCTGGAGGAAGAGTTTCAGTCACCCCAAATTTTTGACAGAATTTGCACATTTTTAAAGCAAGGATTAAACTCCAGGTTTTCACACACACAAAAAAAATTCAGTATAGCTTTCTTTATCAAGAGCTAAATCTGGATGATGGTATCATTTCTTGAAGCAGCAGGACTCCTAATTGCAACAAAGAACACCACTGAAATTGTTACCCAAAATATAAATATGATTTCAGAGCTGTTGGCTAGAAGCACATTTTGTGACTATATGAAACTTAATTTCACACCTTGTATAAACATTTGCTCATTCACAGCAATTGTTACAAGTTTTAAGGAAAACCACTATTTGTCTTGGCTAAATTACAATAAATCATATCCTTCTGATTTTTGCACAGGGTGATGGCTAAAGACGTTTTCCTTCAAAACTGGCGTAAGACATGTGTAGAGCCCCATGGAATCTGGGCCCATGTGCTGAAATGAAACTAAAATACAATCTCTGATCATGAAGAAGTCAAACACATAAGAAAATGCACAGATGATCCAAAATTCCTCTCTCAGTTTATTTTAAAATGTGGCCATTTGTGAGAACCAATCCTAACTGAGGCAAGCTGTACAGTTCTTCCTTCCTCAACTATTCCCAGGAGAAGGGACTGCTAGTCCAAAAGAGGAGGAGGAGCAGAAAGGGCTCATATAATTTACAACAGCCTGGGCTGTTGAAGCTGGTGTGCATCCGCAATAGCAGGAAGGCAACTTACCACGTCAACACAATTGCAGAGCAAAGCCAGGAGATGGGGCAGGAGGCTATAGTCAGCCCTGTCACCCAGTCATCACACTGCTACCCCAAGCCAGCAAGCGGAGCTCAGGGAGAGGGGGCACACGGCGGCCAAGGAGGCAACGCACTCTCTAACAAAAACAGTCCTCCAATTTCCAACCAGATTTGACAACTGACTCTGTTTTCTTCCTACTTTATTTTGAAGTGGTAGAGAGGGTAAGAAAAGGGACTCCAGTCAGGAGGAAAGCACCTAGGGAAAGGCACTTACTACCCCAGACCCTCCCCTGACGTCCAGCCCGCCATGTATATGTTTCTATCAGCAGCAGTAGCAGAAGTGATAGATACCACTTATCATGCACTTCCCATGTTCTTCCATATTGGTAGTCTGTTTCACTCATGGTCCCCGGTGGAACACTTCCCAGTATTTATGCCTTTGTGTAGTCTCCTCCCCTTGAGTCTGGGACAGTCTTGTGACTTGCTTTAAACAATAAAACATGGCAGAATTGACATGGTGTCAGTTCCAGGCCTAAGCCTCAAGAATGCTTGGCAGCTTTTGCTTTCGTACTCTTGGGAGCCCTGAACTGCCACCTAAGAAGTCCAGCTCTTCTGCTCAAGAGATCACATGCAGAGGCCACACGGAGAGGGAGGGGCTCTGAGGCTACAGGGAAAGAGAATCAGCTCCCAACCAACCACACAACTGAATACAACTCCCTGAATGATCACTGACAAGACCAGGAGTAGAATCACCCAGCTGGGCCAGACCAGACTACACAATCGTGAGTAAATAAAATGTTTTGTTGTAAGTAGCCAAGTTTTGTCATGGTTTGCTATGAGGCAGACGATAAATGATTCAACATGTATGGCCTCATTTATTCTCATGACTACCCATGAAGCAGATACTGTTATCCCCATTTTACAGATGGGAAAACAGCACACAAGTAACTTGGTCCACAGCTACCGACGGGGAGGTGGATTTGAACCCAGTCGGTGGGACACTAGAGGTGGTCCTCTAAATTGGGGACCAACAAACATCTTCTTGAAGGCCCAGGGAGTAAATATTGTCAGCTTTTCTGGCTACAGGATCTGCCGCAATGCCTGACCTCTGTGCATCTCCAACCGTAGTACAAAAGCAGCCATATGCAATATGGAAATGAATGGGCATGGCTGTACTCAATAAAACCCTGTTTACAGAAACGGGTAGTAGGCCAGTGGGCCTTGGTTTGCCAATCACTGCTCTAGTCAATGTTTTTCCAACTGTAATGATATTCACCACCTGAGGATTTTGTTAAAATGTAGATTCGCATTCAGGAGGATCTGCGACTGAGTTTCAGCAAGTTCCCAGGAAACCATGCTGCTGATCCACAGACCACACTTTCTGACTCATGACACTCAGAAGTGCCTCATGTAATTAACGAGCACTTATTTTGTCCCAGGCATAATACTAACCACTTTCTATGCTTCCTCTCACTTTACAATCATGTAAGTTTTATTTTTATCCCCATTTTACAGATGAGGAAAAGAATTAAAGTCACCTGGGCCAGATCTTTTCATGAAGAAAGCTACCATGGATTTTCCCTCACTGCATGGCTCCTGTTACTCGATTCAATAAAACTTACTCTCCACATTTCAAGAACACCACACTTTAGAAGGAAAACTTTAAGACATGCACAAAAAACTTTAATGATGGTTAACCTGCCAAGCAAACTTTCTCAGTGTTTCGTCATTCTGCAAATTTTCCTGTCACTAAATAGGGAAGAGGGTCCTTTTATTTCAGCAGTAGCCCCTATTTCAAAGGCTCCTGTAATACTTTACAAAATTGGCTTTGACTTTGGTGAGAGACAAATGTATGGAAGCGTATTACTATATTAAACCTAGTCTTCCCATCCAATCATTAACAATGAATATTTTTAGCATCTAAAAATGTGCATTTCAGGCAGATATGTAAGTATTTAGCACTATACTTTTGAGACAACCTTTCATTTTCAATCATGCAGAGAGGTAGGTGTTTTCACTAATAGTCTAATTATATCACATATTTTCATTCTACACAATATTTTGCTTCTATATTTGAAATAACTGAATTCATCTGTGTTAATAAATGTTCTAAATGGACATCTTAATAATTGAAATTAGCACATACTATACCCCTCAAAACAATTTATAAAACAAGAACCTATTGTTTACATTACACAACAAGGCAAAACCAGCCATGATAGTAGCTTGGCTCCAGGTCACATATCAGGTGAAATTCCTCATGCGGCTCCAACTGATCCAGCTGTATTTGATCAGAGCCACTTTCTGATCTCTCGTCTCAAGAGTAAGTCCAAGCCTTGGTGTTCACGGCCTCAACTTGTCTTTACCCCCTTATGTCACTGTTCCTCTGTGTTGCTCTGTCTGGGACACCTACCCTAGAGACCTACACAGCTAACTCCCTCCCCACATTTGCTCAGATGTCACCATTTCAAGGCAGTTTCCCTGACCGTTCTTTTTAAAGTCGCTGCCCACCTCCCACAAGCCCAGCTCTCCTGGCTCTTCACATCCGCCCCACTTTCCCCAATAGCACTAATCACCTCCTCACATTCTGTACATGACTTCTGATTGTTTGTCTTCCACACTCTCCACTAGAATGTAAGCACCACAAGGGCAGGAGTCTGTTCACTCAAGTGCTCAGGGCTCCTAGAACAGTGCCTGCCATTTAGCAGGCACTCAGATGACTATGAACTCAAGATCGACTTGTTTGCCAGGCACTGTTCTAGGCACTGGGGTTACAGCAATCACCAGAACAAACAGGGTCCCTCCTTCACAGGGATTTGGGCCAAATAACAAAACAAAACACAACATAATACACCAATAAGAGAACAGCGGAACAGAGCGCTACAGAGATCTTAAAAAGGTGTATGATACAAAGTGACTGGGGAAGCTACTTTAGATTGGGTAGTCAGGGAAGGTCCCTCTGAGGAGGTGACATTTCAGCTAAAACCTACAATAAGGAGAAAGTATTTAAATCTTCCACATGCTTCTCTGATTTTCCATCTTGCTGGTCTGCTGTGAACTCCTGAGGTGAGTCACAGTCTCTGTTTCTCCTGGCGCTTCCTGACATTTATACATTTATGCTGGTATTTTGAGCCTGGGACTGACCTGTTATGGCCTCACTGTGGACTTACATTCTGTCCTTATAAAGCTTCTCTTTGCAGCCATTTATACCATATGCCTTGAGCTCAACCTTATCTAGTATTTCTATTACAAGTCCAGTTTTCTTTTAGTTAGAAATACAGGATCTGTCTTTGTCTAATAGCTGTTTTATGTTGTACACAGCAGGGTTTAATTTTGGGGACAATCTGAGTCTTTTTCCTGTAGTAGATATTTATCTCATTGGTATTTATTGATATTGCAGGTGTGTGGCCTAATTTGGTGGTCTTATGAGACTGTTTTGTTTTATCTTCTTTTATGTCTTATTTTATTTCATGTGTCCTGCTCTGGATGCTTGCTTTGGTTCTTTGTCTTTTGTTTTGCGGACTCTAAGTCTTTACTGTTGTCTTCAAGACTCTGGCATCCCCTTTCTTTTTAGTGCTTTTTAAGAATTTTCTTTCAAATTTTACATAATATACTAAAACCTCTATTTCTTAATGTTTAGATATATCTCTTGCTCCCAAATAAGATGAGAAAATTTGTCATCCCAATCTCCTCATTCTATTTGCTTTGTGAATTTTTTTGCATTCCCATGTTTTATAACAGTCAAGTGTCGCATAACAGTGTTTTGGTGAGACCGCGTATACGACAGTGGTCCCATAAGATTATAACGAAGCTGGAAAATTCCTACCACATAGTAGCCATGGTAAAGTCACAGCACAACACATTACTCATGTGTTTGTGGTTAAGCTGGTGTCAACAAACCTACTGCACTGCCTGTCACATAGAAGCATAGCCTATACAATTATGTACAGTACAGAGTGCTTGATAATGATAATACATGACTGTTACTGGTTTATGAATTTACTGTACTATAATTTTAATTTTTTTTTTTTAGCATATACTACTTCTACTTATT
Source organism: Pan paniscus (assembly GCF_029289425.2). NCBI lineage: Eukaryota > Metazoa > Chordata > Mammalia > Primates > Hominidae > Pan > Pan paniscus. Next base: position 7,370,260 of record NC_073260.2, on the reverse strand, counting down.
AAAAACAGTTGACTGTAAAACATCCTCAGGCAGGTCCTTCAGGAGGGATCCAGAAGAAGGCATTGTTATCATAGGAGATGACAGCTCTGTGCGTTACTGCCTCTGAAGACCTTCCACTGGGACAAAATGTGAAGGTGGAAGACACTGATACAGATGATCCTGACCCTGTGTAGGCCTAGGCTAATGTGTGCATTTGTGTCTTTGGTTTTAGCAAAAAAGTTTAAAAAGTAAGAAAAAATTAAATAAAACAAAAATAAAAAATAGAAAAAAGCTTTACAGAATAAGAATATAAAGAAAATCCTTTTGTACAGTTGTACAATGTATTTGTGTTTTAAGCTAAATGTCATAACAAAAGAATCAAAAAGTTAACAAAATGTAAAAGTTTATAAAGTGAAAAAGTAAGGCTAATTTATTACGGAAGAAAAAGTGTTCTTACAGATTTAGTGTAGCTTGAGTGTACAGTGTCTGTAAAGTCTACAGCAGTGTATAGTAATGCCCTATACCTTCACATTCACTCACCATGGCTCACTGACTCACCCAGAGCAACCTGTAGTCCTGCAAGCTCCATGCATGGTGAAGTCCCTGTCCGGGTGTACCATTTTTTATCTTTCTTTTTGGTTTGTTTGTTATAGAGGCAGGGTCTTGCTATGTCGCCCAGGCTGGTTTTGAATTCCTGGCCTCAGGTAATCTTCCCACCTCAGCCTCCCAAGTACTGGGATTACAGGCATGAGCCACTGCACACAGCTCCATTTTTTTTTTACCTTTTATACAGTATTTTTACTATACATTTACTATGCTTAGGTATGTTTAGATACATAAATACTTACCATTGTCTTACACTGCCTTTAGTACTCAGTATGGTACCATGCTGTAGAGGTTTGTAGCCTAGGAGTAACAGGCTACACCATATAGCCTAGGTGTGCCGTGGGCTCTACCATTTAGGTTTTTGTAAATATATGTTTGCACAATGATGGAAGAGCCTAATGATGCATGACTGTATTTACCTTCTGAAATATTATTCCTGACAATTACTTGGCCTTGGCTGTTTATTTAAACAGACCACTCACTTCACCATTTCTCATCAGAATGTAAGCTAATGAACGGTTACATCCCCAATGTCTCAAACAGGGTTTGGCACGTAACAGGCAGTCAGTAAATATTTGCTGAATGAATGAACTGACTTCGTTGATCCCTTGACTCACTGCATTTTGTCACTGAGTAGTTTTTTAAAGAAAGACTCATGGGCCTTTCCTTGAGTTCACGGATTTTTTTTTTTTTTTTTTTTTTAGAATACTACTATCTTTCTACATAACTTGGTTCAGTATAAAATTATTGGGTCAAACTTTCCCCCCAAATTTTGTACTGCTCCACTGCCTCCTGGTATTAAATGACAGCTGTGGAACTGTAATCTTCTGTGATAACTTCCCTTGCTGCACGTTCTCAAAGAGGTTAAGTCCCTTCCTGTGACTGATTAATGCTGTTGCATCTTTTACTAGTTTTAACTTCTTTTTTGTTTCTTTTACTAAGTGTATGAACAGGAAGATTTCAGAATCTGGGGTAACTCTGCCATCTAACATAAAGCCTCCAGAGTATCTGTAGATGTGGAGATGAGAAGGGTCAGAAGTCTCATGCGATGTGGTGTGTCCCTAAAGTAGCAAAGCGGAGTCATTTACTCAATGCGGGGAGGGGGAACGGTGGGAATGTGGACAAGCAGGATCTTGAGCTCTTTCCAAAGCTGCATAAAACCGAGAGAAACTTCATTCTAAATAGAGTCTGTCTTAAAGAAATCACTACCTCCCGCTAAATAATCACACCTGGCAATGCAAGAGATCAAACGGTTATTCAAATGATATTAAGTCAGTCTTTAAGGTATTTCAAAGGCATTCTTATTTTCTTGCAAATTTCCTCAATTTTCTGTCTCCTCTTGCTTTCTATTTACATTATCTTAGCTGCCAGGAGGACAATATTTTTGACGCAATAACAGGCAATTAAAATGCTATGGGCAGTCATGAAGAATTATGCGTGAAACTGGTCCTCTCCCTGCTGGAATGGGTACAAGAAAACCTCATTAATTCTACTGGGGCAGTGGGGAAAGCAGTCAAGTAGGAATCAGGACACTGGGGATGGCCCCCGGTTCCTCTCTTAGTTGGGGCGGCTGGCCCTCCCTGGGCCTCAGAGTCTCCAGTTCCACAAAGAGAGTGTGCTCCAAGGTCCAATGCAGCAAAAACTGTCTGAAAAGGTCACAGTCTGTGTCCATTAAGACAAGGACTGGTTTAGGCGATTTTTAGGTTTACAGTTTTTAAAAATGTGAGCTAGGAAAATCATTTCCGTAAATATAACAGTCAATAAGTAAAATCATGGTATTAAAAACCTAAAATTGTGAGCTCTTTTGCCTTTTTCAAAATTTCCTATAGCATAGTGGCTACTCAATCTTTTTAATTTCAGAAAACAACATGATATTGAGAAATAGTTTTTGTTAGCTACTTAGCCATGCTTGTCTACAAAGGAATAGTTATTAATGTATCAGTGGTACCTATTCATTAAAGGAGCCATTTATTCTGGCTCTTGCCATTTGAAAAAATAAAAAAAAAGAAGCCATTTGTAGCTGACCCTTGAACAATGAGGGTTTGAACCGCATGAATCCACTTATACTCAGATTTTCTTCTGCCTCCGCTACCCCACAGGCAGCAAGACCAACCCCTCCTTGCTCCTCAACATGAAGACAATGCGGATGAAGGCTTTCATGAGGATCCATTTCCACTGAATGAATAGTAGATGTATTTCCACTTCCTTATGATTTTCTTAGTAACATTTTATTTTCTCTGGCTTACTTTACTGTAAGAACACAGTAATATAATACATATAACATACAAAATATGTGTTAATCAACTACTTTGCTTTTTTTTGGAGGGGGGGATTGGGGGGGGACCAGGGTCTTGCTATATTGCCCAGGCTGGTCTCTAACTCCTGGGCTCAACCTTCCCCCTTTGGCCTCCCAAGGAACTGGGATAACAGGCATGCACCACTGTGCCCAGCTAATTGACTGTTTTTGTTATCAGAAAAGCTTCTGGTCAACAGTAGAACAGTAGACTATTAGCAGTTAAATTTGTGGGAACTTAAAAGTTACATGTGGATTTTTGGCTGTGCGAGGGTGAACAACCCCTGCATTGTTCAAAGATCAACTGTACTTTACAAACCTAGTTCTTTTTTTAATTTTACTTTAACCAAGTGCAGAACATGTAGGTTTGTTCCATAGGTACACGACTGCCATGGTGGCTTGCTGCACCTACCAACCTGTCATCTAGGCAAACCTAGTTCTGAAGGAGGATCTTCAGAAGTGTGGAGAGAGAAATGGTGCTAGATTTTAAAATATTCATTATCTCACTTAAACTCTGTAACTACTATAAGGTATAAATATTATTATCCCTATTTGTAGATGAAGAAACTAAGGATTATAGCATTATATAAGTGGCTGGCGAATGCTAGAAAAGAACACTTTCATTTATAACACTTTGAAAGGATCCCACTATTCAGGCTTCCTCTTAGAAAACAAGCTAGGAAACAGGTCTGGTTCTAATATTTTGCCTAGAACTTCCCTTTCAGGACCACAGCAGGAGCCTAGGATTTCTCCTAACCTTTTATTCCATGAAAACGTGTCTTGAGAGGCTTCGGCAATAGGTTCTGTGGCTGCTGGACAGGGTCTGATTACCCCCTTTGTAGGTAAGCTATGTATTTTTTAATTGTGGTAAAATATCTGTAACATAATATTTACCATCCTAACCATTTTTTAAAATTGTTTAAAAAACACATAAAACAGTTACCATCTTCACCATTTTTAAACATGCAGTTCACTGGTATTAAGTAGATTCACACTGTTGTGAAACCAGTTGTATTATTTTTAATTTAACTCTATTATGGAAATGTTCAAACATACCCAAGAGTAGAGAGAACCATACAATAAACTTTTGTGAGCCAGCTCCAGCAATTATCCATGTTGCCATCCTGTTTCATGTATCCCTCCCCTCCACATAAACATACTTAAAAAAAAAAAAAAGGGACAATGCAAATCCTGACATCACTATCAATTCGCCTATAACCTACAGCTATGATATAGCTGTACTCAAACACCTGCCATTAGGAAGCAATGTATCTACCTGGCAAGTCACTGGGCCAGCAGAGCCTTGCTCAAAATACCTTGCTATTGACTATGTACTAGTTAAAATCTAACTTCAGCTTGCAACCAAGGCATTCCAAATTCAGCCACTACCCTCCTATACTGCAGCTTACACACCACCTGGGCTGTTCACTATGGTTCCCCCGCACACAGAACCTGCCCCACTTTAGATCCTTCCCAGACGGTGCTTCCCTGGCCCACCCCCACCACTGCTTCCCTACAGCTTCTCTGTTTACTGAAAGTCTTTGCTTCCTTCAAAGTCCAGCTCCAGTCTTGTCTGTGAAGGGTCAGGGCCCTTAACAATGCTTTTTCTTCCCATGATTGAGCCCACAGATACCATGTAATAAATACCTGAGGCTCATCTCCATTAATTTAGTGATGCTCCGAGGAGTCAACCCCTCTGGAACATTCCTTCATCCTCTGTTTTACCTATGAGCCTCTACCTGAATTGTCTCTCTCTGACCAACTCTGAGGTCCTTGTCCTGGGGTCCTGAAATTGCACACGCTATTTACATGTTCACAAAAACTATCACTGCCATGAGGGCAGGGATTTGTTTTGTTGTGCAGGCCCAGATCCCTAGTGCCTGGAAGAGTACTCAGAACACTCATTCTGCAGTCATCCTAGAGTGTTTATGGAGCATCCTCAAATAAAACGTTCAGAACCACTGATCCAGTCCTTTTGGACCTGTGGGTTGCTTGCACACCCCACCTGGCCAATGATTTCAGTGTCACCGCAGGAGGATGTGGTCTCTCAGTTCACCCTTGACTCCATGCTCCACATCCTGAAAACCAGTCTTGTCCCAGGAACGTGGGTTCTGACCAGATCTAGGATTCCCATTAGTGCAGCAGCTGTGGCTGAATCGCACCTCCGGGAGGACTGCAGCTCGCAATAATCTCATGGCCCACCTCTATGCAAATCACCAGGAACAGTATTCTCTCCTCATAGTCAAGGGCACATAACACTATGCGTTAATCAGATATGCAACGGGAAATCCATAACACTTGTAGTCAATTCATTAATCAACGTAACTGGCATTACAGGGGTAGGGTACAATGAGAAATCTGGGGGGTTCTTGCCAAAAGACAGGACTAGCTATGCTAAAGAGTGGAGCATAGTGAGTCCTGTCTTTTAAAACATAACTGAGAGCACTAAAACAAGAGCCTATTTTCCCTTCCAAGACAACCTTGACAGTTTCTCATAGCTGCTACTTGTACCCAAATATCTTTGAGGCAGCCATACAAAACAACAGACACTTGCTATGTTAAAGTACAGCTGCGTTTCAAAAAATGCAAGTGCCATCAGGGACCTAAATGCACCTGTGAGAGAGAAATACTCTCAGATACAACCGCTCAGAACTTAATTTTAAAGCAGAGTTATTATTTCTATATTCTCTAACCAAGCCAGGAATTCCTTAGAAAATAGATAGGAACATTCTAATTTCATTAGTTGCTGTAGAAATTCAAAGCCTCTATTTTTCATCCCACTATTAGAAGCAAGAAAAATACCTTTAGCAATTATCCTTGCCCACACCCTACAAAGATGTGAACCAAACTCAATCACTGTAACAGGCAAATCTTTACTGAGCTCTGTAAATGATCCGTCCTCTCATAAAGCTGTGATATTTTTAATCTAATTTCGTTTTAAGGCTCCACACTTAACATACATAAATAAACAATTTTCAAAATTAAAATACTATAAAACTCAACACAAAATATATAGCATGAAATTTAATTTTTCTTCGAAGGTTTAGGAAGGAACTAATAGTTTTCAGTGTCTTGGAGACATCAATCATTTATTTATTTGTTTGTTTATTTATGTATTTTAGACGGAGTCTTGCTCTGTTGCCCAGGCTGGAGTGCGGTGGCGCAATCTCCGCTCACTGCAACCTCCACCTCCCAGGTTCAAGCAATTCTCCTGCCTCATCCTCCCGAGTAGCTGGGACTACAGGCGCATGCCACCATGCCTGGCTAAGTTTTTGTATTTTTAGTAGAGACGGGGTTTTACCACGTTAGCCAGGATGGTCTCAATCTCCTGACCTCGTGATCTGCCTGCCTCAGCCTCCCAAAGTGCTGGGATTACAGACATGAGCCACCGCACTCAGCCACATGAATTATTAATAACCAAGATATTTACCCAAAATGAACTTTGTGTAAGTTCACCTGGTGACATCTGTTAGGACATTTTATTATCCTTCATTGCCCAATTCCCATATTATTTGGAAAGAAAACAATGTCCTTCCATGTGTAAGAAATATGAAAGTGTGTGTACACAGTGGAAAATATCAATGTTGATTATAGGTGACATAATTTTATCTCAGTTTGAACCAATGAGAAAAAAAGGAAAGGAAAGCCTTGTTATCATTTCTTTCACCATTAACAGAATCTTTGAGATGTGAGCATGGAAAACATCTCAATGCAAACGGGGATAAAAATCTACAAAATTCCCATCTGTCGATACTGCACCTCTTTTGGTACCTTCATTCATTCATTCGTTGAGATGGGAGTCTCAATCTGTTGCCCAGGCTGGATGGAGTGCAGTGGTGTGATCACAGCTCACTGCAACCTCGACCTCCTGAGCTCAAAGGATCCTCCCTCCTCAGGCTCCCGAGTAGCTGGGACTATAGGCACGTGCCACCACACCCTGCTATTTTTTAAAAAATTTTTGTAGAGATGGGGATCTAACTACATTGACCCAGCTACTTTTGAACTCCTGGCCTCGAGCAATCCTCCCGCCTTGGCCTCTCAAAGAGCTGGGTTACAGGTATAAGCCACTGCACCTGGCCCAGTACCTACTTTTAAAGAGGAATGCACATATTCATACAAAAGATAACTCTTCAGAGCCCATCTGCCCCATAAGCCTTCCTCCTTGCCCCTTGCTGGAATCCCTGAGAAACTCACCACCCACAATATTCAGCTGGGACATACTACTGCCACTCTAAACAACAATAATTATAATACACAAGCAGCTAGCACTTACTGAGTGATCGCTGTATCATAAACACAGTACTCTCATTCCATTATTATCCCCATTTGACAAATGAGAAGACTAACGGTGAGAGGGGTTGAATAAGATGCCCAAAGGAACACATATGGGGCATGGGTGACCCGGGGTTCAAGCCCAAGAAATCTCACTCCAGAACCTGTTTGTTTAGCCTATGCATCTTTATTTTCATATGCAGGATGTTCCAAATCCCCAGCTTGACTGTAAATTCCTGAGAACAAGGGCTCTCTGTATTTCTAGAGTCTACCACCGTGCCTTACCTAAATCCGCTGGATAAATAACACCATAGTTTAACATCAGTTGTTATTCATGTTTTTTTTTTTTTTAATTCGAGTTTTTCCTTACAGACCCTTATTTACCATGTTGAAAGGTTGTACCAAAAAGAATACTAGGGGAAGGGGGAGAAATGAATACAGGTATTCTTGATCTTAGCCATACAGCAACAGTATCACAGCTGAGGATGAAAGAGGGTGGGAGACACAGAGACGCCTGCTCAGCTCCCCCTCAGGAATGCTACCCAGCTGTGGGAGGACAGTCAACACGTGGGCTCCAGCTGTCAGCTCACGCAGAGTCAGCGTCAGCTGCAGAGAGCCATTTCTTAGAGTTAACACTAATTCTCAGAGACCTGAGGCTTCATGATGCCCCCGTTCCAAGTGGGGGCACATGGGGAGCAGGTAATAAATGGAGCCCTGGCCAAGGTCTAGTTTACAGTGGATCCATCCACTGGGTCCACAGACCCATCTCATCATGACTAATTGAGACCAACATACAGCAGGTCCTCAAATAATGTTTTGTTCAACACATTTCATTAACATCGATGACAGGAAAAAAAAATCCATTCCCAGCTGGGGCCACTGTCTGTGTGGGGTCTGCAGGCTCTCCCCATGTCTGTGTGGGTCTCCTCCGTGCACTCTGATTTCCTCCTACATCCCAAAGACATGCACGTTAGGTGAACTGGTATGTCTAAATTGTCCCAGTCTGAGCGGGTGTGTGTGAGCGTGCCCTGTGATGGGATGGCGTCCTGTCCAGGGTTGGTTTCTGCCTGGCACCCTAAGCTGCTGGGATAGCTGCCAGCCACCCAAGGCCCTGAAATGGAACAAGCAGGTAAATAATTATCTTGTTTCTATTAATCTTTCTTAAATGTATGTATAGCTCACATTTACTTCAATGTTTAATATCAGAAGTGCTTTGGTCTTAATTTAGAAGTTTGGTGATGTTTTGCTGTAGGAACTTAACTCTTGTTATTTCAATTAGCCTAGGGTAAAATTAGTTTTGTTATACATTGTTTTGCTTCAAGTCGCAATTCCCAGGAACCTATCGATGATGCTAAATGAGAACTTACTGTATTTGACAATTTCTACAACCACATTAGGTCCTTGGTCTATGGGGTAAGATCTACCAGAGTAGGGAAGGCCGAATGGAAGTCTCTGATACACCCTGCTTCTGCACTGCCTCCCCCACCCCCAATACTGCATTAAAAACCAATATTGCATCCCAGGGCAATGGCAGAGATTAGTGCCACCTCGAAGGATCTAAAGGATGCAGGGGGCAGTGGTCCCACTTTACGTCTGTTTCATTTACCAGCCTGCCCCCTGCAGAAACCAGATGAATCCTGGAGGACTGCAGACCTCTGCGAGCTCAATCAGGCAGGGAGCCCTGATCGCCACCATGGTATCAGATGTGGCATCTTTGCTAGAGCAGAACAATATGGCCTCAGGTCATACAAAGCCACCACTGATTTAGTGAATGCCTTCTTTTCTATCCCAGTCAAAAACAAGACTCAGGAACAGTTCATATTTCCATGAAATAGACAATATACACTTAGAGTTCTGACTTAGAGCAAGTTCTCTTGCCCTTTGTTATAATATATAACACCCATCACAGTAGTCCCAGTGGCCCTCCCCAGCTCATGCCTGTGGTTGCCTGGGGGAATCCTACATGAGCATACGGAGGAAGGGGGAAATGTCCAAGCTTGGTTTACAGACAGGTCACTCTGGCATGTGGGTAAAAGCCAAAAATCCATGGCAGCTGCATTACAAACTCACTCGGGGTGACAGAAAAGACAGCTGTGAGGGAAAAGCCTCCCAAGAAGTAGGGCTTCAAGCAGTGCCCTTTATATGGGAAAAGCAGCAGCTCAAGGCTAGACTACAGGAAGACTCATGGGCAGCAGTGAGTGGTCTGCTCAGATTGTCAAGGTCCTAGAAGGAAAAAGATTGGAAAGTCAGGACAAGAAAGTATGAGGTATGGACATGTACATGGGCATATGGGGAGGGGACACGAAGGGTGGAAAAGCTTTGTGTCACATGTCATCACCCACCATGGAAAAGGCATTAAACAACCAAGCAGAAAAGTGACCCAACCAGTTGACGTCAGCCATCCCATTGTTAGCATGATAGACCCATGAATAAAGTGGCCACAGTGACAGAAACGGACCCAACAGCATGGACTTGCACTTATTAAAGCTGATCTAGTTGCTAATGCCAAAAAATAACCCATCTACCAATGACAGAGACCATCATCAAGTTCCCAAAATGACACTATTCCTCAAGGAGCACAACCATCAACGTGGTGCAAGTTAATGGACTCCTTCTATCTTGGAAGGCCAGATATTTGTCCAACAGAAATAGACACGCCTTCCAACTAAGGGTTTGCCCTTCTGACTCACAGGGCCTGAGTCAGCACCACCATCCAAGGGCTTAGTGACAATCTTTGAACCAACAGCACTGGATCCCACATAATATTATATCAAATCAAGGAACCCACTTTCTGTAGTAGGCCCATGATCATGGAATTCATTGATCACATCACATACTACCACCCAGCAGATGTGGTCTAGCCTGCTGAAGGCACAGCTGAAGCACCAGCTTGGAGACACTACTCAGCAAAGATGGGGTATGGGGTACCATCCTCCAGGATGCAGTATATGCATTGAATCAAAGACCTTTTTATGGTGCTCTCCCCTAATAGGAAGAATACTTGGGTCTGGGAGTCAAGGGGAGGAAGCAGGAGTGTCCTCTACACTCCATAATTCCTGATATCCCATGGCAGACTTCAAGCATCCCCCTTCCAGAACTCTGGGCTTTGCAGAGTTAGAGATCCTGGTCTGCAAAGCTCAAGTCTGGATCCCCACACTTTTGCCTGGGAATAGCAGGGATCTCACTGCATTATGAGCTATGGCTGCCACCTGGGCACTTTGGGCTCCTGGTCTAGGGACCAGTAGTCCAAAAGAAGAGTCACCATCTTGCCAAATTGGTTCTGCTCATAAGAAGCAGGGGCTGCTGTTACACAATGGAAGCAGAGACAAATATTGTGGAGCCTGGGTACCCCTGGATACTCCCTTGCTCGATTTTGACCGTGAATGAAGACATAGCAACTCTGGCCTGAGAAAGGCACGGTGATGAGGGGCTCAGACCTGCCAGGGATGAAGTGCTGGGTCTTGCCACTATGGGAGCCACTGGAGCCAGCAGAGGTCACAGCTAAGGGGGAGCCAAATCTGGAATGGATGTCAAAGGAGAGAGAGAACGAGACTAACTGCAGAGGTGGAGGCTATAGTTGATCTTGATCCCACAAAGCTTCTAAGCTCTCCCTCAGGAAGGGAGGCCCCACTGGACTCCTGGAGGGGCAGCTCCTCAAATGTACGTAGTAGAATTGTAGAAGTAGAACTGAGCAACACAGGATAGCTGAGAAGACAGGGAGACGCAGTGATACATAAGTGTCTGGCAGTGAAGAACACAGCACAGTTGGCCCTTGAACAACATGAGTTTGAACCACACAGGTCCACTTAAATATTGAGATTTTCTTCCACCTCTGCCACCCCTGAGACAGCAAGACCAACCTCCTCCTCCTTACTCTACTCAACATGAAGACAATGAGGATGAAGACCTTTATGAGGATCCACTTCCACTTAATGAACAGTAAATATTTTTTCACTTCCTTATGATTTTCTTAATGACATATTCTTTTCTCTAGATATTTTATTGTAAGAATACAGTATATAATGCATACAACCTACAAAATACGTGTTAATCAACTAGGCCATTGGTAAGGCTATTAGTAGTTAAGCTTTTGGGGAGTCAAAAGTCATGCACATTTTTGACTATGGTGGGGGATGGGTACCCCTAACGCTGTGTTGTTTAAGGGTCAACTGTAGTTTAACAGTGGGTATTCATTGTAAAAAATAAAATTAAAATTAAAAGCCAAGTTTTTCTCCTCTGTAAGCCCTTATCTTATCATGTTGAAAGGTTGTACAAATCTGCCGCTTCAGGAGAATAAAGAATTAACTTCCAGCATGCTGGAGCTTAGCCATCTAGTAATAGTATCACAGCTGATGAAGATCAGGGTAGACAAGGAGATGCAATGGCAGATCCTCTTCCAGGAAGAACCTGCTGTCTGGCTACAGGACAGCGATCGACATACAGCCTCCAGCTATCGGCATGTTCAGGGTCAGCCTCTGCTGCAGACAGCTATCTCACCGAGGTCACAGCCTTCCTGGAGCCACCTGCATATGGTGACTGAGTGAGGCAGGGGTACAAAGGCCCAGCCTTTTGGCCAACGCAGGTCAAGGCAGGTAACCCTGCTGCAGAGATCCCCTGGGTTGACCGAGGCGTTGCCAGCCCTGCACTGCAGGCTGCCATCTCCCCCAGCAGTCCTGCTTCCTCCCACTTTCTTTCACAGGGGGTGATCCCTAATAAATATACTGCAGCCCAATTCCAACTCAACCTCTGCTTCCTGAGAACCTAATCCTCTGCCTTGTACTACAGCTGAGACATACAGATTCCGGGTTCTCTGTGCCCAGGTTTGAATTCCAGTCCCAGCACTTCCTAGCTGGGAGCCTCCAGACAAGGTGGGAGCTTCGGTGTTGGCCTCTGTAAAGCTGAGGCAAGTAACGGTACCTCTCAAAGGACAGCGTTCAAACTACATGAGTGCTCTATGCGGTGGCTTTCATTATTAACCAGTCCGATGGTGTTCCTTCCCTCACTGCATACTGCTTTGGTTGGTGATCTCTCATCTAATTTCTTTGAACTCTGAGTCTATAAATCTGGGCTCATTTGTAGAACAGAAATATCTGTTCCCACTGGCTGATAAGAGTCTTGCTGCTCTGCCAAAAAGCACTGCTAACAGGGCAGAGTTCCAGGGCCACAGAGCACCAAAGCAGAAAGCTCTAATTCTTAGTACGCGAGTGGTGAAACCATCCCCTCCATTTGCAAAGAACCAGAAGGAATGGGCGAGGTTCACACGCAAGTCTCAGAAACAAAAAGGGAAGGAGCGCACTTGGGGAGAGCTACGGACAGCAAAACAGGGTAGTGATTCTATAATACCACTCAAAAGCATCATCTTAAAAAAAAGACACATTTTTAATATCCTTTTTTTTTTTTTCCTTCCTCCTCCATTGGTCACTTCCTGTCCTCCAAGAAGGGAAGACAGTGGTAGATGATCAGTGGGAGCATTATAGGAGCGGGAAAGCAAGAAGTTCCAGGCCTGGACCTGTTACTGAAAAGTCTTAGAACTCGCTGGAGAAAAATGCTTCACTTATCTGCATCCTTATTTCCTTCACCATGAAATGAGGGTAGAAAGGAGATGCCTTCTGGCTCTTCCAGGTCTGGGTTTTCATGACGCTCTAAATACTACCCAACGATATCAGAGGTTCCTTAGGGGTGAGGGCAATTCCATCTACCGTCTAAATGCCTACTCAATAAACTGCACTGAATTAATTGGTCATAGGAGACCTTTAAATTCTAAGTGCTCCTTTGTTTAAAATTAAAAAGTGTAAAAAGTATTAATAAGGAAAAAGAATGGTGGGGTGAGGTCTGTACAAACCAATCCTAGCCCCACATTTGATGTGTAAAGTCAGGTCCTGTGCAAGCCACACTTGGGAGGCACGTCCATGTTAACTGACAGGAAGAAGGAGGGAAAAGGAAATTGGTGGCTTTGATTTACTTAATGTATTTACTTAATTTCAATTGTTTTATTTTTTCCACAGTGCCCAAGTCCACCAAAAAAAAAACAAAACAAAACTAAATCTATTTTGTTACCTGTCAAATAGGGAAAGGACAGCTTTCTAGAGCTACTGTGCCTGGGATTCATGCTAGTTTAAGGAGCTGATAAAACATGAAACAAAAATTTAAGACTGTGAGAGACTTCTAAGGAAAACTGTGGAACACTGTGATGCCCCAAGGTTTCTTCTCCGGGGACATTAAGTACCCAGCAAATCGAACTCCCTGTGTGGGGACCTGGGGAAGCTGCAAAGAAAGAGTTCCATTCCTTTAAAAGACATACCTGGGAATATCTTTGCCGGAGCCCCAAAACATAGCAGTGTAAGAGCGAGTTGGAGGGTGATGAGAAGTTTCAGCTCAACAATCCATAATGAAGTCTATCTATGGGCTGGGTCCACTAAAAAATCCCCAAAGCCGGTCCTGTCCTATCATGATGTGTCTATCAATGTCAGAGACTAGGTCTTTTGTAAGTTTCATGTGAGACCCAAGTCTGGAAACGTCTCTTAGTGTGGTTACTGAAGGGTTAAAGACAAGGTTTCTAAGGGACAAAGATGAACAGGACAATGGGGGTCACCCTGGCATTGACCCCAGAAGAAAGGCCTTCTTCTGGATCCAAAAGGCCTCTTTGCTGGTCCCCAAGGTACATTGCAAGCTCCTTAAGGGAAGGTCATTCATCACTGAATACCAGCACCAAACACTGTAGATATTAGATTTTATTTACTGAATTGCAAAAATGAATAAAAAGCATAGTGCCAATAAAATAACAATTACAGATAAAGAGGAGCAAGAATCTAGACTTCAGTGCTTCAAAGATAAGTTTTTCTACCAAAAGAAAATAAAAAATCAGGACAAACTAATTAAAAGCCTGTCACCAGCACCAACTCCAGCCCCACAGCTATCACATCTGTACAGGAAAGGAGGTGACAAGGTTAAGAAACACCATGAAATACTTAAGCAAAACTTGGAGTGTTTGGACTCGTTGGTGTTCCAGCCCACAACTACTGTTTCCTCTGAACTCCTCACAGCAACTAGTAGAATGATGAGCAGACAGTGGGTGTCCAAAGGACGCTCACCAATCAATCAGTACAAAATCGATCTAAGACAGGCTCTACATTAAGGCATTTTCAAAGCCATGAAAGGAAATTCTGAAAACCTGTATTTCTCAAAAGTAAAATCACTTTTGAGAAATACAGGTTTTCAGAATTTCCTTTCATGGAAAAAAAGCCTTAGCCTTTTTCTGCACTTCACCAAAGATATACGGATGGCAAATAAGCACATGAGAACATGCTCACCACCATTACTCATTACGGAAATTCATGTTAAACCACAATGAGATACCACTGCATACCTGTCAGAATGTCTAAACATTAAAAAGATGGACAATGTCAAGTGCTGGTGGAAGCACAGCAACTGGAACTCTCATACCCTGCTGGTGGGAAGGTAAAAACGACACAACCTTTTGAAAAACAACTTGGCAATATCTTTAAAAAAGTTAAACACACACCTACCATATGACCTACCTATTGTACTCCTCAATATTTACCCAAGAGAAATGAAAGCACATGTCCATACAAAGACTTGTACATGTATGTTCATACTGGCTTTATTAATAGCCAAAACAACCCAGTTGTCCATCAACAGATAAATGGATAAACAAACTGCAGTATATCCAATCGGTGGAATACTATACAGCAATAATAAGAAATAACCTATTGATACATGCAACAATATGGATGAATCTCAAAATGACTATGCTGAGTAGAAAAGTCAGATTAAAAAAAAATTTTTTTTTTTTTTTTTTTTAGAGATGGGGTCTCACCATGTTGTCCAGGCTTGTCTTGAACTCCTGGGCTCAAGTGCTCCTTCTGCCTCTGCCTCCCAAATTGTTTAGCTTACAGGCGTGAGCTACCACGCCTAGTCAAAAGCCAGATAAACAAACAAACAAACCAGTATATGCTAGGCCATCTTTACAAAAAACTTAAAAATTAGTCAGGTGTGGTGACACACACTTGTAGTCTCAGCTACTTGGGAGGCTGAGGCAGGAGGATCACTTGAGCCCAGGAATTTGCAGCTGCGGTGAGCTATGATCACACCACTGCACTCCAGCCTGGGCGACAAAGCAACATCCTGCCTCAAAGAGAAAAAAAGAAAAAAAAAGTATATGCTGTATAGTTCCTCTAATATGACTTCTAGAAAATGCAAACTATAGTGACAAAAAGCAGATCACTGGTTGCTTGGGGTGAGGGTGAAAGGAATGATAAAAGGGCATGAGAAAACCTTCAGGGTAAGAAATATGTTCATTGTCTTGATTATGTTTGAGTAAGGTGATAGTTTCAGAGGTATATACATGTGTCACAATTTATATACTTTAAACAGGTATAATTGATTATATTTTTGTAGCCTCAAATAAACCTGAAAAAATACAGCTATAAAGGAAAAAACAATACACATCAGATCACAATAAATTAAACTGTATACTTCTGATTTACATAAATGACAATGCAATATGCTTAGTCATAGATACCAATTTAACTAGAGGGATCAAACCACTATTATAAAATGAAATAATATATTCAAAAGAAAAAAAGCAAAAAAATCACCAGCCTATCCTTTTCTGTGGATCTGAGCATAATAAGCTAAAAGAGGTCAGGAAAATGATTGGCATTGATGATACCAGATACATTCCAGAGCTGATGAGGCAGCAACAAAGTTAGGATCCACCTTCTTCTAAGTTCTAAATTCCAGCAGGTTCCCATCTGTGGCCTTGAGCAAGTCAGCTCTGCCAACATTCCCCCCACAATGCTCATTTCCCTTATGGTATAGATGCTCTGACAACTCTTGGCCCAGAGCCTCCATCGCTGGAGCAATCCTCGTACCCCTTCTGGAGCAGTGGTTCTGAGTCTCAGCTGCATGCAGGAATCATCCCGGGAGCTGCTTAAAAATATGGATGACTGGGCCTCTTCCCTGACACAACTCCCCGTAAGATTCTAATGTGTAGCTAGGGCTGGGAGTCACTGTTCCAAAGTCCCCCTTACCTGCAGAGCAAAGCTGTGGCCCTGCATCAGCTGGCTAGTCCCTTTAATTGGCAGCCCATTATAGTCTACTACTACTATTCAGCTGTCAGATGTCCCTAAAGTGAGGACTGGCCCTGACCACTCCTCCTAAGGGCCAGCAGGCCCTGAGCTCAGAGCGTAATTGAGGTTTAGAAACACCTTTAGTACCCATCCCCCTCACCACTGCCTCCAAACACAAAGAATGTCCAGTTCTTTCCACACTAACCAAAATTAGAGATTTAATGTCTCCGAAAGCTAGAAATAAGTATAATCTGCACTGAAAACAGGTTTTTCATGTTATTATTAAGAATTCCTGTGTATCTATTTTAAACGAGTACTCTCAGAGTGACTGGTACAACTAGAATAAAATCTGTTCTGCCCTAAAAGACTCAAGCTAGGAGACAAAGCCACTTCCCATGCATGCCTATTCTCATGTTACTGAGGTCACTGTACCTGTGAGATCTGGCGCAGTCTTCAACACAGGTGAAAAGAGAAACTGGCTTATTGCTTCTTGATGACTTATAACCCTAACCAGGGACTTGCTTTCTCGGCCGAAATCTATATGGCACAGAGACAGAAAGAAAAAAGCATCAAGAAACCATCAAAATTGGCCGGGCACAGTGGCTCTCGCCTATAATCCCAGCCCTTTGGGAGGCTGAGGCAAGCGGATCACTTGAGGTCAGGAGTTCAAGAGCAGCCCAACCAACATGGTGAAACCCCGTCTCCACTAAAAATAACAAAAAAATTGTCCTGGTGCGGTGGTGCACGCCTGTAATCCCAGCTACTCCAGAGGGTGACACAGCAGAACCGTTTGAACCTGAGAGGTGGAGGTTGCAGTGAGCCAAGATCACGCCACTGCACCCCAGCCAGGGGGACAGAGTGAGTGAGACTCTGTCTCAAAAAAAAAAAAAAAAAAGAAAAAGAAAAGAAACCATTAAAATTACTTTCCATTCCAAGAAAGAACAGAAAGATCTGAAACAAAAGAGTTTCACTTACAACCAGCATTAGTTGGGGGATGGCATGGTGTGAAATATTAACAATCCTGAAGCTCTTTGTTATGCAAAGAGAGATTTAAAAAAAAAAAAAGGATCCAGCTTCTATGTGATGAGCTGTACTACACAACCACCCATTTCTTTTCTTCCTTTGCCCAATAATGGCCAGTGATGTAATAACCACACCAGACAGCTGTCTTCCTGGATAAAATCACCTTGTAAAGGAGAAATGCAATTAGAGGATGCAATGAAATATAATTTTTAGACTGCTTCTGCAGGCTGCCACATTCAACTTAGTGCTTAATGGCCAGGTTCTTTATTACAGTATTCTATTTTATGCAATTTCTCTTTGACTCAGTATCTACGGAAGACACTGGGTTTTAAATTTTAGTCTATGTCACAATGGGTCTGAGACAAACATAGGTCAGGTTAGCTGAGAGTGAGGCCAGGATCAGAACCAGATAGTAAGGGCTACAAGGGGCACATGACAGTTGGGCCTGAAGGGTTGGCTAGAGCAAGGCTAGACGGGGAGGCAGGGATAGGTGGGATGGGGTGGCAGGGCTCTGTCACCAACTCCTCTGCCTGCTCTTCTGGTCTCCCTCCACAATTGCTGGCACAACATATCCACTCTGAGACTTCTACCCTCCCTGTGCTCATGAACAGTATCACGCCCTCATCATGCAGTTTTAACCAATTAGCAACTATTTTTCCATACTCCTCTTTCGCACCCCACCACCCAGTACTTTTGGGAAGGGGGGATAGGAGTATTTTAAAGTGAATCTGGTTCATCAAATCATTTCACCCAAGGTTTAAGGGTACCTCAAACTTGACATGCTTCAAATGAAACCCATTAATTTTCTGTTTAAATGCAGTAGTACTTTCTGCACCTTTAGATTCCCGGCGTGGTCAAACATACATCTGGCCTGTGGAAAGTACATAAAGGCTTTCAGAGTGAACATACACACACACACATACACAGAAATTCTCTCCTCACTCTGTCTCTCTCTTCTCTCTCTCCCCCACCAGGACTTCCTCCTAGCTTTCTGCCACAGGCCAGTGCTTCTAAAGATGAGGGAACCGAGGAAACCCCCCGGGACGCAGCAGGGGAGCGAATCAGTTCTCCTGTCCGCCTAAAGTGTTCCGTCCCTGACAGGCTACAGATTTCAGTCTGTGGCTTATTGAACTGAGTACGGTTCTCTCAAGGGGAGAAAAGTAACTTTTACAACATATATGCTAATGAAGCATAACGACAGAGAGCATTTAAAACAAAATGTCCCTATATTTATTCTCCATAGACAGATTTTTGCATTAATATTTATGAGGGATTCCTCGTTTATTTCTCCCAGAGATTTTTCTCTTGCCCAAAGAGAGGGGATAAAAGATAAGTAACATGAACCAATTATCTTTTAAACAGTTACAAAGGACTATCTTATTTATCTGCATCCTGCTACTTGATTAATCTTCCTAATATACCACTTTCCACATATCAGCCCCTGCTCACAAGCCCCGGGGGCCTGCTCTCCCTGTAGCAGCGCACTGCAAGGCCTCTGCCTGGCTCTGGGGCCCTGCTCGCTGCCAGTACCTCTAGATCCAACCCTATCCATCCTCACTCTGCAGGAAGGGTTGCCACTGCCACTGGGGACAGACCTGCAGCTACAGAGCCCTACCCATAGGCATTTCTGTCTGTCCAAATGCCACCTGGTTCCCGGCCATTCAAATACCCAACACTTACACTTCCAATCCACTAAGAGCCACGGGCAGTAGGAACGCACATCCAGAACATGCTGTGAAAAGATGTTTTGAGCCTCATCAGCCAGGTGAGCAGCACACAGAGGAACGAGCCTTCAGGACTCATTCATTCAACCAACAGTGCACAGTCAAGACTAGGCCGTAAAAGAGACACAGGCAGCGCCAGTCCTCAAGGAGTTAAAGTCTCACAACATGGGGCAGAAAGTGGCAACTGCCCTGGAAGAGACAAAACTGAAACCTTATAGGAGTAAGAAGCTGAAGGTTTCTTTCTGCCCAATCACTGAATCACATTTTTCCTTCCCTCATCAAAGACAGACTGAGAGAGACACTTTCCTCTTCTACCTGCCAATAACAGGAGTACATAAAATAAATACATAAAAAAGGACATTTCAGCAACTATTACTGGGTGTGACTTCTCTGACGCCTCAGATGAGAAACTCTAAAGAGCAATGAGGACAAGGCGACATTGGAGATGGCACACATAAGGAAGATGATCCCATACCCTTGGCCTCAAAATGCCTTCTGAGTCTACTTCAAGGCAAATGGAACAAAAAAGCAGAAGGAGAAAGAAACAGTGCTTGGGCCGTTAAATGTTTACAATCCAACCAGGCAAGGCCTTTCTCTGTTCCTGTGTGAGTCTGAGAGAGTAAGCTGGCTTCAAGGAGCTCTGAATGCCAGGTATTTGACCACGAAGGGTTTCTTTCTGTCACCGTGTCAAGGTGGCCTGGAATGTCTATAGTGCTCCTGACCCTTCATGAGCCACAATTATAAAACCTTGGCAGGTATCCTAGTTCCTACCAATCTTTTAACTTTTGCAAAAAAACTGGCCGAAATTGGGATTTTAAATCTTGAAATTCATTGTATCCCTCTCTTTTGGCAACTGAATAATTTTCCATCTAAGATCCCAATACGGGTAACCCTTGCTGTCTAAAACATTCCTATTCACACTCGGGACATGGAATTGATACGGATAAATATCTGGGATAAGAGTGGTATCCCTCACCACTCCTGGAGACAGCTCCGGTCTTGCAGGAAAAAGGCAAAAGCAGCTGTCTGAGTCGGACAGCTTAAACATGACTGATATTAATAAACGAGCTTAGGTAGTGTCGGTTATTGGAAACTGATCTCCTCCTTATTAATATGGTCCCGCAATGGAGAGAAAAGATTTCTCCATGTTCTAGAATGCAAACAATGTTTTAATCTTTAATTATATTCTCAATTTCAACTCTTCTAGAGAGTTATAGCCACCTAGGCCTAGGATTATTTCTTTATTACATAGCCTCTCTGTGGTATTTAATGAATACTGTTACTTAATACTTGCCAGTAGGGGAAAGAATGACTTAGCAAATTTCTACCCAAGTTTTGATGACTTTTTCCAAAACTCAGGAAACTTACAGCTGCAAAGTTCTCTGTTTCCTTTGTGGGACATTAAGCCAGGCGACATCTCTGCCCACCAGCCCAAGCTCAGGGTGAGCCAGCCTGCTCCCTTTGTACAGTGTCCCTGGAAAAGGAGACTGAGGAAACGCTCTGCATTTCCAAGGCTTGTGGCAATGAACCAGTCTGCATCACATTCATGGTTTATTCACTGTTACTTTGCTCAGAGGCAAACTAAATTCAACTCCAATAAAAAGAGATGCCAGATATTCTTGTTCAAGGTTCCTGTCCCTTCAAAGTTGAAGAATTTAACATAAATGAATCAGCATATAACCAAATTCTGCCCTCAACAAAATACCAAGAGTCCAGGAACAAAACAAACCCCAGGTAATCAAGAAGAAAATCAAGTCCCTGCAAGGACACATGTTCACAGTCACTATGTAAATGGTATCTATAGCCAGGTTTTTGTAATCGAACTGCAGAAACCTGGAGTTTTATACCTGTATGGCAGAGGAAAAACAACCTTAAAAAAGGTCTCAAAATGAGCAACAGAAGAGATAATGATATAATGGCCAGGAAGCTACGAGAAGAGACTTGTTTAATGAGCTTCATCCTGGCAAGTGTTTGCCTTGCTCAGTTTAAACAGCAATGACGATCACCCCCCCTTCATGCATCACTATTGCCAAAGACGGATTCAAGTTGCTGCTTTGCTCTCTGTGATTCCCACTGGTTTTACATCAAGCAAAAAACAACATGAGCCTCTGACTTTCAAGAACAGAAACAGCATCTACCACACATCTTGGAAAGGATCCAATCATCTGGATAAGCACCATGTGTAATTTCAAGTCAATGATCTTCTTGGGAATTAATGTGCAAGGCAGTGACAGAAAATGAGCCTCTTTCAGTTAAACTCCCAGAGCCAAATCAGTGGCCGTACCAAAGGCAATCTGTTGTTCAAACACTGGAAGCCCTAGGTGTGAGTGCTGTGTCATTATCCCTGTTACCTCCTGAATGGGTGGCACTTCCTTCCAGCAACACTTGTCACTGCATGCTGTTTTTGTGGTGTTATTGTTACTCAAACCTGAGAGGCAAGTCATCCAAGAATCGAAACGCAAAGTGAGGACTCTCTGCTCTCTTGAAAGTATTACAAGATACTGAAACAAATGCAAACGCTGAGGAAATGGCACCAGTAAGCTCCAAAGAACATCAAAAAAATACTATTCAGCAATAAAATGGAACCAACCGCTGATACATGCAACATAAAGGAATCTCAAAAACATGTTGAGTAGAAGAAATCAGAAGGAAAATATTATGTTCTGCATGACTCCACTTATACAGAAGTTCTAGAAGAGGCAAAGCTAAGGTATAAGTATAGAGATCAGAACAGTAGTTGCCTGGGGTGGGAGAGAAATTGGAGACAGGTATAATCCACCCTTTGGAGGAGTTTTGCTATAAAGAGGAGAGACACGAGGTGGGAGCTGGGAGGCAGAATGCAGTCATGGATGTGTGTTCTTACAGGAGACAGTTTTCAGGGTAAGCATGTTTTGTCTATGAATGAGAATGATCAGGAGAAAAGGGAAATAATTATGGTGTAGGACGGAAAAAGGAGACCAATGGAGACAAGGCCAGGAGTAGGTGAGAGGGATCCATCAGCAAGTAGATGGGCTGTTCTTAGCTTGGAGCACGAATAGCTCACCCCCAGGGACCACAGAGAACAAAGCCTGGGAAACAAGTATGCCCTTAATCAAGCAGACAGAATCTTTTCATGGAAGATAACATAATGCAAGAGAAACTGCCTGTCCCCACAACTTCCAGGGCATGGAGGTAATAGTTTTCAATGCAAGCTTTCTGAAAAACTATTTGTTTTCCCTCAAACCTAAATAAGATCTAGGTTTGCTGGATACGAACACAGTCACCTCTGCTGTTACTGAAAGCCGGCATTTCATCAGGCCAAGTTGTTGAAACTCAGAGGAGTGCTAGGCCATTCAGCCTGGCCATACTGATTGAAAGCAATATTCCATGTTAACACAAAAGCACACAACACTGCATTAGAAAATCGAGGCTGCTATCTAAGACAGAACACAGGTAAACATAGCTACATCTCTCAATAAATACATAGATATCTCAATATATAACTCATAGATCAATTAAATAAGATATAGCCACTCTCCAGGCTGATCCCAATCCTATGAGGCTCAGAAGCCCAACAATGTTTGCACAGCAACAGTGGACACAGCCTCTCAGCCTCTTTATGGAAACGATAGTGCCCCTTGTGCAAAAACCTTAATTTGAGCATTTGGAAATTCTAGAAGTGAGGTCACTTCATCAGTGCCCTCTGAACGCTAACAAGTGATAAAATATCTTTCATCATGAACAAGATCTTTATCTTCTATCAAGCTTCTTTGGAGGGGGAGAAAGATATGAATCATTAATCCCATGAATCACTCATCCTATGTGAGCTCAGGGAGGAATCTGAGTCTTCAGAGACTACCGTTAGAACCCTGCATTTTAAAAACAAACACATCGTACACATCTCCTGCATTCCTGCCACGCCTGTGCTCTCTGCACAGTTGGGCAGAACTAGTAGTTTTGCTGTGGCAGCCTTAGTGCCATCCAACTGCTAACACAAGCCACGCAGAAACCTACCCATCACTGCACTAATACGCACAGGGTTGCAGAGAAAGGTGTGTGAGGAACCCAGACGCTAGCCCTTCACTGCTTTCCTCCACCGTTTAAAAACAAAACCTTTCCTTAGAATCCTGTAAGCCTATGCAAGAAAGCATCTACCATTCTCAATGAAATAAAGCCTCCATCCTTCACAGCCAGCAGCAGAGAAATCTGGTGAAGGGTGGCTGGGCTTCCCCAAGTGGACCTCCCTCCCCACTCTGCCCGTGGCCTTCTCAGGCACTGGAAGAAGGTCATGTCAGTCAACTTGGTCCATGTTGCTATGATGCTCTGCTCCTTGTTTGCTCCTATCTCTACTCAGAACTTCCCAAAAACCAAGATTATATCTTATTCATCTCCGAATCCCCAGCACAGTGCATAGAACCAAGCATTTGTAGGCCCTGAGTAAATATTTACTGAATAAATAAGTGAATGGGGTTTACAGGCTCAGCCATTGTTCCTGTGTGCAATGTGATGGTTTTAAAATAAATATGTCCACAAATTCTTTGACACGTCTTTCTTCAAAAGGGAGAGCCTCATCCCCTCGCCTTGCATGTCAGTCAAACTTCGTGACTCACTGCAAATGAACAGAATGGGGTAGAACTGACGCTGTGTGTCTTCTGAGATTAGGTCATAAAAAGGATGGCTGCTGCCTGGCTCTCATTCTCCTAGATTGCTGGCTCTGGAGGAGCCAGAAGCCATGTCATGAGGATATTCAAGCAGCCTGCGGAGAGGCCTAGGTGGAGAGGAACCGAGATCTCCTGCCAACGGCCAGCACCAACTTGCCTGCCACGTGAGTGAGCCACCTTGCAAGTGGAGCTCCTAATCCCAGCCAAACCTCAGGTGACTGCAGCCTTACAAGAGGCTCTGAGCCAGAACCACCCAAACGAGCCACTCCTAGATTCCTAATCCACAGAAACTGTGAGAGATAATGTTCATGGCTGTCAAAGCACTAAGTTTTAGAGCAATCTGTTATGAAGCAATAGATAATTAACACAGCAACCTTGGAGGATTTCGGTGTTTTATAAGGGGGTTGAAAGGATTTTCTTAATGACAAAAAGTTAGTTTATAGTTATGTTGTGCTTATAATAAAAATTTTGTTGATGGGGTTGTTTTTTCTTGTAAATTTGTTTGAGTTCATTGTAGATTCTGGATATTAGCCCTTTGTCAGATGAGTAGGTTGCAAAAATTTTCTCCCATTCTGTAGGTTGCCTGTTCACTCTGATGGTAGTTTCTTTTGCTGTGCAGAAGCTCTTTAGTTTAATTAGATCCCATTTGTCAATTTTGGCTTTGTTGCCATTGCTTCTGGTGTTTTAGACATGAAGTCCTTGCCCATGCCTATGTCCTGAATGGTATTGCCTAGGTTTTCTTCTAGGGTTTTTATGGTTTTAGGTCTAACATTTAAGTGGGTGAAGGATATGAACAGACACTTCTCAAAAGAAGACATTTACGCAGCCAACAGACACATGAAAAAATGCTCACCATCACTGGCCATCAGAGAAATGCAAATCAAAACCACAATGACATACCATCTCACACCAGTTAGAATGGCAATCATTAAAAAGTCAGGAAACAACAGATGCTGGAGAGGATGTGGAGAAATAGGAACACTTTTACACTGTTGGTGGGACTGTAAACTAGTTCAACCATTGTGGAAGACAGCGTGGCGATTCCTCAGGGATCTAGAACTAGAAATACCATTTGACCCAGCCATCCCATTGCTGGGTATATCCCAAAGGATTATAAGTCATGCTGCTATAAAGACACATGCACACGTATGTTTATTGCGGCACTATTCACAATAGCAAAGACTTGGAACCAACCCAAATGTCCATCAATGATAGACTGGATTAAGAAAATGTGGCACATATACACCACGGAATACTATGCAGCCATAAAAAATGATGAGTTCATGTCCTTTGTAGGGACATGGATGAAGTTGGAAACCATCATTCTCAGCAAACTATCAGAAGGACAAAAAACCAAACACCGCATGTTGTCACTCGTAAGTGGGAATTGAACAATGAGAACACTTGGACACAGGAGGGGGAACATCACACACCAGGTCCTGTTGTGGGGTGGGCGAAGGGGGGAGGGATAGCATTAGGAGATATACCTAATGTAAATGACGAGTTAATGGGTGCAGCACACCAACATGGCACATGTATACATATGTAACAAACCTGCACGTTGTGCACATGTACCCTAGAACTTAAAGTATAATAAAAAAATTTTGTAATAAGGAGTCTTCTATAGAATACAACCAAAAGATGGATATTGATATGCAAATTTGAATAGTCCATAGATCAAATTATGCTCCCTTAAATGTCACAACTATATTCAATAAAAGGTTGAGATATGAAATAGAACAATACTATAATATACTCCTTTTTGGAGATTATTTTGTTTTAAAACCTATTTATTGCTTTAAAAAAACTATTGCTTTTAAAAACTATATATGACATATGCACAGAAAAAGTCTAGAACAATATCCATCCTAATCTTAATAACTTTTTCAGATAACAAAAACATTATTTTTTAATGTTTTTGTTACATTATGTATATACTATTATTGTTCTATTTCCTAGCTTAAAAAAGAAAAACAAAACTTTTTAGACAGGCAGCCATGTTGCATTTCTAGCCAACATCAAACATAATGAGTGGCACATAGTAGGTGCTCAGTGGAAGTGCAATGGGGCGGGACGCAGTGGCTCACATCTATAATCCCAGCACTTTCAAAGGTCAAGGTGAGAGGATCATTTGAGCTCAGGAGTTTGAGGCTGCAGTAAGCTGTGATCACACCACTGCACTCCAGCCTGGGTGACAGAGGAAAAACATGCCTCTAAAAAGAAACAAAAAGGGGAGTTGGGGAGGCAATTGATGTCTTTTAGATATAGCTTCTGCCTACTGGACAGTAGTTCTATAAAGGGATTCCAGGATAATGTAAGCCCAAAAAGCTCAATGATGTGAAAAGGCAGCAGTCAATTTTCACAGGAAATAGGCTACTAAGTATAGGAAATCATTTCTATGTTGTATTCTTAGGACATAGTAACCACTTTTCTCTTTGAAACTATTTTGAGTGATTTATTATAAATTTATAATGACAGTTGTGAACACCTCTCGCTCTTTTTTTTTTTTTTTTGGCATGAGAACAGTCTGTTGATTGCCCTAATGCCTAAAATAGTTTCTAAGTGTCCTCACAATAGCATGTCACCTGTAAACAGGTTTCAAGCCAATGCAAATTAACAAATGGTGAACAGATGGACTAAGAACTGACTTTTGTCAAGAGAGAGTTAGCAACAAATACTTTTTGGCTCCAGTCTTATGGGACCATTAGAAAGTCTTTTACTTCTCGCCAAACATCTTGCCTCAGTAGACAATCCATGCAGGGAAAATGACAAGTTACAAGGCCCATTAGACTTTAGAGAGATGAAAGTTGAGACTTGCAGAATCACCAAATCAACACATGAGAAACAACAGATAGAATAATGGCCCTTAAGAAGCATTCTGCCAAATAGTCAAAACTCTGGCTTGCATCACTAAAAGCAGCTGTCCCTGTAGTGACCTTCTTTTTGAAAAATATGGCCCCTGTGCGTGCAAGCAACAGACACAAGCTACTTGTCGAGGCTGGCTGGTTACATTCCTCCTATCCTGGAAGCAAGTGTGAACTGTGAAGAAAGCCTGAAAATCACGGAAGTGGTGGCATAAGAACGTCCACCAGCTAGAGAAAGGATCCCCAGAGCAGTCACCCCTTGGGATCCCCCCGGCTCTTCACTGGTCTTTCTCCTCCTCATTCGTCAAGTCTCTGCCTCATGTTGGCTCCTCAGAGAAGCCTTCTTTGATCACCCTATTTAACAGTATCCCCCACTCCCATACCTTACCCCACTCTGTAGTCCCTTCCTAGCACTAAGCATAACTACAAATTATGGCGTTAATTTATTAATTTGTTGAGGGGTGCTTGTTTGGTCTCCTCCCACCCCCGAAATGAAAAGCTTAACAAAGATGGGACAATGTCTGTCCTGCCCATGTTTATATCCTTGGGGCCTAGAAACATGCCTGACACAGAGTAGGTACAATAAATATTTGCTAACCAAACAGCAAATGAGACCTTGAGCAAAGGTAAACAATCAACTCATATATGCCAACACTCCCTTGGACTAGAAAAGAATGCTATTTGTAACTGAGGATGTAATCAGAAGAAGGTACAAGGGGTGAGCAGGACAGGCGAAGGAACGCCTCTCAGGCATCTGGCCCTCCCAGAGGAGTGTGCACACTGACAGAAAAGGGACTGATGTGCCCACATTTCTCATTCCACATCATTGAGTGAGCCTTTGCACTCACCTACTAGGGCTTCTAATACAAAAGAACCCAACAGGTTGAACGAACCAAGTGGATGAATCAAATGTGGCATATTCAAAGGAAGACTACACTGCAACAGAAAAAGGACAACTGGATGAATCTAACACATATGATGTTGAGTGAAAAGAAGCTCATACAAAAAAATGACACTGCACGATTCCATTTAAATGAAGTTCAAAGACAGGCAATATTAACTGTTTAAAGAAGTCAGAATGGTGTTAAACTTGGGAAGGAGGGCAGCACAGGTATAGACAGAGAACAATGAGGAGGAACCCTTATGGGATTCTGGAAGTGGTGGCTACACGGATGTACACGAGTGTGAAAAAATCATTAAACTGTATGCTCTGTGAAGCTTACTGTATCTGTTATCCTTCCTAATGGGAAAAAGAAGAGCACATATATTACTATTTTTAAACGTGAATGAATGAACCTAGCATTTATTCTAATCTCAGCTCTAGTAGGTTCTCTAGGTGGTCTGCAGCTTAACCAAATGTGCTCCTCAGCTGTCTCATTTATAAAATAAGGACAACTGTACTCATATTCTACCACCTTTGGGAATGTGATAAGGAAACAAATAATAAGCCGTGAGGTCTCTTAAAATCCTAGGTGGAAAAGTCACATACAAAATATGTAAAATAAACTGCATTATAGCTGTTTCACAAAGATCTATGCAAATTATGTTACCATCATGCTTGGTTTCTAATCCTAATAGATGCCTTTTTAAAAGAAAGAAATAATTCTGGGCCGGGTGTGGTAGCTCATACCTGTAATCCCAGCACTTTGGGAGGCCGAGGCAGGTGGATCACCTGAGGTCAGGAGTTCGAAACCAGCCTAGCCAACATAGTGAAACCCCATCTCTACCAAAAATACAAAAATTAGCTGGGCATGGTGGTGTGCGCTTGTAATCCCAGCTACTTGGGAAGCTGAGACACGAGAATTGCTTGAACCCGAGGGGGTGGGGGAGGGCAGAGGTTGCAGTGAGCCGACATCATGCCACTGCATTCCAGCCAGGGTGAAAAAGTGAGACTCCGTCTCAAAAAAAGGAAGGGAGGGAGGGAATTTTGAAGAAAACAGTAACTTTCCACTACCCAAAAACAAGTATAAAGTAAAAAAGTTCACCCAGTACTAAAGTAATTTTTCAAATCCATCACTCACTGAGGTGGTAGGACAAGAGTTGTAGGCTGAGCCTTTGGTCTACGTTTGGCAGATACTCCCATCTGATTAGCGGAACGCTTCAATGACTGCTGATTTAAAAGGCCAGATGCTAGTCCTGCATGGTACTGCAACTGCAGAGAAAAACAAAACAAAAGGGGAAGAAAAATTGCATTTGGTAAAAGTAGGACAAATGGTATTAAACTAGCAATGCTTGATAATCTTATCCCCTTAGAACATTTTAAGTAACTTCAAATACAACTGCTCACATTCCGCTTCAAGGAATTTACCCATAAAAAGATAATCAGACAAACAGGAAACGAAACAAGAACAAGACTGTTCATCACAGCATTACCTCATGATGAAAAACTGGAAGCAGTCAGAATGTCTAACAACTGACTGTGAAATTGATTAAAATAGAGAAAGAACTTCACGACACCATTTTGTTGAATTAAAAGAAAAAAGGTTCCATTGTAAACAGAGAGGCACTTAAAAAAATGTTCTCTAAAATGCTAACTGTATTTTTCAGTAGTAGAATTCGAGTGATTTTTACTTTCTTCTTTATTTTTGACTACTATTCATATGCTTTATGTAAATGGTTTTAAAGCCTACGTAATTTTTTAATAAGAAAATCCAGAGGTTTTCCTTAGAGACAAGGTTAGTTCTGGGAAGTCTTGCTACCACCATATCTTGCTTATAATAAAAACCATAGAATTTGTAGTCTACCGCAGTACACCATGACCACGACATGGCTTATCATACACAGATTCAAACATACTATGAGTCTGCATTCAGAACCACTGAGCTATCTTTTCAATGGTTAAATTACAAATATCAATCATAAGAACAAGCTTATGAATATATCTTACAACAATGTATACAAATGGACATAGGCTCATTGAAAAGAATCGAATGGAGAAGCCAATTTCAAGTCCATGGACATGCAATTGGAACAATGTCATGGAGGTAAGGAAGCAGCATGCTTTAAATGTGTCTGGTGCCAGCATCCCTTGCTTGATCCCTGGACAAACTGCTGAGCTTCACAGTGACTTAGGATAGATAACTTTACTTCTCTATACTTCAATTTCTTATTGGGAAAGAGAAATGATACCGCCCAGTTCTAAACCAAACAAAACTTTGAATTCTAATTTATGTAAAATATAATACACACATTTTAAGTGAACAGTTTAATGAGTTTTGACAAATGTATATACCTGTACAACTACCACCCCAAGCAAGATAAAGCAACTTTCCATCATTACAGAAAGCTCATTTGTGCCCTAACGCAGTCAATCCCCTTAGCACCTAACATCAGGAAATTCTGATTTAAAATATAACTCATCATTCTCACTCCTTGCTAAATGAAGCTTATATCCAATTTGACGTGTGACAATAACTTTTAGCTTCCCTTTCTAATTCTATACTTTTGTATTTTAGATCATAAGAGTTGTCATCAATATCGCTATAATAAAATTATCCTTGAAAGGTATCCTGATTTTGAGCAGATGTAAATAAAAGATTCACATGTGAAAATGCCAAGCTAAGAACTTGGATAGAGACCATTTATAACATCCAATATGTTTCTTCCTCTCTTCTCAAATTAAACAAGGTCTTTCAAACATTTATTTAGAATTATCTAAACATACAAATAGTAATTCATTCTAAAGCTCTGAATCAATTTCTTCTCAAAATGCTCTTCCAAGGCACAGATTTTCTTTGCCGAGTCAGCTGCATTACAGCTCACGGTAATGAAACTGGCGACCACCATATAAAAGGGGCTGGGCCTTGGATGCAAAGGGCAATAATGTTCTGAAAAATAAATGGCCTCACCTAAAGCCATAGGGCTGCATGCAAATAGAGAGCAAAGACAACAAAACCAATTGAAATGATCTGCTCCTGGAAAGTGGCTATAAAAATGAGGCTATCCAGTGATCCAGTACGACAGAAGTATCTGTGTTTGGAGCATCCGTACTGCTTTTTAACAGGCTCTTGATTTACTTGGTCGATTTGCTGTGGGAGCCTTACAGGTGCCCAATACAAGACAAACATACATCACATTCATAATAAAGATGGAGCTCTTTTCAGGGTAGAAAGGGGGGAGCATAATTTGGCTCTAACAACTCATCTTAGACCAATGAATTTTGCTCAAATTTGTTTTTTTCCTACAGATTTCTTAAATGGGAAATCAATGGAGGCAAGGGACAGTACAAGTTTGAAAGACAATGTTTCAAAATGTCAGCTACTTGGGTTTCGATCTTCCCTGCCAGAATTTGCAATGAGTGCAATATGCATGGGGCTTGATGGAATTACAGGGAAAGACAGCTTGGCAGGGGCCTCCTCCTGGCTCAAGGAATCGACTCTCCTTTTGGCTCTCCTCCTTCGTATTTATTAGGGTCCATGCAAGCTCAGCCATTCCAGCCCTGCCGACTCTTTGAGTGGAAGAGGCCTGCTAACTATGCAGAGTGGCAGGGTGATTTTGCCCACCTGGCATCATTTTGATCATTTGCTCAAACAAACAAAGACCCAAAACAGCAGAAATGTATGCTAACTGCTATCTGTCTTTTAAAGGGTTCCTCTGAAACCTCAACCATCTTGGATGCTCTCAGGGTACAGTGCACCTCTAACAGCACACATAGATGGAAGGACTCTTCTTCCCCCAAAACAAAATCTGCCCTTGAGAGCTGACTCATAATGATTAAGCAGCACTTGTTAATCATATATATGTATCCCAGTTTCCAGGAACACGGCTCTGACTGTCAAGATCTATAAGGGGCCCATTAAATATTTACTGAACCACCTTTATAATGGGAGAAAGGTCAAAGTTAATAAAACTGACAGGCAGCTCCTGTCCAACTGGATTATACATTATTTAAGCACCAAAACTCCATTCCATGGAACACAGTTTAGATCTGAAGAGGCTCTTGGAAAATGTTCACTCAGCCAATGGTTCTAAAACAGCAGAAGGGAGTTCAGAGTGAATCTACAAATTAACATTAGAAACATATAACTCCCCAAAATACTGCCATAAGTTCTCAATTACAGGTTCTGTAATATTTTCTATAAAAATATATTTCAATAAACATACTTCTCTCCAAATGTCTGCAGCATGGAAACAACTCTATTTCAAAAAGCAACTTATCAAAGTTCTAATGTGATTTTTCTATCAAAGATCGTTTCTCCACTAACCAGGAGGAATAAAAATGAAAGAAGGAGAGAAATGATCTATTCTTTTAACTTCCATATCTTACAAGTGCGGGGAATGGGAGTGTTTATGTGGTGAGTTGGAGGCGAAGGTTTGTGATTTACTGTTAAGTTACTGCTCCACAGGAACAGCCATTTCCATGTTGCAGTGTTCTCTGGATTTTTTAGAGTATTTCTCTCAGTTACAGTTTCACTATCTATTAATTTCCACTTTCTATTTTCTATGAATGACCTAGGATTTTTCTATCAGTTCTCAACCTAAAGCCCTTTCTAACCAATTATATCTACTAATTACCTCTATACCTGAGAAAATTTTAACAATTAATAATGGTCTGAGGAAAGACCAATTAAAATTAGGAAAACCTTGATTTACTGAATCGTTTTTAAAATAATGCTGTTTTAGTCTTATTGAACATGTAAGAGGCTCCAAGTTGTCAGGCAGGGTCCTGATGAAATGTAAGTGGGAGAGGAAGCGCCTCTGTAACCAGCAGCCTCTTTGGAAATGTGCTCCTGGGCTTTGCTGCTACCAAACTGGGTGACCTTACACATCTCCTGTCCCTCTCTAGAAAATATGCATCACATTTTATCTGAGGACCCCCAAACTCTAAAATTCAATTCCTTTGTATTTCTAAAGGTAGAAAGGTATTTGACATGAAGGAATGTCCCTACAACATTAATACAAGAGACTTAACAAATCTTTTTCTGTTGGATAGCCAAGGTCTTTACAGAATCCTCTTTTAAAGAGTCCAAACTACTGGGAGTCCAAATTCAATTAGTTTTAATATGCTTCAAATTACAAATAACAACAAATACTGGAAGCAAATGATATAAAAGGAAATGATAAAAACAGGATTCAAATGCAAAGTTTCTGACTTAAATCTTGGGTTCAAGAAATCCGATGAGCAATCACCCCTCCCCCGTTCATTCTCCACTTGCATGATGTCTTCTGCATTGTTCTGAATGCTTCTACCCGCCCCAAAATATTCATAGGTTAATGTTTTGCACTGGACCAAAGTTTGAAAAGAGAACAGAAGGAAATTCATCAAACCGATCATGTTCAATATACTAATGAAGCCAGTGGCATTCAATTAGGCCTAGTACTTAAAAGCTGAAGTGTATGCTGGAGCCTCCCTGGGGTCCCTGCTACAGCATCCCATCATATGCAGCACTGCTCTACCCTTGCCATCTGGCCCGAATCCCACTTTAAGAGAACCTGACATTTGAAAACCTCAAAACTTATAAGCCAGATCAATCGAGATTTGATTCTTCTCACTATGAAAATCACTATTCCTTTCTCAAGATTCACCAAAGGCTTCTTTAAGGGTAAAGGGGAAAAAAGAGCTCTCCTGAACGTAAGTTATGATTCACTTTATTTTTTTTTAAAAACACTTTGCATATAATTACATATAAGGGCAAAGAATGGCATACAACTAAGTTATAATAAATTCTGTCTGGCTTAGACCAGAGGACCCACAGGAGGGCAGAAGAGATCAAGGGGGTAGGGAGCCTCACCATCTCCTCTGCCAGTCACTCTAGGCCAATTTCCTTCTCCAAGCACAAAGCTCCGGTCTGTACTGGGAAAAATGCCCAGGAAAGACAGCCTTGTGTTATTCCTGGGTCTGGGAGTGAAGCTGCCACCCAGGGAGTCTTATCTCTAGGGCACAGACCTTGTTATTGATGACTCTATTCTGTACAATGTCCAGGATAGTGCATTGAATACAGGTGATGCTAATGAATTTGTCAATTAACAAGTAGACCGGCAGATTCATGGGAATGCTGGCTTGGCTTGGCACTGCAACCAATCTAGAACAGACTGCCTCCATCTGACAGTCCTCTTATGGCTGGCCTCTTATGAAAGCAAACACACTGCTTTCTAGGTGCTCACTGTCAAGATAGAACCACAAAAGAAACCTTTTTTCCTCTTATTCCAGTTGCCCAGAAAGTGGGTATGTTCACAGGTTTGAGCTTGGACCAAGCTCAAAAGAAAAGGGGTCCATAGGGACTGCCCCTGGATGACTTCAAATCACAGAATTTAACAATAGAGAAAGGCCATAGTAGATGCCAATCTTCCCCCCTACCCACAACCCCATTTCACATGAGAGGAGATGCCAGCCTTAAAGAGGTCACTGACCTCAGGTCACACCATTCGCAGGAGGATGGTGGGCCATACAGGGTTTGCCTTAATAGCTCTGTCCCGTGGGGATAGGTATGCTGCATCTTTCTAACTGGAGGTACTGATGTTTATCTCCCTTCAGCAACAGAACACAGCGATCCCCCCTGGATGAGAGCTGGCCCATGCCAAGCAGGCAGCCACATTCCCATCACCAGCCTCTCCTGGCTCCTGCCTGTCATGATAGAACTCTTCACTCTGCCCTCCTGCAGGCGCTGAGACGTTGCATGCTTTTCCCTCCCACTGACTCCAGTCATGTGTTAGGTGGTGAGTTTGAAGAAGTTTTAAATTCTGTTGTCTTCAAGTTTTAATATTCACAGTTAAATACTTTAGAGAAAAGAAATCAAGAAACCATAGTTTCATCAGAAAATCTAAATTCCAGATGCACAGTGGCATGTTGAACCTTCCTAGCGGTTTTGATATGGCTCTGTCATAGAGCAGTTGTGCTTCTGTCTAACGGGTTTCTAGGAGATTCCACATGTATACTCTGTTTCTACTGAAGAATTCTCTTTGCAAATGTATGTTATATATAATGATAGCAAGCAAGGACACTAGTGCCACTTTCCCTGTAGATCACTGACCAAAACAGCCAGAGGTGGCTGGCATAAGTGCACTGAAGATCCTTCCAATGTATAACAGAACACACCAAAGCCCACAGCCACAACCTAAGGACCCATGACACCTGGAACAATCCACACTGTGTACACCTGGATCAAGTCACACCCCATACAGCTGGGATGTGTGTTGCGACACTGCAAGGTAGGGTGCTAATCTGAGAGTCTCACATAGTCATGTTTCCCCAGACCATTAAGCTTTCAACTAGAACTAAGATTTGTGCAACATCAGGAAACTTTGTCACCACTGTGAGTTGCAAGGACCTTTGCCCCCATTACTGAAATATGTTTTGTTTCCAGCTAATGAGAAAGAATCATGTATTACAATAGAGTTCTGGTTCTTCTTTTGAACATAACTCCAAGCAAAAAACAGGCAAGCTTGTCTGGTATTATCTGTGCCAAGGAAAACAGCTACAGAAAAATACCATAAATCTAATTGTTTTGCTTGGGTTTTAATCGAAATATCAGATAATGATATTAGCTTCTTTCCTCCTTTTATCTCCTAATGCTTCTTTCAAATAGCCAATAGTTTAGAAAAAAACACCTTAGACTTGAGCTTTTATGGGTAAATAATCTTTTTACTTGGTCAAAACAGCATCAATAAACCATAAGAAGGAAGCCTCCAATTTACTTGCCTATTTGTTCTCTCCTGGAAGCTCGGTTTCACAGCTCCTTCAATTACTAGGAAAGCAGGACAGCAAATCAGGGCTGCGCTTCCTGCTCCACTGTGGCATTATTTATATGCTAAATGCCATTTGAGTTTCTTTCTTCCCTACATATTAGTGCTCAAATGTCCAAACTTCAAAAGCTATCCAAGAAGTAAACAGAGACGATGGATAGCAGCCCTTTTCTTTCTTAAATATCTGTAATGGTTAGGGTTGTTTAGATTGTTCTACTGCAACTCCCCAGAATTTGCACCTTTATTAATAGGACTTTCTCCACAACTGCTCCTGTTTACACTACAGCTGTATGCATGTTATCATCCTTCAAAGGTGCCAGTCCAATAGAAGGAGAATGACTCACATATCTGAATGAATTCACTAACAAAGCAAACTAAAATGTGGCTAACAATGGAAGAAACAACCATCATAGGGATTATTTGTAAAGGGAAAGAGAAAGACAACAGAAGAAAGGGAAAAAAAGGGAAGATGAGCAGCTAAGAAAAGACAGACGAGGGTATATAAAAATTGGTGTTTTCCTGTCTCCCAGGAGCCCCCTCTCACTTCACACCAGGTGCTCACCCCATCTGCCTTGCATGGTCTGAGAGAGCAATGGACAGGGTCATAAAGAAAGATCATGTTGGAGAGTCACCTGGTGTCAGGGGTTGAACGTTTTTGTCTCCCCAAAATTCTTCTGTTTCAATACACATTGGCCTAATTCCCAATGTGATGGTATTTGAAGCTGGGGACTTTGGTAGATAATCAGGTTTAGATAAGGTCATGAGGGTGAAGGCCCCATGATGGGATTAATGCCCTTATAGGAAGAGGAAGAGGAAGAGATCAGATTTCTCTCTCTCCACCATGTGAGGATATAGCAAGAAGGTGGCCATCTGCAAACCAGGAAAAGAGCCCTCACCAGACACCAAATCTGCCAGCAACTTGACCTTGGACTTTCCAGCCTTCTGAACTGTGAAAAATAAATGTTTGTTGTTTACCCCAGTCTATGGCATTTTATTACAGCGGCCTAAACTAAGACACATGGTCACTTAAGAAGATGCAGGCCAAAAATATAAATAGGATCAACGCAAAATTTGACAACACAGTAATGAAAGCATCATGACAGATTATTGACAGGTGGTGACAATGAATGAGAATATGCCCTCTGAAGAGGGACAACATGGTGGGCTATCTTGTTTGCCTATGTTTCTATTGGGGGAAGAAGGCCACGTCAGATGCACCATCATGTTCTTGTCACCAGCTAAGGTTGAACCACCCCAGAATCCTTATCCATTTGCATATTATACTTCTGGACTCAAGAAAAACAGATTGTGCATCTGATCTTTCAGTTATTAACCAAAGACAGAAGTAACAGGGAAGAATGACACATCTCAGGATTATCTTTATATTTCTACCAGAAATGTAGGACATTAGTTTTTAAACACGTACTTAAGGCCTGAATCAAAAGTCTACAAAGTAAGGCTAGAATTATGTCTGAGGTCCTAACACTGAAATCCTGTATTATAAATATTACTTTGAGCAGTCTGCGCTTGACTTCCTAGTACAAAAATCAACATCAGTGAAATTTAAATATGGAATGCAAACATTTTACTAGTCACCAAAAGTCTCCAATTAAGGAAGCTAGTGAGGGGTTGGTGTATTAGTCCATTCTCGCACTGCTGTAAAGATACTTCCAGAGACTGGTAATTTAC
Organism: Pan paniscus; assembly: GCF_029289425.2. NCBI lineage: Eukaryota > Metazoa > Chordata > Mammalia > Primates > Hominidae > Pan > Pan paniscus. Next base: position 7,333,396 of record NC_073260.2, on the reverse strand, counting down.
AAAGGAAAGAGGTTTAATTGACTCGCAGTTCCACATGACTGGAGAGGCCTCAGGAAACTTATAATCATGGCAGAAGGCATAAGGGAAGCAAGGACCTTTTTCACATGGCGGCAGGAGAAAGAAGCAAGCAAAGGAGGAACTTGCCAAACGTAAAACCGTCAGATCTCATGAGCACTCACTATCATGAGAATAGCATGGGGGATCCGCCCCATGATCCAATTGCCTCCCATGAGGTTCCTCCCTCAACACCTGGGGATTACAATTAGAGATGAGATTTGGGTGGGGACACACAGCCAAACCATATCAGTTGGGAAAGGGCTCTTTGAGATGTCTTAGGCCTAGTAAAAGTTGAAATCAAATGCAATGCTAGAGCCCTAATAGGCACTTGAGCATTTACTGACATACAATACTTATTGGTTTTTCTTTCCAAACATTCATAGGTGAGGCATGGGGGAAGAACTAAATATTCCCATATAAGAAATGTGACCCTGAATATTTCTCTTTTTTCCCCCCCAAAAGAAAACAGATGTTTTTCAACTAAGCCATGAGTACAATGAGAACCACCACTGGACATTTCTATGTTTCAGTTCTAAACACTGAATTCTAAGCATCAGTCACTCATTGCCAAGGTATCCAGTCAATAAACTAATAAACATGATTTTTTGAAAATTGCCAATCTGATATTTTATAAACTTCTTCTTTTATGGGTAGTGTGAAAAAGGGATGGCTTCTCAGAAGAGAAAAATGAGTTTCTATGCGCCTCCTAGTCCATTTAGATTTAGCTGGAGAGTTTATTTAGCTCTTCTTTATTCCAGTGTCATGAAATGCCTGTTTCTGCTTTAAGCACCATTTTCATTATGGTCAGATGCAGCCCCATTAGCCTCCTCGGCTTCCCTCCATAAACCAATAGTCTGCTGGGAGACACCTGGCTACAAATCAGGGATTTGATCAGCCATCCCCTTACTCCCTGCTTACTGGGGATATACAGTCAGAAGAGGCAAGGAAGAAGGAAAGACAGTGAAGAGAAACTCAGACGGAAGGAGACAGGAAAACAGGGAGCCATATAATCACTGACTGGAAAAAGATACATGATGATAATGTCAGAGAAACAAAAAAGTATAGGAGTGGAAGTGAGACAGTTGCTTAGTTAGGAGGCATGCAAGAACAGAAATCAGGAAACAGGAGAGAGCTCTTAAGAAGGAATTTTTTTTTATTGATCATTTTAACAACTGCATTGTCCTTTTGGGAACAGGAAGAACAAGGCGTGGTGGCTCAGGACTACGAGGAGGCAACGGGTCCAACGAGGCACCTACTTTCCTTTGTACTTGGCCATGAAGCAGCAAAGACTGACACTCTGGAGGCAGTGTGGCCCAATGCACAGAAGATGCAGCCTTGCAGTGAGATGGCCCTGAGTTCAAACCCCAGCTCAACATGAGTGATTCTGGGTGTTTTTCCTCCCTTCTGAGCCACTTTCTTTATCAGCTCAATAAGAAAGGCAACGTTCAATCTTGTAAGGAGAGAGTTGTCTTTGCGTTTATTGGGCACACTCCCTAAGGCAGGCTTTAAAAGTGCCTTTTCCCTATCTCACAACGAACCCATGGGGGGCAGTATTGTTGGCCTCCTTTTACAGATGAAGAATGGTTGTTGTTGGAATTTGGCGGTATAATGTGTGCAAAAGCCATAAGCACAGTGTCCAGCACACTGCAAACAGGCAAAAAGAGCTGTTCTTGTGATTTTCCCAAGTGCCATACCTAGAAATTCGCTTCCTCCAATAACACCAGGAATGACTGAATTTTCACAAAATTGATGAGAATGATCACCTTTTAAATCAAATCCTGTCACCCTAAGCATGTCAGATAATAAATTGATAAATGTAATGAGAAAATAGGAAAAATGTACCCACTAGGTCGTTCTAAATGAGTAGCTATATTGAGAAGGAAATCTAACTCAGAATTCTTCTCATACAACTGTGGAAGACAATCTATTACAAGATGATGCCTCTTGGCATCATCAAATCCTAAGGACAATCGTCTAAGGCCTGCAGAAACAAGGTAAGCGCTCTAAATGAAAGGCAATCCCGAGGATTAGTTGGACAGCTCCTCCTAATATACTGTAGAGATTGTTCTTTTTAATCTACACACAACCTAAATGCCCAGAAAGTTGGCTCAAGCTTGACACATGAAACAATCAGGTTAAGGAGTGCTTCTTGGGCATCTAGCAAAGCATTCGGTACTAGAAGATCAAAGTCTCTCTCCAGACTCCCACAACACTCTATTTCTGTTGGTCTGTTTAAATTCTGGTTGTGATTATCTACACACAGGAAGTATGAGAAAAGGTAATGCAGGTGGAAGCCTGTGTGTCAGGATTTTCCCACATAAATACAGGACTACGGCTTTTCCCCTTGGAAAGGAAAAAAAAAGCCAAAGTCATACATATTAACAATGGGCATGTTTTTGGTTTAAAAGAAACAACACATTAGAGTGAATTTTTTTTTTTTTTTTTTTTTGAGACAGAGTTTTGCTCTTGTTGCCCAGGCTGGAGTGCAATGGTGTGATCTCCTCTCACCGCAACCTCTGCCTCCTGGGTTTTCAAGTGATTCTCCTGGCTCAGCCTCACGAGTTGCTGGGATTACAGGCATGCGCCACCACACCCAGCTAATTTTGTATTTTTAGTAGAGACAGGGTTTCTCCATGTTGGTAAGGCTGGTCTCGAACTCCCAACCTCAGGTGATCTGCCCGCCTCGACCTCCCAAAGTGTTGGGATTACAGGCGTGAGCCACCGTGCCCGGCCCTGAGTGAATTTTCTACTGATCAACAAGAGCTAGGGAGAGAAAGAGTTCTACTACTCTTAATCTAATTAAGAATGTGGGTTCATAGTCAACCATCTGGATATACAACAGAGGCCCTCTCCTTAACCAACTCTATGACCTTGGGAGAGTTCTTCAATTTTCTGAAGCCTTGGCTCTCTTCTACTATTGGGGATAACACTGCTACTCAATACTATCTGATTACTCTAGAAACAATCTCAGGTTTCACTGAGCAAAATCATACTCCGGTTATTGGAGTTAGTGAGGGTTAAGAACATGAAAAGGGCTCAGCAAAGTGGCTGGCACAAAGCACACATTCAATAAATATTATTATGATTAGTGTTAATCGGCTGAGATTGTTGAGCCATTAACACTTAAGCTAAGTCTTAGGAGTGACTGTGTCAATAACTGGAAGAACTTGTATCTGATGAAAAAAACCTTAGGAAAGATAGACAAGTCAAAAACAAGTCTGTTCCTGTGGATTTGGGGAAGGGGAGTGCACAGGAATGGCTGAGTCATAAGAGAGTTGAGCCTAATACGAGAAGGGCTACTCCAATGTGCATGTTCCCTACTCCAACTCCAATGATGCTCAGCAGTCTTACTCAAACTTTCCCAAATCTGCTGTGAAGAACAAGCCCAGCAACCAAAATGAGGAGCAGCAGTAGCCAGCTGGGAATGTCCAAGAAGGAATATTCACGCGTCCATCACCAACCACGTCCATCCAGAGGAAGAGCCCAGATATGGAAAGTAGCCTGCTTTGGGACCAGGAGTGAGAAAATAAGAATAGGCAACTTGTGCGACATCTCATGTGTCCTTTTGGTCCTCAATACCCAATAAGTAGGCTGCCTTTCCCTTTAAGTACCTGGCAAGCAGGGAGCGGTGAAGAACTGAAGTTGCTCAAGCCAGACCAGAAGACTTTCTGAAACACCTTTCCCAAGGCTGACCACTGTACATGATAGTGTGGGGGTTTTTGTGTATCTACCTTTACTCTTTTCCTAAAGTGTATTCCACAAGAGTGCCGGAACTGTCTTGTACTCCATTTTAGAAGCCTTACTGGCCTAGCAGAAGGGTCTACGTGAGCATTCAATAAAAATGCTCTGGGCTGCTTCTTCCAACTCCACCACAATCAACTCCTCCTGACTCGCCTCTGCTCTCTCTGGGACTCTGCCTGCTGCAGCCTGAGCAGGCACACTCGTGTGCACACACCTTTTCACCCACTCACTGCCTTCTGATACTTCACACCCAGAACAGAGGAAGGGCCAAGAATCTGCCAGTACACAGCCATAATTCCCTTGCACAGTATAAAATGTATAAAAAGTTCTGAACATCTAAAGCCTTCTCATCGATGTAGGCGCCAAAACTCATGTGGCAGCAAAACCTGACGTGAACTGATGTGAGTCTATTTAAACCTTAATTTATCTCACTTAGTGTGAATAGTCATACATTTTGCTGCACAAAATTTGATTACAGGGTACTGCTCCAGACCCCGCTGGAGAAATTAATGGTATATGAGCCATGCTACCTTTCTATAATATAAAATGTTGTAAAATCCAAAACACATTCAGATGCCCAAAGCTTTGATAAGGAGCTGTGAACCTGTGCCAGGCCATGGAGGGTGAGTGTACTGGGCACAGCACCCATGCTGGCTGGGACCTCATCAACTGCTGGCAGTCACCGGCCTAGGTGCCCATCTCTGATCTGAGCAACCACAGCCATAGTAGAGTCACAGGGCACACACACAGCCGGACAACCTACGTGCTCTGGCCCCAGCTCCTCCTTCCGCCTGCCTCACCAGCATTCCACCACTCTGGCTGGCTTCCTTTCTGTTCCTGTTTTGAGGCCTCTTGCACTAGCTGTCCCCTCTACCTGGAACGCTCTTCACCCTGATCTTTGCATACCTGACTTCTTGTTGTGCAAGTCTCAACTTGAACTTTACCTTCTAAGAGAGCCTTTTCTGGCCGCCTAAAGGAGCTGGGGGTGCTTTCTATCACAGCAGTTTTATCTGAATCACAGTAGTAAAGCCGGCTAGGTATTACATACAGAGCGTTTGTTTCTTTAGTTTCTACTTCTCCCACTCACCTTCTCCCTGTCTCCCATACCTTAGAATACCTTAGAATATAAGCTCCATTAGGACAGAGGCTTCTTAGTCATGACTGTAGCTGCAGCACCTAGGACAGTGCTTGGCACATAGCCATGGCTGAATGAACAAATAAATTAAAAAAAAAAAAAAATCCAAAGAGGTCTGTAGGCATTGCATAACTGCACAGCCAGACCTATATACCCTGCCTACACAAATGACAAGTCCCAATGCTCCCAAGTAATATGGAATTTTTACACCTTCTTTGGACTTCATGTAGTAGACAATTGGGGGAGAGGTGTCATTCGAGATACCGAACAGGGGAGTGGTATAATCAAGGACATTATAGCCTTCAAATCATTTTCAAAACACAGCCAGAGATCATCTGCAACAGAATCATCTACAGAGTGCTTGCCAAAAGTGCAGATTCCAGGGGCCCACCTCCAATCTGTGGGATCAGAACTTCTACTGAGGAACCCAGGAATTCACACTGTAACAAGCACCCCCAGGCAGCTCCAAGACGCGCTAAAATCTGAGCACAATCATAGTACACTCTCAAAATTAACATTTGCAGATTCACCGGTAGCTTCAGGAGGCCAGTCTCTTGAGACCTGGAAGCCATCAGAGATGCCACGGAGAGAAGCCTCAGACATGTCACGGTCAACTAAGAGAAGGACATAGCTCTTGTTGGTTCACCAGAAAGATTCAGCACTGTACTTCCAGTATTGAGAGGATTCCTTCTTTCCAACTCCTATCAAAAATCTGGCCATTTCATGCATGTATTGTTGAAGAGTCAGGGAGGGAGCAGGATAGGAACAAATAGTAGAGACTGAAAGCTTTTAGAATTCTGAAACCCTACTCTAGTACCAAGTTACTTGATTAAGCAAATACAGAACATGCATTGTACAAGTCTTCAAATAGTTAAATTTTCAATCTTTATAAAAAAGAAAATCCATCAGATTTGATTGATAAGTATACTTTTTAAAACTAAGAGTAAAAAAGTAAAGATTGGCAACATTTTTTTGCCATATAATTTGCTTTCTTTGCCTTTTTCCACAGCACTGCACATAAATCAAAGAAATGTTAAAGAGGCCCATATATCACCAACTGGCATTTCAAAACTATTTACAAAGTCTTTAACAGACACAGGACGGAGTATGAAAAACCATGGCCAGGGAGGCTAAAATGAAAGGGAGAAAATTAACTCAAACACTGACAGAGAGTTAATTAAGTTTACAAATAACTCTCCAATGAGCAAATTATGATATTTAATAAGAAGGGCCTCGGTGAAGCAAGGTTACAAAATAGGGAAGGAGGTGGGGAGGAAGACAAGCCAAGAGTTTTCCAAGCAAGAATAATGTATATTTGAACAAGCTGGCTTTCTATGATTAAGCACAGAAATCTGGGAACAAGGCAGGGGAAATGATGTTTTAATAAAGTCTGAAATAGGCCTGTGAGCTGCATTTTGTATTCTCCTTGCAAAAAAAAGTGTCGGTGTGTGTGGGGGCGGGGGAGGGGAGCAGAGCATGGTCCAAAAATTGCAAATCAAGGTATACAGGCTATGGTATGTGAACTGCTACTAGAGTGGCAGGAGGTAGAAAAGGGTGGAGTGACATGGGCTGGCTGTCCTTCCCACACAGAAAATGTGAGGATTTCCCAAAGGCAGAAGACAACAAACTGGTGACTTATGTCCTGGTTTTCAAAGACAGGGAGGGATGTGAAAAGGTGTTACTGGTCCATCTGTTGGAGGTGGCACAAGCCTGACCAGTGTTAGGGGATTCGGGCCTCTGCCCCCTCTTCAGGGGAGTGTGCACCGGTGCCAGAGCTACGTTGTCTCAAAGACAGCGGTGCCCCTCGTGACAGCGCTGCCCGGCTCTCCAAGGCCCTGACCCAAGGGAGTGGCTCTAAGTCTAGTGGAGTCTCTGCTTCTTTGAAAAATTCAGCTTCTAACACTGCCATCACACACCAGGTACTCTTGCCCTCAGCTATTCCACTCCAGAAAAGCTAACTGCTGAGAGCCAAAATAGTAAGAGCACTGCTGAGAAAGAGGTTTTTAAAACCAGCGTGCACCTAAAAGAGGGGAAGAAAGGCCAGTCCTTTCTTTTCAGGAGCTTCGTGTTTTATCATTTCTCCCTCCCGCTACATAATGAAATACTAGCATCCGACGGATCTTCTTAGAAAGCATACTAGAGACCCAGAGACGTTATTACTCTATTTCAAAGCAGCAATGTGCATGTCTGCACACATTTCTTAGAATCATGTGATGAAAAGAAGACCCTTCATGAAAAATATAGACCCATTAAATCAAAATGTGCTTTTTGAAATACAAAGATGCTATAGACCTATGTGTAAAACAAAGCAAAATGTATCAAAAACAGGAGCCAGAGGCCTTCCTGTTGAACACGGCAGAATGAAGTCATGTTCACCTGCATTCTCTCCCCAAACCACTAAAATGACAGCAAATGAATAAACTCACAGTATGAGCCTACAAGGACAAAGAGAAGAGGAGACAGCAACAGAAAGAGAGGTCAACTACATTTCAGAAGACAGGAAGTAAGTGGACCAGCACTACCTTCGCAGAGTGAAGTATACTAAACACCTACCCTGAACAGAAGGGAAGGTTGGGAGGGTGGGAGAAGTCGATTTTTAAAAAGCAAGCTGAACTGCACTGCAGAATTTCCAAAGACTGAGGAAGTGGGGGCACTCGGTGGCCTGGAAGGCCAGGTGTCAAGTAGGCATAAAACAGATGGACTGGTTAAATCTTTCTTGAACACCCAGATCCCTGCTCCATCAGAAGCCAGGTGGTGTCCTCTCTGGAGAGGCTGTCCAAGAGGCTCAGGGTTTACGGACAGCTGAAAACAGGTGGATAAATCTGCACACTAAATGGTGAGCTACCCTCTACCTCAGCCTTCACCAACAGAAATAGCAATCACAGTATCCTACATGTCTCCACTATAAAAAACATTTCATAGTCATAATAATGTAAAAACCAAGTATCAATTAAAGCAATGCAGTGGGAAGACTGTGGTCTATAAAAGTTAAATCTTCATCTTCCATGGCAGAGGCAACAGATAACTTCTACAACAGCAGTCTAAGCAGGTTATTTAGGAAAATGTGGGCAAGTATCCAAGGAAAGAGCTAAAAGAGTTAAGAGAAGCCAGGTATGGTGGGGCACACCTGAGTCCCAGCTATTCAGAGAGGTTGAAGTGGGAGATCACTTGAGCCCAGGAGTTACAGTCCAGCCTGACCCCTCCTCTAAAAAAATAAACAATGAAATACAGAGTTAAAAGGAGTTGCCTCTGAGGAGTGGCATAGCAGAGTTGGGCAAGACCAACACATCTGGTATAAATCTTGTAGTATTATTTATTTGCCTTTTAAACTACGTACTTATGTTCCTTGGATGAAAATAAAAACTATACCAGGAAAAAAAAAAACAGGGCCTGAAAGTTAAACAGATCCTGAAAATGGAAGCCCCTACACACTACAAAATGTGCTTTATCACCTGGGGACTATTAGTTTACTATAGTAACACTTAATTTTATTTCAAGTTTTACTGCCACAGTTAAAGGTTTTTACAATAGCAGATGCCTTCCCTCCCACACATCAATTAATTTGCAAATTCACTCAAGGTTGTAGAAATAATGAGGTGTGGAGAGAGCTCATTCCACTGGTGGGCACTGCCATCAGAAGGTGGATGTGGTAGGTGAGGCGCTAAGCTTGGCCGCTGCTAGCTGCATGCCATGGGAGCCTGGGCACGGGGGATGGCTCTGCCACAAGCCCACAGGCCGAGCCCACCTTGGCTGCAAATAAAGATAAAGAACGTAATGCCAACCACCTTGAAAGCTGAAAAACCATAGAAAAATTAGACAGGCAAGGCATTTTAAGTCTCATGAAATAAAATCATGTTTTTAGGCTCCTTTTTATAGGTTCTTATTTGGTGTTTACCGAGAAAGTGAACTTTTTGAAAAGAAATGATGTGGCACTCTGAATGCAACTCTGGTCTGTACTTTGGCAAAACCACCTGTCAAGCCCACACATTTGATTTTTTTTTCTTCTTTCTGAAAAAGCTGAAGTAAACCAATGTTGTTTCAAAACACAGGGGTTGAAAATAGTTACACAGTTTCTGCTCTGCCAAAGAACTGCCTCTTTTCTCATTTTCACTTAAATCTTGTTCTTTAATGACCTAAATGATAAGAGGAACAAGAAGACACATTTTCATTTGCACCTAAGCAAATAGGATTGTAACAGAATGTGCTCCCAAATGTAGCTCTTAACTAACTTGAGGGGTTGACAGGTCCCAGGAGGCAGAGCCAGTCAGGAAGGAATGCAGAATGCCACAGATCACCAGGGCCCACTTCCTGCTTCCACTGGCTTTAAGTGATGGCTCTTGTCACCTAGCCACTCTCTTGGCCTCCCCTGCCCCTCCCTCTCACAGCCCTGCGCCCAAGCCACTCTTCTCATGGGGATCACCTAGTCCCGCACTCCACACTAAGCCTCTCTCTAGGTCTATAATAAATTGTCTGAGTGTGAATAAGCATTTCAAAAGGCTTCCTGCTTTGAGAATTCACCTTTCCAACAAATTTAATAGGTGTCTACAACAGCCTGACAGGTAGCAACATTTTTTCTTATCCACAATTGGTCTGAACCAAAAGTAAAATATCACTCAAATATTTTTCCTACCCCGCCAGCTAAAAGCAGCCCCATACATGCTGTTTGTGTCTCTAAACATATCACTCTATTAAGAACGCCTGTCATAGTCTCTGGATTTTGAGGACAATAATTTTCTTTACACGATTATGAAGGCAATCCAAAGCTCCCCTGACATTTTCTGACCTGGTATTGTCTGTAAAGGGCACAGGTTAACAATGTTTAAGAAAAGATCACATACAATATATAAATCACGAAGCTTCCTGGGACATTGTATGGTCCAAGGCTTCGGATTCAATACCACATTACCAAGAAAGAAACTGCTTTTCTTTTCACTTACACTCCATACTGGGCTCAAAAAGCACCATTAAAATGCCAACAAAGGCATTTTTGGATCTACAATCATTTGACATTTTTTTCTAAGAAAATTTAAATTTGAAAAACTTTGGTAAATTTAGAGTCTTGTGAAGTACCACCCGCCTCCCCTTTCACTCCCCTAAAAAGGGCAAGAAAATTCATCATCAAAGGTTACCTCTCCATCGAATGTCATCAGAGTGTGGTATTTCAGCACATACATTTGTGTATATAAACTTCCAACTGTTCTGAGATCTCTGCCATTATTGGCATAACTGGATGAGTTAATAACGGAATGCTGCCTTCCTAAACTCCGGTGTGGATTTGGGCTTTTTGTTTTTGCTTTTGTCAGTGTAACTTAGATCTTTGGTGTTCTGTGTGTCTCCTGATTCTATTTGGCATAAAGGTAAGAGGAAGCCACTTTCTTTCCTTTCTCCACCTCCCTAACACAAGAATCCAAGGACATTCATAACTTGGTTATTAAAAATACACTATTTGTATTTTGAAAGTTCAACCATAATGTATTCCCTTCTTTAAAAATTTTATAGTATCTACACTTTCAATTTGAGATTTTTCATTCATGCTAGGTGAGGCTCTTATGTTCTGTATTAAATGCAAGGCATGTGTGATCAGTACTATTAATAATATAACAGTGCCAATCTCAGAAGCAGCAACACAGCACCAATACAGCCCCGTATGAATAGATGAGGAGTCATGAGTACCGCTGCAATCTTTATTAAACATATGGGAATAAAGAATGTGGCTTACTGCTCTCCCCCTCCCCCAGCTCAAGAATCAAGAGGAATTTCTCCTCTCTTCCCCAAAGGCATAACATATCATTAGGTCTCATAAATATCAACAGATCTGAAGCAGAAAACAAGTGATTACCTTTATTAGATTCAAGGGAGCAAAGAAAGAGGAGTTTAAAAGTGTCCATGGACAAATCAAGATCATAAATTCATCAAAGTATGTCAGACTCAAGGACTGAGGGTCACTAAAGTCACCTACTATCACAATAAGACAAACTCCGGTCCTCACGTCTCCAAGAACTACAACCCTAACGAAGCCTGCCCTTCGCTTTGATGCTATTGCAGCGCTCTGTCCAAGGGCAAAGGGCAACTTAAGAAATGTTCTGGAAAGATGGCTGCAGAAGAATCACAAGGTACATCTCACTTTTAGGTCGAAAGGTAGCTAAAACTGAGCACGTGATCAAGAATGGAACCTCAGCGCGATAGCTTGGGTTTCTGACACGGTACCAGAAAGCCACGCCCTCCTGTCTCCTCAGCAATCTCATGTAATTCAGGGACAGCCCCTTCCCTGGCACCCAGGGGGTTCAGGAAGAGCACCAGACTATGCACTGACTGTGGCCTTCACCTTCTCGACTGGCTATGAGCACAGGTCAACCAGAAAGAAACTCAAGGTAGGGGGATGTGACATGTAGGTCTTCATTATAAAACATCAAATTGTTATGTGTAAAAAGTGGGGAGCATTTGTGCTGAGACTTCAACTCTTAAAACTATCTGTGAAAGTGGCCTAGTTTATTCACTGATTACCATAATCAGTTCACCGGACCATACACATGTATGTGCACACAAACAGACACCCCCCTCAAATGAGTAGTATGTAAACGGAAAAGACCAATCAAGACTCCCAGGCTACGTAACTTTTGAAACGGTAACAATAGCCTTCAAGTGTTCACTGTGGGGCAGGCATTAAATCCTTGCAATGCAATAAAGGGGAAGGTGTTCCTACAACCCACACCACCAATCAGGAAGGAGGCTTAGAGAAGCTGTCATTTGCCCAAAGTCACACAGCTGATCCCAGGTCCAAATGAGCCCAATACCTGCAGGTTGAATTACAAAGCTAACTTGTCTAACCAAACAGCATTTCATTCATTCAATAATGAATAATAAATATTAATACATCCTGAGTCAAATGTGCCTGGCACTGCTCTAAGGACAGTACTGGGAATAAGCAACAAACAAAACAGACAGAGACATCCATGCTTGTGGAGAGTACACTCTAGAGGAGAGATAGGACAGACAATAAACAAAGGAATAGGTACAACATGCAGGATGTTCAGTGACAAAAAGGAGGACCATGAAAAACGCACAGGGAAGCAGACGGGGGGTGGTGACGAGAGGGCCGCAATAGTAAATAGTGTGGTAAAGGAAGGCTTTCCTGCGAAGGGGCCACTTGAGCTAAAACCCGAAGGATGCAAATGCATCTTAGAGGCAATCAAGGAAACCTTCTGACAGAGGGGAAAAAATGCAAATGATCATCTCAACAGTGAAAACTCCAAGGCCTGGTCAGCCATGGTGGCTCATGCCTGTCACCCCGGCACTTTTGGAGGCCAAGGCAGGAGAATTGCTTGAGCCCAAGGGTTCAAGACCAGCCTAGGCAACATAGCAAGACCCCATCTCTACCAAAAAATTTTTAAAATTAGCTGGGCATGATGGCAGACACCTTTAGTCCCAGCTACTTGGGAGGCTGAGATGGAAGGATCACTTGAGCCCAGGAAGTGGAGGCTGCAGTGAGCTCTGATCACACCACTGCACCCCCAGCCTGGGCAATAGAGCAAGACCCTGTCTCTAAAAAACACAAAAACACAAAAAAACCCCAAGACCACAGAGAATGGGGCCTTTGTATGACTCAATCCCATTCTGGTGCTGGGTTGTTTAAAGCAGAGAAACAGACATTTTAGAAACATGAAAAAGCAAGAAAACAAAAATATTCCCTGGCTAATGTTTATTAAGTAGGAACATCTCTTTCTCCTAACCATTTTGATAGACTCAGAATGCAGGTCTTTTGGTTTATATGTATTACTGTTTTGTTTTTTTGTTTTTATAGACAGGGTCTCTCTCTGTTGCCCATGCTGGAGTGCAGTGGTGAGATCACAGCTCACTGCAGCCTTTAACTCCTGGGCTCAAGCTATCCTCCCGCCTCAGCCTCCTGAGCAGCTGGGACCACAGGCACATATTACCACACCCAGCTAATTGTCTCTATTTTCTTGTAGAGAGGTCTACTATGTTGCACAGACTGGTCTCAAACTCCTGGCCTCAAGACATCCTCCCACCTTGGCCTCCCAAAGTACTGGGATTACATGTGTGAGCCACTGCGTCTGGCCGTTAACTGTTTTCTGTCTGTCTTGGTCATTCATATGTCACTCGTGCCGGCATGTGCTGCTTCTTAAGAAGAGCTGAGAAAAGAGCATGGCTCTACCACTTACCACCTGGATGATTTGGGCAAGTGATTTAACCTCTCTTTATCTCAGTCTCCTCACGTGTAAAACAGAAGTTATACTATGCATACGTTTCATAGGGTTGTCTGTGAAAACACATTTATTACAGAGACATGACTCAGTCTATTTCCAGGTACAGTGTTAGGTGCTAATAAAGCTTGGAACCTCAAAGAGGTTACAGCCTGTAAGTATTGACAGACATTAAATAGGTAACCCCCTACACTAAAAATGAATGACCTTTGTGTCAAATGCCACAAAGGAAAGACACAGGTGCTGAAAGCCTATGCCAGAAGGACAGTCCAGGCCGAAGGAACAACATGTAAAAGCAGAGGCACTGCCTGTAAAATTTGTGACCGTGTAAAGTGACAGCAACGGAGAGAAAGACAGACAGCCCAAAGAGCAGAGCAAGGAGAGCTTGGCATGTTAAAGAAAATGAAAGAAGCTGTGGTTGGAAGATGAAATGCTGAAGCACTGCGCTGGGCACAGGTGAACGCTCAGCAAAGGACGGCAGTAACAACAGATGCTGCTGCTAGTAAACACGCTTCAAGTGTAATCCTAATCCATGAGCTTACTATATTTACGGTTACTATATACAGGTATCTTTCTCAAACAACTTTCTGATTTAATGCTCCCTATCAGGATGAAAGCACGGACAGTAATAGTCGCATATGGTGGTTTTCAAGCCCATGGTTCAGTCAGATACCTAGGTACTAGTTCATTCAGCCACAGTGACTGCCCAACGCGCCTACACAACAGAAGAGTAATCTAGGCTTTTAAAACGGTGATTCTAACAGTTGAAAGACTAGTTACTGGCATACAAAACAAACAGTAAGCCATTGAAATCCTTGGAGCGGTTGGTAATTCATATTTCAAAATCTAAAGCTTGGATGGTAAAGAGAACAGATGGCTGTGCAATATGCAAACAAATCCACAGCAACAATGGGCTTGGGCTGGCTTCGGTGGCAATGACAGAAAACCGGAGCTACCCTGCTGGTGATGGGAAATGACAATGGCATTGCAAAGAGGCTCTGGAAACATCACCAAATGAAAGTGGGCAAAACAGTCAGGCTTTCACCGGGCAGCTGTAGACTGGGAAAAGTGCTGTGTTTCTGACACATGAGCTTTGGCTGACACACAACATGTCCTGACCCCAGACAGGAGCTGCACGTAGATCTCTAGATCTAGCAATGCAGGATATGTCATCTGCCTCCCCAACACCAGCTGAATTCTGCCTGCCCCACGAATCTCACATCCTAGGGTGGGTGAGGGTGGATTTGTGATGCATTGACGCAACCAATATGCAAGGAATCAACAGAAGTTACAATTGGGAGGATGTATGTCATCTACAGCAGTACAAGCTGCTATTCTACTTTTTTTTTTAAGGCCCCAAAGAGAAAGCAGCTTCACCAAGGCTACACTCTCATTCATTCATTCATTCATTCAGCAAATATTTACGGGCCAATCGCTAAAATGTGCACTCGAGAAATATCACTGAAATAAACAAAGCACTCGAGAAATATCACTGAAATAAACAAAGGCTACTTCCCAATAAGCACTCTTTTTAAAGTAAAATATACAGTATATTAGAAGATAGAACATGTTATGGTTTTTCAAATGTGCAGGGCATGGGAGTGGGCTGCAATGTTAAATGTGGTGCTTACTGAGAAGATGACACCTGCAATGTGATCTGAAAATGAGAATCTAGGTATTTGGCATATTTGGGGGCAGAAGAGTCAGCACAGAAGCTCTAAGGTGGAGATGGGAGTGTGCCTGGAATGGCTTTGAATCAGCAGGAGACAGGGAAGAAGGAAGGAGCTGAGGTGGGTGAGGGCGGCCATTGTAAGCTTTCCTCTGGATAAGATGGGTGCCGTGGCAGGGCTTCGAACAGAGTGACAGGACTTAACTGTCCTTGCTAAATGACACTCTGCCTGCTGGTAGAGAACAGGCAGCAGAGCGGAGAAGCCAGCCAGTCCATGGCAGGGCTACGACAAGAACATGGAGGTCAACCTGGTTTCATTATGGCTTCAAATGCAATTAAACACCATGATTTTGGTCTCTTTGCCTTGAACCTGGACTTCAAAATTGCAAGGAATTCCATAAACCAAAATGACTCCCAGTGGAATAAAGAGTCAACGATTTCTAGATGGAGAAGTTCTCAAGCTTGAAAGCAAAGAAACCACAAAGAACACTATTAAGAGATTTGCCGTACAGTTTAACTTTATCATCAAACCTGTCACTTACCACGTGAGTGCTATGTGTCGGGCACTCTGCTGAGAGGCGGGAGAACTCAGGGGCTAGTGAAGAGGAAGCTGTGTAACTGAAGCTCTGTGCACCTCAGTGTCCTCGGCTCTCAAGTGAGAACGATAATAATAATAGTACACATGCCTCCAGGCTCTTGTGGGGACTAGATGTGTTAATTCACGCAAAGTACCTAGCATGGTGCCCCGCACATGGCAAGTGCTCAATAAGTGCCGGCCATTGTCATTATGAGTCGTAACAGTGCAGCTCCAGTACTGACTCCATCCCGAGGTACTGAGGGAAAAGAAGGTTGGGTCTCACAGCAAGTGGCCACTGAGCTAAATTCACCGCCAGTCTGTCTGCCATCAAAGGCCACACTGGATCCAAGGTACACTTCAAGGAGGGGAACCCTACTTCAAAGGAGAGTGAGTGAACACCCTGTGTCCCAAGGACGAGTGGAAGAGGACCCAGGAAGCCAGAGTCCACCTGCTTGGCAATCCCTCCTACCCCTCAACCGCCACTGTGTGCTCCGTTCAGTGCTGGCCCTGGGGAGAAAAAGACACTCAAGACAGGGTCCTGCCTCTAGGAGTTTCACTGGCTACAAAGGACACCACTCGCCTCTGTGACTGCAGGTCCCTCCCTTATAAAAGACAGTACTTCTGTGGCCTCTCTGCTAATTCTGAAATTTCATGATTCCAAGCTTTGTTTTGTTGTCTTGTTTCATAAGACCATAGAAGGGTGAAAAGTATCAATAAAAAAGTGGGACATTTTGATAAAGAGAAAATACACAATATTCCCCTTTCACATACACTTTACGATATGATAAATTTCACTCATACCACTACACCAATATCAGCTCCTTATACATCACTTTTCAAAATGCTGTCAGCTACAAATTGATGACCTGTGAGATTTCACCTTGTCGTGCTCAGCATCAGTCCCTGCATATGGGCTGCCCAGCACTAAACAAAGCTGCTGCCAGCCACCAGGGGCCTCAGTCTCTTCCCTGCGGCGGGGAAATGAATTATTAAAAGATTAAAAAGCAAATGCCGTCACCTTTTTGCTTTATTTCCCTGTGGGAGAATACTTTAAACCAAACTAGGTAAGAAACCGCATGGCAGGTTGCTTAAGAGCAGCCATTTATACACAGAGAAATCTAAGTCGGGATGAGAGGTGGGGCCGTGGAGAGCGGCTGGCTGGGCTTAGGCGGCTCCACACGCAGAGAAGGCATCACCTGACAAGAGACCGCCCGTACAAATGTCACGAGAAAGCTATAAATAGGGCTTTAGATCTATACATTGGGCAAAAGTGTGGTGTGGAAAACAAATACTAAGGCAGCATGTTTACTTTTAGCTGGGAGCAGACGGCAGAGCTTAACTACACCCAGACCTTCCAGCCCATCAGGCTTCAATCTGGTCAAGGACATGAAGGTCCCAGCAAGGAGCACTCAAGGTGACAAAGTGCTCGGCTCCACCAGCACATCTCTGTTTCTGCCGGTACGCCCTGTGCACGTGCACACACGCCGCACACTCAAGCACCAGCACACACGGCAGGATATTCTAGGAAGGCCCAGGCAACGGTTTGATTTCCTCCCATATGCTTTGTCAAACAACTAGGTGCTTCCATCATTTTCCCTCATGTTGAGATTAGGGGAGGGGAGGGGGCCACAGCCTGGTTCCAAAGAGTTAAGCTGCACTCGCAGCCAGGACCCAGAGCCACTGCCATCTCACCACTCCAGAGGCAAGGCGTACAATTTATCTGGAAGCAGTGCAACACAGCAGCCCTGCTGGCAGCTGTCATCAGACCACACCACGGGCAGCAGAGAAGAAGAGCAGAAGGGAAGAACAAGAAAGAGGAAATAAAGAGGGGTAGAGAGAAGAAACAAAAAGAGCAAAGGGAAAAAGAGGGTTGCCAACAACTGCCTCTGTGTCCCTCAGCACCTAATGTGGGCTGGGAGGGAGACGACAAGCTCGCTAACAGAGCAGAGAGTATGGCAGTGAGGGTCCAAAGTGGGAGAGTAGACAGTCATGCTGAGAGCCCAGACTTGAGTGGACTGAACTGAGCACGCACACGCGACTAAAGAGTCTGCATATTTTCATGGCTCACACATCCACTCTCACACCATCAGCTCTGTGATTTGGGTGCAAGGAAACATTCTGTAGACACCAAGCTTTGGGAAGAACCAGGTATGGCATGTAGGGGTAGCACCAAATGAACATTTAACATAGGGGACTGCAGTTCTGCCAGACAGTAACCATCATGCTACCGACTGCAGCGTCCACAGAGCTCAGTCGCTCCCCATCTTCCTGTCGGGCACTGCAAGCACAGCCTCACACGGCGTCAGAAGGCCTGCAGTGCCCATGTGTGTTGTGACAAAGCTCGACTGAAAGATGGACAGTCACAGGATGTATGGAACAAAATGAAAGAGATTACTTTTTAAATTTTTAAATAGTCAAATAGTCAGTGTGCTGAAAAACTTGTTCTTAAGGGCCAAAGTCCAAATCAGTACGGTATGGCAAAGAAGAAAAGGGAGAAGCAATTACGTGCAAGCACGTTCGTGGGGCCTGGCCTACGGTGGCAGCTGCCGCTGACTTTCTTCTTCTCAAGAATGCAAATGATTAAGATAGATTAAATACCTACTTTGCTTAAATACTCTTGATAATGAGTTTCTTTCCTTCTTTTAAGGGTGTTTGATGTTGGCAGTTGATGGATCTTGAGTTAAATTGTTTTAATTCAAAACAGGACCATCTGTTGTTAGGATCTGCCGGCACTGCAGAGAACCAGGGGAGGTGACAAAGTACGTGATCTAGAGATATGTGGAGACAGGCAGGTGGCGGGGTGGAAAGAGCAAGGCACGGGAAGCGCAGACGCTGCCAGTCTTGTCCCAGCTGGGCTGCTAAGTGGCCACAGGATCTGGGACTCAGTTTCTTCCTCTACAAATGAAGAGGCTGGCTTAAGGATGACAAAGATGATGGTGACGGCCATCACTACTGGCAGCTACAGTTATTAACCCATGCTGTGCGCCAGGCACGGAGAAAAGGCTTTCACCGAAACAGTCTCATGGACACCCTGTTTATACATTGTATAAACTCTTTATGCTCGAAAGTGTGTATACTGATGTTGCCCCCATTTTACAGATGAGAAAACAGGCTTCACGAGGTAAAGTCACTTGCTGCAGGTCACAAGGCAAAAAGGAAGTGCCAAGAGGTATGAGACTTCAACGTCTGCACTCATAACCACAATGCCATACTGCCCAGGACCTCTGGGACTGAAGATCCCACAATTCCTGCCCCTCCTTTATCCACAGTCTAGTGGCCACAATCTGCATTCACCGTGACTCAGCACTGAAGCAAATGCCAAGAAGAACACTAAGCATTTCCGATGCTGGAATCTTAGATCTATGAGTGGACCCTGCTGCACACACCACCATTGCAAGATAGATCTTATTTCACTGGGCTTCACTTTTAATCCACATCTGTGACCTGAATGTTGATGTGAGTTATAAAAATTAGCAAAAACTGAACTAGAGCCAGTGGAAAATCCCCAGCATTTGACTTTTTGAAAGGCTAGCCATCTTTCAAGATAGGTTTATTCATTTGGAACCATGGTATTGATTGTATAAAAGAGGTGATCACGTACCAGTTAATCATGTGTGCATTACCTTTGCCAACTCTAGCTATGGGAACAAATTAGAGAGGTCAATACACAGATATCCCATAGACCATAGGTACTTTTGTTTTTGAGGGACAAGGTAAGTTTTCTAGTAACATCTGGAGTAGGCAAATGTAAAACTCTCAGTAATAAGAGCACTGCTTCCCCAAAATTTAAATTACTCTTCAGAAAAAATCTATATAGTTAAAACCAATAAAGTTAAATCTATATAGGGTGAGGGTCAAAAAAACCACAATACTATCAACATAATGAGGAGGTATTACAGTGTTTCAAAACGGAAAGAAAAAGTAACACTTATACTAGAAGTCCAAGATTTGGGTGCTAGCATCACAGTTATTTTCACTGCCAGACCCTGGGCAACTTACTTGACCTTTTAAGGCTTCTATTTTTTTTTTTTCTTAAAAAAAAAAAGGAATAAAGATGTCTGTCTTCAGGAAATAATAAACTCAAAATTCAGTTAGGTGGGGTACATTGGAGGAACTAGAAGGAGAGAGGGAGAATGAGGAGGGGCTCATAACACACGTACAGGAACTGCTGCCTGCTCTGTTTCATAAGCTGGGAGCAGGTACATGAGCATTTATTATACATCTGCATTTCACATATATGATATATATAGTTTCATACATAAAATCTTTTGTAATTTAAAAAAGAAAAAACCCTTCTAATTCCACTATTACAGAGATAAAATGAAAATATATGCTTCAGAAAAGAGTAAACTGAAAAAAATAATTTTCAATTAAAAATTACATTAACTGATTTAATAAGGAATTCCTAATGGTAATGGAATTTATGATCCAGGAAAAACGTTCTTAGGGCAAAAGAACCAAAGCTCTACAGTATAGTAGAGGTGGAAGGAGCGTGGATATCAATAAGAAAAAAATGCCACACCAAGCAATGCAGAAAGGGCAATGGCATGAACTTACAATGTGCAAAAGATGACATGCAGGTCCCACCTTCCTTCAGGGCAACTGGCAAAGACTGTCTTCTCATCTCCATACCCAGTGCTGACAAACCGTGAAGGGAAATGAGACTCATACACCGTAGTCAACTGTGTCAACTGGCAGGGATGTCTTCTTGCTGATCTTTGCTATATTCTCCAAAATTTATATAATAAATGTGTTACTTTGATAATTTGAGATGTTTTTTAAAGTCCCTCATGAGATAACAAAGGAAAAGAGAAAAGAAGTCACAGAGGGACAAAGGGTAGATGGGAAAGAAATAGGGAGGGGAGGAGGGAAGGGAGTACTCTGAAGTTTGGGGGCAGACACAAGCCTGGCTCCACTGCCTGGGGGCTGAGGGACCCGACATGGGCCACCTAACTCTCTGGACTGTTTTCTCCTCATTAAAGGAGGAACAATAATGCATACGTCATGGAGTTGCTTCTAGGTTCAGCAATTGTGTCAAGCACCTTGCACAGTGTTTGCTCACTTATAAATGCATGATAAACTTTCTTTCTCTTAACGCTTCTTACTTCTCACTCCCAGTGCTTTTTCAGTGATCTTGCATCAGAAACTCCCAGAGGGAGAGGGAGAAGGAGACAGAGATGGAGAGAGTAACCATGAGATGCTCTGTCCTAAGGGGCAACACGAACAGAAGGTGAAGACGAGGCCGACTTCACCTCTTCCCCGGGTGGGTGCTCTACCGGCAGCCAGGCCGCCCACTGCACCAGATTTTCAGTGTGTAAGCTAACTTTGTTTATCCTTAACTGCTTTGCAGTTGGATCTGCTGACCTCACATCTGAAGGACAACTCTGTATCTGCTTCAGTGATCAAAAGCAGTCCACATTTTACCCTCAATGCCATGGCTGGAAAATTACCTGTAGAAGCCAATCAAATGAAGACACTCTAATTTTTTTTTCCCCTTCATTTCTGGTCAGTTTTCATTTAATGAGAACTCTTATCATTCAAGTCAAAAATGAAATTTATTTAATTCAGTGGAAATACATTAAAAACAGGAAAAAGTTTTAATTTGGAGTGCTACTTCATACTGTACACCAAAAGTAATTTTAGATCAATTAGAGTTAAAAGTATGAAATCAAATCACAGAGAAATATGGGAGGAAAAACAGATGTGAACGTCTCACAACTACTAAGTTTCAAAGAGACAGGTGAAAAGAAAAAGACCAACAGATTTGGCTATGAAATTTAAAATTTGTATATGTTTTTAAAAAAGAAAATATAACAAAATATAAGGCAGACAACAAATTGGGGAGATACTTTAAAAAAACAAAAATGTCTAAAATTAATAGATTTAAGGAAAACAAAGACAAATATATGTACCAAGTATGCCAAGATAGATACTCAAGATTGTTCCCTGCAGGCATATTTGTAAACATAAAATAGCTAGGCAACATATCTATCGATACAAGAAAAGTTAAGTAAATTACAGTACATTCATATAATAGAATGTTGTATGTATGGTGTACGTACATATGATTTGTATGTATATTGTTGAATGAAAGAAAACTCGAAGATAATGTCTAAGAAGAGGAAATTACACACACACACACACACACACACAGACACACACCTTTTACATGCATAATAAAAGGTTCTAAGAAACTATTTGCCAGCCATTAACAGTGGTTACATTTGAGTGGTAAAGGGACAGGATAGGAAGGAAATGCCAACCCAGCCATTCACCCTTGACTTTTTAGGCCTCTATTATGTTTGTTTGCTTGTTTTACAACAAACAGATATAATTCCAAAGGAACTAACACCATGGCAGCCACTTCTAACTGCATGTCAGTATTTATTCTCCACTACGTTTTGAGTTACAGAACTCCAGTTTTTTAAACAGGATTCTTTGCTGCCCAGCTAAAACACTCTGTTTCTCAACAACCCTTGCAGCAAGGTAGCCAAGTGTCTAAGTTCTGACCAATAAGAAGTGAACAAAATGTTATCTGTAGGTTCTGGGAAACCTCCTTAAAGCTCATGAGTGTTCTCTGTTCCTTCTTCTTCACTACTTCCTCCAGGTTGCTGCTAGGAATGAAAGCCTAATGGCTGGAGCTCCAGCAGCCATACTGGACAACTTGGGAATAAAAGATACATGTGGCAAAGCAATAGGATAATGGAACCTTGGTCCCTGGAAATACAGAGCTCCCAGACCAACCCTGTGATATTTTGAGAGGTTTATGTTATTTTATAGTTAAAAATGACCATGTATAAATATGAACACTAAATTTAGCAAGTAGGCAATGGATCAGAACTGACGATTCGAGAGAAGAAAAGAGATATGTTAAGGTAATAAATATACAGGCAAAAGTTCAACCACACTACTAATTAAGAAAATAAACTAGCACGGTAAACTGCAGTGGTTCACCTATCAACTAAGTAAAGATGAAAGTATTTTTATTTTGTTATTTTGTGTTGATTGTTTTGACAATTTTTTCTAATGCTCACAAAAGTATACTGAAACAGGCCAACTAATATTGCTATGGAATATAAACTGGTATAGCTATTTTGGAAAGCAATTTAGTAATAGGTACCAAGAGTCTTTAAAAAAAAAAAATCCATACATTATTCTGGATGCAAGTAAGACAGAGGGAGTACTCTCCACCCTGACTTTCCACTGAATGCAGCTATAAAAGCTGAACAGAATATATGGAGCAGTTATTTGAGGACTATGAAGAGTAAATAGTAATGGGTGAAATCATCTGTTGGGTTTTTCCCGTCTCTCTATTCTCTCATGTCCCAGCCCCCAAGCAATCGTAGCAGTGGTGATGACACTGGCATTAGCAGCTGCAGTGGGAACCCAGAAGAGCCTAAAATGTTGAGGGCAGAGAAATTTCCTTTCCAGTTAAAGGAACAGTAGTCCCAAGAGAGTGAAGGAATCTGTCCCCCGCACATACGCACATACACACACGCAACCTTGCTTTTATTCTCTCTCTGCCCTGCTACAGTTTTGTCACAAATACAACTGTGAAAGTACCCAGCAGAGCAGGGCAAATAAAGCCCCAGTTTTTTGGCTAAGGAATCAAAAAGGAGAGCCTCAAGAAAAGTATAAGAGAGATTACACAAAAAGAGGCACTTGGAAAAGTCACCTCATAAAGTTGATGAACTCCTGGCTTCATCCTTAAGCTGAACATGCATAGGTTTCACCTTAGAGAGCGTATGTGGTGTGTGTGTATATATATACACATGCAATCTTAAAGATATGTATGTAAAAGACCATATATCTATATATATCTTTAAGATTGTACTTGTTTCAGGGATCTCTCTGCCTTTACAGCTTTGCACCTCAGTTCAGTATTACCCAGAGAGAAAATAACCACGTGGAATGTGAACGTGTATTCAGCAGCAAAGACAGAGGCAGAGCATGAGATGAGGGGAGGAGGAGCAAGAGTGAAGGACATAAGAGATCGATAACCACGAGGAAGAGTACCAAATACAGTTGGGGTCCCATCTGCACAATGGCAGAAAAGAGCCACCCATATACAGGTAACCTTACAGTTTAAGGCCAAACTGCTTGGCAATTTTAAAATGCTTCATTTCATAATGTTTTAGACACACACACACACACACACACACACACACACACACACACACACACAGTCTTAGTCCACTTGGAACCTGTATAGTGGTTCAAATGGTGACCTATGGTTTTGTAATAAAGCTTGTCCAAATCACGAAAAAAAAAATCCATACTCTTTGACCCAATCATTCTTCCAAGACTCTATCTTTAGGAAATACTCCTAAGCAAAAGATATTTATGCCATCAATATGTGTATCAGTGGTAAACAAAATTTCCAACAACAAGAAAATGGTATGAGAAATTATAGTGCATGCCCTGAATGGAATATTATACAGTTTTTTTTAAATCCAAATTTTCTGAATACTATATAATAACATTATCATATAATATCATAAAAATTCGTAAGCTATAGTGGGAAACAGGGTGAGGCTAGTTTTTGTTGCATATCAAGAATGAACACAACAAAGCTAAAAACGAAAACATTTACCTAGAAAAAAAGGCTAGAAGGAGGTATAAAAATGCTGATGGTGTTTAAAGCCCATTTATGCCTAGTGTTCCATTATTGGAACACTAAGCATGTGGGAGTTATTTATATCCTACTGCTCAAGGTCATTGCCAAGGTCTGATCGCAAAAATTCAAAAAACTGCAACCTCAGGTATACATTGGTTAGGTGGTGAGATTATAGATAACTTTTTTCTTCTTTCTGCTTTTCTGTTTTTCAGGCTGGGATAATGAGCACATATTACTCTGAAAACAATAATTAACCATCCCCTACAAAATAATAATTTTTCTTCTATCTTGCAAACATCCTTGACATTATCTCTTAGGATACTAAGTCATGTTATAGATTTTCCAATCACAATTTTTCTCTCAGGAATGGAAAAAAAAAATGTTTCTTGAATGCAGGAATCTCAATTACTCGTTTCCAGTCCTCCAGTCAACCATTACGGAGAGGAAAAACATTCCTACAGCTGATAGTTAATAAATAATGTGAAATTACTCAGAACTTTCATATCAGACCATTCCTCCTTATTAGGGAAAAAATTAATATGACACATTTGCAAGAACACCATTCCAAAGTAGTTTGGTCTCTGTGGACAATTACAGAATGTCAAACTGTCACACAGAACGCCACTAGTAACTAAACTGTTCTTTTGATTCATCATAACTTAAAGGTCCCCACCCTCCCAAACTGTCAAGAAGGCCCCTTCCTTTCCATCTGTTCTACAGCCCCATGCTTAACATGAAAGGCCAACAGCAGAACCCCTCTGGACCTGTCAGCTCGGTTCATCAACCGCTCAGATAAGCCAACCCCACTCTGTGGCCACGGCCCGTCCTTCATCCGACACCTGCATCACGGGGGTGGCGGGCAGGGCTTTGGCAGCATGCTGGGGTGTCATGCCATTCATGTTAGGATTTCCGTGGGCAAAAGAGACCATTTCTAAACCACAGACAACTGGCTGTGACCAATTTTCAGGATAAAAAATGCACCCTGGGTTTTGCCCTTTAAGCACAGGTATAACTGCTTAGTAAATGAGAGATGTCCTGTTAAAAGCAAATAGCACCAAAGGGGAACACAAAGTCAACTATGGAACTTGGGCAATTTGGAGTCTTCTTCAATCTTCCTGAAATGTGATTAAGCATGACCTTTAAGAGTAGTGGAGCAACCAATCAGTTTTGGTGAAACAACCTTGCACAAGACGAAAGAGCACACGGCCTGGATGGAGGAGCCCACCATGGCAGCAGAGCCTAACCACCTCATTGTGCAGGAAAAGTTACTGAGGTTTATCTCCATTGATTTTACTTGCAAGAAAAACACATCAGAAAACTGCAACCTCAGCAGGACACTAAAGGTCGGTCTTGGCTTCTGGAGGGATGAACTTGATATCAATAGTTATTAGGACACATTCATACAAGATACACAAGAGTGATGGAGAGAAGATACTGGTAATCTTACTTAATCCTGGTGTGGCCCTAAATCAGGCTCTGCAGACTGTGGGAAAAATCAAGCAAAAACTTCAATATTCCTGAGATGAGCTTCTGCAGGCATGTGCTCAAACTGGAGCCAGAGGGAGAGCAGTGGTAAAGTGGTCATTCTAGAGCCCAGTGGGGAGGAGGCAACAGACTGGGAGCAGGAAGACGGCCAGCACGGTTGCCACACTCTCATCTCAGCTCTAAGGGACAGGCTGGCAAGGTCTGGTGAATGTCCAGCAGAATACAGTCAGCCCAGCCAGGAAACCAGCACAGAGCATCATAGAGAACTTGGGCCTGGACAGGACCTTCCAACCAGAAAGGGCTGAGAACAAAACAAAGCAATGTGAGCACTCCGAAGCTGCACACTTAATCTCTGGCCCACCAACTGTCTGCGAGACTGGCTCCCAGAAGCCCACATCACCCTAACCACACATTCAGCTCTCAGAAATAGGAGGAAACTGAAAAGACTGCCAAAGAGAAATGGGGGAAATCCAAAGAAACCCAAAAAAGGTAAAATTTCTTCTAAAGAATCCAGAATTGGAATGTCTGTATGTTTTACACTATTTTAAGTTAAACTATTTTTTTTTTCCTCAAACCTAACACTACAAAGAGTCCTTGAGTTCAAGGCCAAGAAATTGGAGAAATATAACATGGGATGGGCCTGATCATACTTATTACCAACTCAACAAATATCAGGGCATTGCTCATGATGTAATCCGAACAATCCGTCACCAAAAATCAGGAAATAAGGGTTCCGGCCACAGCTGGGTGGGTGTGGTCAAGTGTCCCAGGAGAAGGGACAGTAAGCAGGCCTTTAAGGATGGGAAGGATCAGGGAAGAATTGAGGAGAAAAGTTTGTTTCAGAAAAGAGGCACCATGTGAACAAAAGGGAAATCTGAAAAGTACCAGCTATGTTCCAAGGACAGAAAATGGAACAGTCTGACTACAGAAGGCAACGTGCAGGGCCTCAGATGGGAGATGAGGGGCGGTCCAGGTGCCGGGCTAAGGAGGACGCTTGTCCACGGGATCACCACTGAAGATGCTGACACAGCCCGTGGGAAGACAGCCCACTGCATGTGGCAATTAACAACCTGATTTTGGCTGAAGGTGTCCAATGAAGACAGTCGCTCCATAAAAGACAGGGTCCAGGCCTGATTATGTTCACAGGGAAAAGAAGAGTAGGAAATCAATATAAGTTATAGATATCAAGAGCCCCTTTTGTGACAGCAAGAAATACTAACAGCTTCAACTGCAGCAGAGTGCCTTCCAAAGACTCCAAGGCTGGACTTGCAGTTTCCTCTGCTGGAAGGCGCTCTCCAGACACCACATGCAGGCCTCTGCTCAGACTCTGCTCTCCACACAGGCCTGCCCCCAACCCCATCAAAGGGACTCACCCCAGTCTTTCTGTAGCCCTTATCCTGCATGATTTATCACTACCTGCCATTGCTTTTATAGTTTTGTCTCCCCCGGCAGAATGTAAGCTCCATGAGGGAGGGTGAGGGCTGTGAGACCTTGACTTTTTCATTACTACATTGTCAACATCTCGGCATATGAATGGCACTCAATAACTACTGGATGACTGAAAAGACTCAATAATGGCCTTATTCATGTTTCCCCAATCATCACTTGTCCAGGAAACCCTAGGCTCAACACATGCATCTATACAACTGCACATTCACCCACACACACTGCAGCGAATGTTCTAATGGATCCATCCTTTTTCAAATGAAGTGTCAAGACACAGCAGTTTTTGTAATCAATTATGAGATGTGTCCCAAATAACATGTTCCCGATAACAGTTAAAGTACATGAGATTGTCAATTATTTACTGATAAATTAGATCAGATTCAAGGTTATCCCTAATAACATTTCGGCCACTCATTTGCATTCCAGTAAGCTTTCCTGAGTGGGAAAGAAAGGGGTAGAATTACAGCTAGCTAGTACATGGATTTCTGAAAGGATTAACCCAAATGCCAAATGTACTTTGTTCTGAAGCCTAACTACGTTGGGGAAAAAAGAGGGCTTGTCTTGGCCACAGAGTCCAAGGCTCCCTGTCTCAGAGGCTCTACGTTCTTTCTCACTCCATCACTAGAGCTGATGCTTTTCAAAGCCCTATCCCATCCCCTGCCCCTCCTTAGCTAGACATAAAGACTGTGGAAATATGCACAGTGTAGGAAAAAAGGGTTAGGTCAAGCACTCATCTACATGGCCCAAGGTTCCTTCCAGCCTCCAGATCTGTGTTGTCTAACATAGTGGCCACTGGCTACAGGAGGCTATTTAAGTTTAATTAAAATTAAGTAAAATAAAAAACTTATTTCCTCAGTAACACTAGCCACATTTCAAGAGCTCAACAGTTACATGTGGCTAGTGGCTACCATGTGGGATAATGTGGATATAGAACATTTCCATCATCACATAAAGTTCTATTGGCGAGCACTGCTCTGATCCCAGAAAATATGTCACATATCACATTAAAACCAGAAGAATCCCGATGGACGAGACTGAGGTGCCAAAACAGGTCCCTTTCCTTGCCATTTTAACTACGATGAGAAAGTTCAGCTTATAATAGTTGATCAAAAGATGAATAAAACAAAACAACTGTGTTCCAGGAAAAAGGGCAACAGGAGAAAATAACATGGCTCCATTCAATCCGTGACTTGCCTCATCCAGCCCAAGCATGAGATTTCGCGAGACAGGGGTGGGCGGCGGCATAGCTCTGACAATCAGAGATGGATGGCGACACAGAGAGGAAACACCAAGGGGGAAAACGGCACCAGCAGGCCCTTGAGACCACAAGGTCGCCTCAAGACAACTTCATTCTTGTACATTTCCTTTAAGAGGGGTCAGTTATTCGTCTACAAACTTCTGCTTCAGAAGCAAAATCAAAACACCGTGGACAAAAGCAGACATTTAATCTGCAAACAGTCCCTATTTTGAGGTTGAATAATGAAGGTTAAATCCACGCAGTAGTGATCTATTAGTTATACAATATATAGGTTTTTGAAGTATGTAACAGCTATCAGGATAAAGCCTAATAACTCTTTGTAGAGGTCACATTTCAAAGCTAAGATTTAAATACATACACAGGGAAAAAAAATCTCTCTGCAGCAAAGCCCAGCCAAACACAGGTGCAGTGAGAGTTTCCACACCACATTCCAAGTCAGCTGAAATTACCTGTCTATTCCATTCTCTCTCTTTTTAAAAAAAAATAGTGGTTTCAGCGTAACCATCACCTGAATAGTATACATCGTCGCTGTTAGGCAATTTCTCATCCTTCCCACCCCTCCCACCCTCCCACCTTTCTCCGTCCTCAATGTCTATTATTCCACTCTCTGTGTCCATGTGCACACATTATTTAGCTCCCACTTAACAAGTGAGAGCATGCAGTACTTGACCTTCCATTTCTGAGTTACTTCACTTAATAACCTCCAGTTCTATCCATGCTGTTGTAAAAAACATAATTTCATTTTTCGTGGCTTAGCAGTATTCCATGGCATGCACACATCACACCTTCTTTATCCAATCGTCTGTTAATCCACCTTCCATTCTTTATGAGTGTGCTCTTTAAGGTTCCCATGAAAGGGCTGCTCAGGGCTGGGTGGGGTGGCTCATGCCTGTAATCCCAGCACTTTGGGAGGCCGAGGTGGGTGGATCACGAGGTCAGGAGATCGAGACCATCCTGGCTAACACAGTGAAACCCCGTCTCTACTAAAAATACAAAAAATTAGCCGGGCGTGGTTGCAGGCACCTGTAGTC
Source organism: Pan paniscus (assembly GCF_029289425.2). Classification (NCBI taxonomy): domain Eukaryota; kingdom Metazoa; phylum Chordata; class Mammalia; order Primates; family Hominidae; genus Pan; species Pan paniscus. The sequence goes on along the minus strand of NC_073260.2, from coordinate 7,304,158 downwards.
CCAGCTACTCGGGAGGCTGAGGCAGGAGAATGGCCTGAACCCAGGAGGCGGAGCTTGCAGTGAGCCGAGATCGCGCCACTGCACTCCAGCCTGGGCGACAGAGCGAGACTCCCGTCTCAAAAAAAAAAAAAAAAAGAAAGGGCTGCTCAGACACCTGTGAGTTAGGCTGGCTGCTGAGAAAACATGATAAGGGAAAAAATAATGGGGTACGGAGGTGCTAATTTCGTTAGGATGAGCACCAAAGATCTCAATATAGTACACCAGGGAGAAAGAGATTTGGGTACCTAGCAGAAATGCTTACCTCTTGTAACAAAAAAAAAAAAAAAAGGAAAAGGAAAATCTATTGAGAGGCTTACTATGTCCCAAACTCTGTAGTGAATAACTTATAGACATTACTGCATCCTCACAATAACCCTATAGGGTGGACACTATCCCATTTCACAAGAGAAAATTGAGGCACGGAGACATGAAACAACATGCCTGGAGTCACACAGCTGGGAAACAGCAGAAGCAGGCTGTGGAACCAGGCTGCCTGCTTCCAGACCCAGCTTGGTAACTCTGGGCCACACTCCCCATCTTCCTGCTCTGCTTCTCCTACTTTTCTCCAAGTTTTCAGACAAAACAGTCGAGCCTCTTCACCAAATACAGAGTTCCCCAAAGCGTGTGAGGTGTACCCCTGGTGAGTACCAGGTGATTCCTGGGTAGATCCCAGGGGAACACTGTTTCTCATTTTAGTGTTTATATATTTATTGTAATATGTATTGGGAAAAAATATATATAAATTATATATAATATGCAAATTATAAACAAAATTAACAGATTAAATAAGTGACAAAATTTCCTTCTTAAAACAAATGTATTCAGAAAAAAAAATCTGCTTAAAAAGATATCAAGTAATCAAAACTAAAGATAATACGGGAGTATGGCAACAACAACAAAAACTCAAGAAGGTAGCATGCTGATATAGTTTGGATATTTGTTTCTGCCCAAATCTCATGTTGAAAATGTGATCCCCAGTGCTAGAGGCGGGGCCTGAAGGGAGGTGTTTGGGTGAAGGGGGCGGATCCCTCATGGCTTGGTGCTGTCCTGGCCATATTGACGTCTCCTTTAAAAGTGTGCGGCACCGCCCCGCTCCTCTCAGTGCTCCTGCTCTGACCATGTGAGGTACCTGCTCCCACTTTGCTTCCCGCCATAAGTAAAAGCTCCCTGAGGCCTCCCCAGAAGCCCAGAAGCTCAGCAGATGTCCCGCCACGCTTGTGCAGCCTGCAGAACAGTGAACCAATTAAACCTCTTTTCTTTTATTTGAGACAGAGTCTCACTCTATTACCCAGGCTGGAGTGCAGTGGCCAGATTTCTGCACACTGCAATTTCCACTTCCTGGGCTCAAGCCATCCTCCCGCCTCCCAAGCAGCTGGGACTACAGGGGCACGACCACACCCAGCTAACTTTTTTTGTATTGTTTGTAGAGATGGAGTTTTGCCATGTTGCCAGGTCTCAAACTCCTGGGATCTAGAGATCCACTCGCCTCGGCCTCCCAAAGTGCTAAGATTACAGGCATGAGCCATCACGCCCCACTACCTCTTTTCTTTATAAATTCCCCAGCCTTGGGTATTTCTTCATTGCAACCCAAGAACAGCCTAACACACCTGCAAATCTAATTTCTTAGATTAAGAAATTTAGGAACCTAGTTGTTTTGTTTACCTTTGCTCAAACTGTCCTTTCTACCTGGAATATTCTCCTGCCCTCCTCCCTACCCTCCACGTCTGCCTGTCAGAAGCAGACACCCTTTGGGGCAGGCCAAAACTCTCCCCTGGTCTTCTCTAGGGTACCCTCACCAGTGCTGCCTCCTCCTCAAGCCTCTCAGAAGGGCGCTTTCTTTGACCATCCCAGCCTCACTGCTCCCTCCTGCTGTGTACCCTGTGGATCTGCTTCCTTGCTGTCCCCCTCACTGCCCTGGAAGCGCTGTGAAGGCAGGGCCTTCAGTTGAGCATACATCCCTGCACATAGTGGGCCCTCAAGAAGCATTTCCTAAATGACCAAGCTGGGGCTCCCCCAGCATTCTCTCAGGAGACAGGATTAAGTATTCTTCATTTCCGTCAGCAAACAGGAAAAGGTACAAAATAGTTATGCCCCCAATATTTCCTGAAACAAGGGACCCAAGCAGGAATCTCCCAGACTGAATCTATAAGGAACTGGAAATTCTTTTTCATTAACGCTCACCAAGTTTTATTGCAACTCTGCAGGCCTAAGCCCAGATGGAGCTTTTGTAAGTCCTCCACAATGGACCTAGTCATCTATGAGTACTTTATAAACAAAATACAGTAATTAACCTTGGGACCATCGAAAACCACATGAACAACCAGACTAAATTAATATTTACAAGATCAAACAGGACAGCAAAGACGATTAGATCAAGGAAGATTTAGATGTGGGTCAACTCACACTGCAAACCACAAATGAAATCTGCTATTAAGATGCCTTATACTCACTCATAGCACTGATAAGCCACCTCTAAGACAGAACATTAGGACAGGTAAAGCATCTGGACTAATATCAGTATTGAGAGGACTCCCCATTATCCATCCGTTCACTGGAACCAAGAAAGCAGCCGAGACCATTAAATCCACAGATAACACAAAAGCCTCATTTTAGTCAAACCTCCACCACAGTGCAATTGCAATGATTAACAACGCTAAGAAAAGTAGCCATTTATTGAGTCCTTATGATGTGCCAGGTGCCACTTTAAGTACTTCAGGGGATTTAATTCATTGAAGCCTTACAACAACCCACAGAGGCAGCTGCCAGCTTAGGCCCATTTTTCAGATTAGGAAGCAAAAGGAGATTAATTCGCCCCCAGGACAGCCAGGAAGGCGGTGGTAAAAGCAGGGTCTGAACCTGGCATCAGACAGGGCCCGTGTGCTTAATCATCATGTCATACTGCTGTGCACCTAAAATTGCAATTTTATCCTCGAATATAACAGGCATAACATTTGCTCACATTTCCATCAAAATAACTATGGCATATTTGCTTGTTTCATGCCTTCCTTATGGTGACTTCATTAAGTCGGACAAATACTAGCATTTTTTATACCTCATTATTAGTTCCACAACAGACACTGCTCATGCAAGGAACACAAAGATTAATCCTCTTTCTAAATCTTAGCGGAGTTCTAGCTGATGCAGTCATGACAGGGAAAAGCAGCAGCAAACTTCAAATGTATAAGGCTGATGCCCTAGTAAATAATTACACAGTAGCCGGCCTCCCATCCCAATGATAAAATGAGAATCGCTGGGTGAAAATACCACCAATTTCCAAGCAGGTACAAGTTGAGCATCCCAAATCTCAAAATCCAAAATCCCAAATTTTTTTAGTGCCAACATGATATTCAAAGAAAATATACTTTGGAACATTTTGGATTTCAGATTTTTGGATTTAGGATACTCAACTGGTAAGTGTAATGCAAAATCTGAAAAACCTCTGGTCCCAAGCATTTTGAAAAAGGGATGTTCAACCTGTATGAGCTCTTTCAGAAAAGCAACTTCTCAACTTTCACAGATTAGGAAAGGTATAGACACCGTGACAGAGGGCTCACACCTTGCAGAGGATGACTCAGGTCTAGTTCAGCATAACACCTCTGTCTCTGAGAACTGTACACCCCAACTCCATGGACACATTCAGTAGACCAGAACAAAGAGCTGGCTCCAGATGCTCTCTCAAAAAATGGAACTAAAGATTCTTCATTCGGCTCATATGGCTGACCGACGCTGAGGTAATGTAAACTCAGAGGCCATGAGGCCATCGTGCCCTGACAAGTACACCCATCTGCAGACAGCAAAGCCTGATAGAGACTCATGAGGAAGCAGAGACAAGGGACCATGGGGCCCCACAGCACCAAGACTCACAAAGGAGTTGCTCTAGCTCTTGGTGCCAGGCCCTTGCAAGGCCTGGCTATACTGTTTGCCCTCTGGTTCCACAAAACACCTAAATAATGCCTCCTTTTTGTTCACATGAACTCAAGTGAATCTTTTCCTTTTAATCACAAGAGCCTAGACAAAAGCACACCACCCGAGGTAATCCTCTGCCAGTCCCACCAAACAGGATGATCTACAGTGCTTGGCCATCCAGAGCTGTCTGGTTTCAGGCAAGGCATGTGTCCTCCTGTAGCCTTAGCGTCCTCATCTGGCAAACCAATCTAGTCTAGATTCACAAGTCACTGGGGACCAAATGAGAAACAAATGGAATGTGGGCTGTGGTCTGCTGTGAGCAGTTACTTCTATGGGTAATCACATATGGAGGCAGCCTCGGCAAAGGTCTGCCAGTGGTTGGTGTGCCTTCAAGAGGGAACAGAGCTGGGCTGCGCGGGCCACAGGTCACATGCATATGGTGTTTAAATATTCTCTTGCATCTGCAGCTAGTTTCCAGCCTGAAATAATCAGGAATAACTTAGTGGGACCTCCTTAAACTTCATTTGCTCTAGGATAAACATAAGCCAATGCGATGGCAATTAATTCAGTTTCCCATACTCACCTAGGGAGTGACTAGAAAATTCTGCCTGTACCTTGGATTTCCTAACACGTGGTCCCAAACGTTACTCATGAAAGTGAAAAGACCTCCTGAGTTTATCTTTCTTTGAGACTCACAAATTGTCAATGCCCCCTCCACTTCCTCAGCCCTCCCTGGTGACAACAAAGGAGAGATCAGGACTGTGGCGCCCAGTGAGTGGAGCCCGGTGAAATGGCATGCACCAACAATCCCAGTTACTTGGGAGAATGAGGCAGGAGGAGCACTGGAGTCCAGGAGTTTGAATCTAACCTGAACAATATAGTAAAACCTAATTTCTAAAAAATAAACAAAATAATAAATTAACAGAGTGGAATGTTCTATCCTCAAGAAAAAAAACTTGTCAAGTGATAATCCTATTTTTTTAAAGTTAAGAATTATATGAGGCTTGGCCACCAATTTTAAAAGTAAAAACTTTAAGCTGAGTGAAAATATGTAGAATGTGATCATCTGAAAGTCACACATAAACAGCACAATATAACATGATTTTTCCAATCTTTTTGTGCATAATCTAGGGATACTGGTCTCCCTCTTCCTACCTCACAGAGAGATGGGTACATTACTTTTTTAGCAACTTGGAAGATGGTACAATTTGGCTGTGTCCCTACCCAAATATCATCTTGAATTGTAGTTCCCATAATCCCCACATGTCGTGGGAGGGACCCAGTGGGAGGTAACTGAATCATGGGGTGGTCATCCCCACACTGTTCTCGTGACAGCGAGTTCATTCTCACAAGATCTGATGGTATCATAAGGGGCTTTTCCCCCTTTGCTCAGCACTTCTCTCTCCTGCCGCCATGTGAAGAAGGACATGTTTGCTCCCCCTTCCAGTGCAATTGTAAGTTTCTTGGGGCCTTCCCAGCCATGCGGAACTGTGAGTCAATTAAATCTCTTTTCTTTATAAATTACCTAGTCTCAGGTATTTCTTCATAACAGCGTGAGAACAGACTCCTATAGAAGGTCATGTGAAGGTCACTGGATGACACAAATATCTGGGCTCTCCAAATCCACATCTCTACAACTTCAGTGAAACTGTATCAAAAGCTAAGGGTTTTATAACCAGCCCCATTAACAACATATCACATTTCACTTATTCTAAAACCTGAAATCATGATGCATTTTACGGTCACAGTGTCTGAAAATTACCTGTGGCAGTGCTTTATCTTTCTTAGTGGTACAAAGAATGAAGCGTCTTACACTTTATGGCACTTTACATTCAATAAAACAGAAGCGATTTGGTGAGTGTCACCCTTCCCCACCGTGCACACCTCCTTCCCATCCCTGAAGGAACTTTTAAGCCCACTCGGGCCCCATTCTGAAAACCCCACTTGACTGGAAAGAAGCAGCAGCAGCAGTCGGCTACAGACTCACACTACTTAGCAGAAAAATGAAATTTAACTCACATGCAAAGATAAAAGGGGACAGCTCTCCGCAACTGAGACACAACATATGGGACCAGAATCCAAACAAGTCCTTTCTTCAAAGCTTCTAACCCGAACTTTGGAGAAAGTCTGGTATCTCAGAGAGGGCAAGAGGAACTGATCACCCTCAGAAAGACTCTGGTGGAGCACTACAGACCAGCCTGGGGGCTTAGTGAAAGGGAGGCCAGCTTCAAGTTTCAACAGTAATTTGTGCATAATGATCCTCTCAGGTTGACACAAGATAAATTAAATAAATTAATCAAAGTACAAATTGTGCTGGCAAGCTCTAGTGCCTAGCTTCTCCTAAGACCAACCTGCCAGCAATGCCAAGGCTGCGCCTCACAGCCACCAGCTCAGAGCTGGCAGGTGATGGGGCCGAGAGATGCAGTCACGCTCTGAGCCAGAGGCAGCAATCTGAGGGGTGGGCCGAGGGAGGGCTCTGCTGAGCCGTGACAGTGGAAGCCTTAAACACAAGATCCATTACAGCCTCAACACCCACAGCCATTTGTACATCATGGCTGGAAATAAATCCTCGGGAAAGCAGCCATTAATGCGCCTTGCCCAAAACCCAGCTGAAGATCCCTGTCTGCTGATTTGTGATACAGGGACATACGACTTCCCTCAACTTCCTCGCTTGGTATTACCAGTCTGAATGGCAGCTTAGGTGACTGTCGATATATTTAGTACCAATGCTCCCTAATAAATTTCATTATCATACTCCTCAGAGCTAACACTGAGGGAGCCCTGAGCTAAGTTCTTTACCAGGGTTAGCTCACTGAGTCTTCACAGACATCCTAGAAGGTAGGAACCATGATTCTCTCCATTTAAAGATGTGGAAACTAAGACTCAGGGGAGGTCAAGCAACCTACCCAAGGACACAGTAAAGAAACTGCAGAACTTGGACTTGATCTAGTTACCTAATGCTGCTGGGAAGTTGGTTTCAAGGTAGAAAAACAGAAACAAATTAACAAAAATTCAGTTTCCATTTTTTTTGTAGAAGAATCACTGATTAGCATAGGTATGACCCCCATGCGTAGAGATTAATGGGAGAATGAGGAAATGGGTGGCCCCCTGTTTTGGGGGAGGCAGTGACACACCATCTTGTCGAAATGCAGACACGTCACCACTGGCAGACAGACACAGTGGAAGAAGATGAGTGTTGACAAAAAGCTGTAGACACAAGCTTGACCTCTTTGGCTGCCAGTTCCATGTACACCTGTAAGATACAGATATCCCTGTCATAAGGCAAATTTGATGTAGGCCAACTCTCAAAGGCCTTTCTCATCAGTTGGACAAATGTGCAGAGGGACGGCAAAAGTTACTACTCCCCCTCCCACCCGACTGTGACCACTGCACGGTCCCACATGATGGCTCCATTTCTACAGAAGCTTCCTTCAAGGGCCGCCCTTTCCAAGCTTCTACAGGAAACCCTTTACGGTCCCCACCAAGCACACTGTGTTGCTCAACTGGAAAATTCAGTTTTCAAACAAAATGTTTCAAACATTTCCCAGCTGGGCGCAGTGGCTCATGCCTGTAATCCCAGCACACTGGGAGGCTGGGACGGGCGGATCACTGAAGGTCAGGAGTTTGAGATCAGCCTGGCCAATATGGTGAGATCCCGTCTCTACTAAAAATACAAAAATTAGCCAGGCATGGTGGCAGGTGCCTGTAATCTCAGCTACTTGGGAGGCTGAGGCAGGAGAATCACTTGAACCCACAAAGCGGAGGTTGCAGTGAGTGGAGATCACACCACTGCACTCCAGCCTGGGTGACAGAGCAAGACTCCATCTCAAACAACAACAACAACAAATCCCTTTTTTCTTTCAGAGGACAGTGTCTACAAGCTTTAAGTTTCTTTTCATCTCCTGTCACCCTACAAGTAGCTCTTTCTTCATCAACTAATGGACTGATACAAGAGCCTTTCTGCATCTACAGACATTTCTCCAACACTAAAGGACACTTTAGGATAGAAAGGGGGGCGGCAAAAGGATGTGGGTGAAACCTTGATGGATGGATGCTGAACCTTAACTTCAGACATAAGTTCTCCAAATGAAAAGTAAGTCAGAGCTAAAAGGACCAACGGTGCCTTATTCACAGCACATGCCTGCAGGCCCTGTCCCTTGAGGGCCAAGGAGTGGTTATGGGAGGGTATGTCTCAGTCTCACCCAGCATGGTTAGAATTGGAGGTGATGCTAAGGTATAAAAATAACCATACTTTACACCTTTTGACTTTGGTTGTAAGATCTTGCTTTTTATACTGACACTGCTAGTAGTTTGTAAGTGAAGTTGATGTGGCATACTTTCAAACTATATTGTTTTAGCTTGAATGGTCTATAGTAAACTTTTATAGAGCATAACATGTTAATCACTATAAAATTTGTTGTATTTTAAGAAGGGTTTAAACATTTTATTAATAAAATGCCTTGTTTACAAATCACTCCTGCCATCAACCTCATTTTACAGATCAGGAAACAGGAGTGAGCTGAACAACGTCACCAGTTACTAAAGGGCAGCAGCAGGGCTGGCACCCAGGCCACCCACCGGGCCCCAGAGCCCAGGCTTTCACCCCATTCATCGCAGCTGCTCCTGGCTTGATGCAATGACAGGCATGTCCATGCTTCAGAAACTGTGAAGGGCTAAAATAAACATAAGGTGTTTCTCTGACTTTCACTGTATCCTTTCTTTGCCCTTTTCATAACTGCCTCAAAATAATCAGGATAATTTACCTTCTGTTTGTATCCCCAAACTAGTTTTAAAAAAGAAAAAAACAAGCCTTAATATGCATGCTCCTTCAGCAAGCCGAGCTGTGAGTGGAATGCATAAGCCCAACACAGACATTGCAGCAGCCATGTGCTCTGGAGACACAGGAGTTAGTAGTCATCTCCCACCAACCTGCAGAAAAGTGGGCCTGGAATCCTACCTATGCTCCTACCTCCTCTCAAAAATACGCCCAATTAAAGCTATCATATTGTCTTCAAAGATAATTAAGCTACTCATCTAACTGAAAGTGTTTTGTTAGTTTGTTTTCTTCTGATGGACTTGCTAGATGTTGGAAATACAACGGGGAACATGCCGAACTGGCCCCAGGCCCTGTCCAGGTAATCAGTACCTACAGTCCAGCATGAATCAGGCCATGATGTGGGCAACACGGGAGCGGGCAGGTGGCCTGCAGAAGCACATAGGAGGGCTGCCTCACCCCAACTTGGGGAGTTAGAAAAGACTCTCAAGTAACAAATACAGAAAAATGAAAAAGTACTCGCCATGCATAAAGTGAGGTGGGCTCATTTGAACATGGCAACAGCTCAGGCAGTAGCAAGGGCCAGCAGGTCGGGTATGGTGGCTCAAGGTGACTAAGTACCAGAGCTGGGGTGCAATGGGAGCCAGACCTGGACCACATAACGAGCTACATTATGGAGACTGTCTTCATCCTGAGCACGAGAAGGAGTCATCAATACATTTTTTTTTTTTTAAACAGACAGGGTCTCATTCTGTCACTCAGGCTGGAGTACAGTGGGGTGATCACAGCTCACTATAGCCTCAAACTCCTGGGCTCAAGTGATCCTCCCACCTCAGCCTCCTGAGTAGCTGGGACTTAGGATTATCACATACCACCACACTTGGCAGATATTTTCATTTTTTTGTAGAGACGGAGTCTCACTATGTTGCCGAGATTGGTCTTGAACTCCTGGGCTCAAGCTATCCTTAGCATCAGCTTCCCAAAGTGCTGGGATTACAGGTGTGAGCCACTGCACCCAGCCATCAATACATTTTCAGCAAGACAGTTACGTGATCAAACTTGCATTCTGAAAGGTCACTCTGACTATGTGGGAAAAGGACCAGATGTAAGACAGGGCTCAGTGAGGAAGCTGTTGCAAGTGTCCTAGTGACAAAAGATGGCCTGAAACAGGGTGGGAGTATTTGCTCATTCAGTTAGCAGCAAATTCATTAGTATCATCTGAGGAGATGGGAGATGCAGTCACTAGGAAGTGCCTTCCAGAGCACACCAGGCTGCAGACAGTGACAATGTTCCCATCTGGGTTGCTTATGGGAGGCCTATAATAGGCCTTTTCCATTTTGCAACTCATAAGAATAAAGCAGTTCCCCCAGAAACCCCCTCAGCTAGCCAAGAGCTCTGAAACCTTCCTTGAAAGCAGTACGTACCCATCACTACGTGACTGAGAAGGACAACACTTCACTATCTGGAGGAAGTCTCAACAGGAAAAGCAACATTCCCCACAAGACATCTCACTAGGAAATTACCACGTTCTGGCTTTATGAGCTGAGGTCCCCAAGTACAACGTTTTGGCCGAGGATTCCAACCAACTGCCAGCAGGATAATGTGGTTATGCTGTCTGAGCTACTGTGAAAATGCATTAAAATCTCAATGTTTGAGCTCATCCAAGCAATTAAAATTAACACGGACTGTTCTGTTTTAGACTGGGAAAAACAAGGGATAGGGGAATGTTGGCCTCCATAATCCTCTGCTAGTTTCTTAAACACTTTAAAGGCATTTGGAGCTGGCATGGATGCTATCCAAACTGAGTGTGAAGGGAATCTAGTTAGGCAGGAACACCTCCACCGCTCAAGTGTTCAGGGGCAGGGGAAATGGCAGATGGGAGCCTGGGGTAATGAGCAAAAAACTTAGACCTACTGGGCACCTACTATGTGCCAGCCCG